>NW_024412470.1:8832178-8983060 GCF_014898765.1 Herpailurus yagouaroundi
GGAGGAAGGAAGGAAGGGAGGGAGGGAGGAAGGGAGAGGGAGAGAGGAAAGGAGAAAGGGAGGGAGAGAGGAAGGAAGGGAGAAAGGAGGAGGGAGGGAGGGAGGGAGGGATGGAGGTAGGAAGGGAGGCAGGGAGGGAGGGAGACAGGAAGGGAGAAAGGGAGGAAGGGAGGAAGGGAGGGAGGGAAGAAGGGAGGAAGGGAAGGAGGGATGGAGGAAGGAAGGAAGGGAGGGAGGGAGGAAGGGAGACAGGAAGGGAGAAAGGGAGGGAGGGAGGGAGGAAGGGAGGGAGAAAGGGAGGAGAGAGGGAGGGAGTCCATTAAATCTGGCAGCTTAAGCATGTTGGTTAAATAACCCCACCTAAGTTAAGTGAAAGAGGAGGTATATCATAAGAATACTTAAGTAGTTCAAAAATGGAAGGAAATGCCTACAGGCCCCCGGAACGCTAGCAACTAGAACAACCTGAGTTAGGGCCCCGGCCCTGTGGGGAGCCGCCACCAAGCTTTGAGGAACTAAAGACAAAGTGGAAGGCAAGCAGACAGAATTTCCGCCCTTGGGAAGCTCCGGGGACTTGTGTGGGCAAGGCCACCACCCAAGTAGCGTCTGTCACACTAAGGCAAGAAACAGCGCTTCTGAGGCTGAAACACAAAATCTGCCAACTACCGAAAGCTGTGGACTTGTTTCTGGAGAATGTGGGTTTTTTGATACCATGTCCTGAGTTGAAAACCCCCAAAGCACATACGTGCCTATGAAGGATTTTGGTTTTAAGGGAAGGGTGAAGAAGGGAGGCGGAGAGAGATCGAGAGAGAGGAAGAGAACCCTTATCAAATCTAGGAGAGGTCAACTTTATTTTAAGCAATGTCAGGTAATAATTAGGACTAAAATCTTAATGATACCCACATTTATGATAACTACCCTACTGTAGTGCCCGGTACCGTGGATGCTTGTTAAATATCAGTCAAACGTGAATGTATGTTTTATTTATTGATAGGAAACCGCAACATATAGGCACAGTAGCAGATGTACAGGCTTCACAAACGCTGATGTGTGATTGCTGTGTGACCCTGGACAAAGAAGTTAAACATCTTTAAACTGGGGACACTAACTGAAATAGTATCACGAAGGTGAAATAAAATAGTGGCTCTAGACTCATATAGTAAGTGCTCACTAAATGTTTATTCTTCCTCTTTTCTTCTCTTTATCTTCTTATTAAACGCATTTAATAAGATTACCACTTAGAATCTGATTTTATTAGAAAGTTCAATTTTTACGTCTTGTAAAGTTATTCTTATGAATGTAATAGGCTAGACAACCTGGATTTCAGATAAACCATGTTTCTCAAAGTTCAAACAATGAGACTGCTCATTCCAGACTGCTGTTACCGCCACCTGGTGGCAGCATACTGTATAATATTTTGGAGGTGATGAATATGAAGTACTAAACATTCATACATTCCATATATGTTTCATATATATTATATATAAGAATATAAACGTTCATATATTACACACGTTTCATATATAAACATTCATATCTTACACATATGTTTACATAGACATTATGTATGTTTCATATTTTACCCATACTTGTAAGGATTTAGACAATAAATTTGTTACAACGTAATTTTCTAACCAATATATGGTAACATTTTGGCATGTTATGATGCCTGAAGCAGTAATCCGGTTTTCTGAATTCACTAGTATCTATCTTTAATGCTGTCAGCTCCAATACTACTCACCCTCAATACTCCTATCACAGGCCCAATCCAAAAGCTTAGGAGTTCCTTTAAAGAGTCATGTAAAAATAAAGCAGATCATGACACCAAAACCACAAGCAAAAAAGAAAGAAAGAAAGAAAGAAGAAAGAAAGAACGAAAGAAAGAAAGAAGAAAGAAAGAAAGAAAGGAAGAGAAAAAAGAAAGACAAAAGAAAAAAAGTTGTACATCATCAAAAATTAAAACCCTGTGCTTGAGGGACACAATTAATAAAAGAATAGAATGGGAGGAAACTTCTGCAAATAACGTATCTGATAAGAGATGGTACCCAGGGGCACCTGGGTGGCTCAGTTGGTTGAACGTCCTGCTCTCGGTTTCGGTTCCGGTCACAGGATGGAGCCCCACATCAGGTTCCGTGCTGAACAACATAGAGCCTGCTTAAGATTCTCTTTCTCTCCCTCTGCCCCTCCCTTCCTCTCTCTAAAACAATAAAAATAAATAAAAATTTTAAAAAACAAGGTTTTCAAAAAAAAAAAAAAAAAAAAGAGAGATGTGTACCCAGAACATGTAAAGGCCTTCTACAACTCAGTAATAAAAAGACAAATAGTACAATTCCAAAAATGGGTGAAAGATTTGGGTAGACATTTCTCCAAAGAAGATATACAAAAGGACCAAAAAAAAAAAAAAGAAAAAAAAAAAAGAAAAACAAGAAAAAAATGCTCAGCCATCAGGGAAATGCAAATCAAACTTGTAATGAGACACCACTTCACGAACACTAGGATGGCTATAATCAAAAAGGCAGTTAATAACAAGTATTGGCAAAGATGTGGAGAAGCTGGAACCCTCATGCACTGTTAATGGAAATATAAAATGGTGCAGCTGCTTTGCAAAGTGGTCTGGTAATCTGTCACAAGGTTAAACCTAGACTCGTCGCTGAGCAATGCCATTGCTGGATATACACCTAAGAGAAGTGAACATACGTCCACACAGAAACTTGTACGTGAGTGCTCACAGAAGCATTATTCATGCAGCCAAGAAGTGGAAACCACCCCAGATGCCCGTCCAACTGCTCCTTACAATGGAATATTATCCAGCAAAGAAAAGAATGAGCAGCAGTGTGGGGGTGGCTACTTGGCTGAACCTTGAAAACATTATGCAAAGTGAAAGAAGCCAGTCAGAAAGCCACATATCGGGTGACCATTTACATAAAATATTCAGAATAGGCAAATCAAATGAACAGAAAACAGATGCTATGCCTAAGGCTGGAGGAGGGGCTGGGGTGGGAGGTAATGGCTAAGGCAGACAGGGTTTCTTTTGGGGGTCCTCAATGTTCTCAAATTGATTGTGATGTTGGTTGTCCAACTCTATAACTATATAAAAAGCCACTGAATCGTGTCCTTTCAATGGGCGAAGTGTACGTATGTTATTTACATCTCAATAAACCCTGTCTGAAATGCTGAGGGAGAAGTGGTCCCCATCTCCCCCCTATACAAACCAAAGCTTCTTCCCATCTTAGCAAAAAATGTCAGAAGTAAAAATTTCAATCCAACATTGGAAGCTCATCTTCTCGAAACAAAAAATCTTTTTTGTAAACTAATTTGGAACTTGGGAAAGTTTTTTCTGCCCTATTGAATTTTCCCACAGGAGAGTAGTCTCTTCTTCTGGTTTTCGTGGTGTTCATCAAAACAGGAAAAGAATACAATTTCCCATTTAAGTGTAACAAGATTCTCTTTGATTTCCACAGCAGAACTAGACCCCCCATCGAGTCACTTATGTTGGTATTAGATTGCCCCTTTAATGATCTGAGCCATCCCTGCCCTACACACACATGCACTCATGGGCGCACACACACACACACACACACACACACACTCACGTGTGTGCATGTACACAAACCTCTCGTGCATTAGGCCGTGACGTGGATCAGCATGGGGAACCTCCTCTGCAATACCAAGGCAGAGCCTGGCTAGGCTGGCATATGCAATCGTTCAGTTTTTGACTGTTACTATCTTCCTAAAAACAGCATTTCTGGACCAATATAGGTCATTGAAACAAATCCCAGAATCTAAGCATTGTCCCAGCAGCTAAGTGTTACGTACGTCTTCTACAAATGAAGCCAGCCCAATTTTTCACTCCTATCTGATTCTGCTGGAGCCACAGAGATGCCGTGCAAAGGATAAAAGAGCCATTTTTCATGACCTTTTTCGTTTCTCTGAACAAAGCCCAGTGTCAAGTCTTTGAAAGGCATGCGTTGAAGAACGAGATTCCCCCCAAAATGTTTGGAAGCAGTCACGATACTGAAAAATAATTTCCTCTCTCTCCCCCAACCCCAAATAAAACACACACACACACACACACACACACACACACACACACACCACACACACCACACACACACACACACACAACCTTATGATGTGTTAGATTGGAATGTTTAAATATTGAACCAGTGCCAAAAAATGGCTTGTAAGCCTCAATAAATTTCATGAAATTTAAAAAATGATATTATTGTCCCATCTGACAGTGTCTTTCAGGACTTGAAGCTGCATGGCCCAGATCAGGGGTATTCTAATGAAAAATAAATGCGCAGCACATGTGACTTACAAATGCAGTGATATATACAATACTCAAAAAACATACATTCAATGAGGTTCACTGACAATTGTAAGTAGTATGAATTCTGGTTCCTGCACAGAGCCACGGAGTCTTTTCCTCCAGTACCAAATGCTGATAGTTGCGTTAAATCTTCTTTCCAGAAAGAAATTAAGAGAGAGAGAGAGAGAAAGAAGAAAAAAAAAAAAAGCGTGCATCTAGGAAAGACAACACAGTGCGTATTCACACGCAGTGGAAGATCCAAAGTGGGTATTTTAGATGTCGATTATTCTAGATATTCTCTCTGAGAGGGGTGTAATATTCACACATACACTATGAAATTCACAAATCATTTGTATACTGTAAGACGTTGCTACATGATGCTGGCCGCAGGGGTGCCGTCATTTCTAGTCTCACTCCAATCCACTGCGGTTCCCAGGACGAAATGTGTTCCATAAGGCCAGTAACAAGGGACCAGAGGGCCCTTTTTATTCTGTCCTTCCGTTTCCACCCCTTTACAGGAAACACTTTATGCAAACAGCGGCCTGCTGCCACCGCCCGCTGAGCCGCGCGGCGCGGAGAGGCGGCCGGCGAACCCGGGGGGGCGCGGTTAGAGCGCGGGGCGGGGCGCAGAAGGGCCTTGCTCACTCCGCTGCTCCGAGCCCCGAGCCGCCGCGAGATTGATGACGCTCCCTGGGTGTACGGGAACATCTCCTCCCTGTGAACGACTGCTCATGAGGCCTGATAGACTTGTCATCTCTTAATAAACACCGCGGAGATGTCGGAGGGGAGAGCCCGGAGCACGGGCAGGGCGCACCCCCCAGCAGAGCGCCTGCCTCCCTCTCCCGGTGATCCGCTCGGCGTGCGTGTCCTGCTGAGGGTGCTGGAGGGCTGGGCCTCCCTGGCCACCGCAGAAATGCCCCGCAAGGCCTCATTCCCTGGTGGGATCCAGCTCCTCCTCTTTGGGGACGCACCCCCCCCCCCCCGCCTTTAATTTCCCAGATCTCCTTGAATGTGCATTCAGTGGGATCTGGAAAAACAAAACAGAGAGAGAGAGGCTAGGGTGTGTCAGTCTCTGCCCCGGAAATGCAGGCCATCCACATACTTGTCACTTTTTCTTAGCCCCTGGGAGCTTTGTCTCTGTTCCTAGAGCAAAGGAAGCAGAGCATCTAATCAGCTTTCACAGACCAGCAGGGTGGGGGGACCAACCTCTCACCTCTGCCCCCTCTCCCCCACCCCCTACCCTTATCATTCATTCCTGAAGTCCAGCCTTCTCCACAAAAACGTCCCTGATCGGTTCTGTGGACAATCCCGGCGCCCTTTGCTGCATGAGGTCCACAGAGCAGACTCTCCTGGTTTCTTCTCCACTCCACCCCCAGGGACTCCTGCTTCCAGGTCCTAGTTTAGTTGCTGGCACCGAGCACATGTGTCACTGTCATTTGCTGCTGACTGGATGTGTCCATGGATGCATTCAATGGTCCTTTTCTTTCTCCAGCTTAACCACCAAACTTGGGGTGCCTGGCTGGCTCAGGCAGTAGAGGGTGTGACTCTTGATCTCAGGGCTTGTGAGTTCCAGCACAATGTTGGGTGTAGAGATGACTTAATCATAAAAGCTTAAAAAAAACCAAACAATCTTATTTTTGGCTTATCAATAAACATAGAACCATCGTAATGTTCATTTCCATTTCCTTTTTATTTTTTTAAGTTTTTATCTCTTTATTTTGAAAGAGAGAGAACATGAGTGGATGAGAGGCGGGGGGGGGGGGGGAAAGAGAGAGAATCCCAAGCAGGCTCCAGGCTATCAGTATGGAGCCTGATGCAGGGCTCAAACTCACCAACTGTGAGATCATGACCCCAGCCGAAATCAAGAGTCAGATGCCTAACCGACTGAGCCACCCAGGCGCCCCTCGATTTCCGTTGGACGTTTAATTTGACTCCGCAGTGAGCCGTCAGCACACTTGCCTTCTGGTATCTGCCTTAGAACCTTCTGGAGGGCAGGGATGCAAGGCGGTGTCTGGGCAGCCGCAGGGCCGCTTTGGAGGAAGTAAAAAGTCTTTCCTGATGGATGTTGCCAAGGATGGTGATGAAGGCACTCACTGACGCCTTCTTTCAGTACTGCAGACATTTTTCATCGTGTCAAACGAGCCACACAGGAAGCTTGTGTGACACATGACGGAGGCTTGGCCGTGGGAATAACGGAAAAACCCAAACACACAAAAGGAGCCACAGCCTGGCGCTTGTAATCAGGCCCTGTGGCCCCAGCTTCAGCATCTAAAGCCGTAGCCTCTGTGCTCCATTTCCCCCTCAGGAAATGGCTCTTTTGATATTTTGAAGCGTTTTATGTGTAACACGTGTGTGTGGCCTAATAGCAAGCTCACATTTTCCTCTTGAAATAATTGCGATTAATAAATTACAATGCAGCTGCGTGGAGTAAAGGCTGCGTTCCCAGGGGAACCAGGCAATGTTTATATTCCTAGAAGTTGGCCGCTGCCCGCACTCAAACAGTTCAGCCTCCCCTGGAATCCAAGGGGGGTTACCGAAGATGTGTGCTGGGGGTGGGGCCGTGAGGAAGGGGGTGCAGCTTCCTTCTGGAACCCTCTTCTGTTCCCGATAGCCGGCCCGCACCGAAGGCAACTACTCGTGTATTATTTGCCCACTCCCCCCTTCCGAGACCCGCACCAGAGCCAGCACATGGGGCAGCACCCTCCTCCCCTCGGGGGCCACCTTTCAAGGCAAACAGCCTCCCGGGAAGCCTTGATCAACCCTTCACTCAGCACATCCCTGGGTTGGCCAGACAAACTGAGAAGCAGCTATTCTGTGCCGGCGTGGGCGGAGTTAGCTGCTTAGCTTCACTGGAAGGACCAGTGACTCTTGTGGAAATACAGGAATTCCTTATACAAAAGCCCTTGAACTCGACCTAAGCAGAACGGCCAAGAGGTAGGAAGCCCCTGCTCCTAACGCAGACTAGCTTTGCTTTGATTCCAGGCTCTACAGTTGTAACTGTCTGGCTTTGCCAATTTTTACAACTCCTACACACGCCTGTTTTCTCACTTACAAAGCAGGGATCATCCATGATAGCATCTTACACAGTCATCACTCAAAAATCATCGCTATCATTGCTATCACAGCCATTATCATCATTATCACTACCAGAGTTGATTGAAATCCCCTTTAGGAATTTACCTTGCATTGATTGTGTGCTGGGTGCTGGGTGTGGTCAAAGATGAGTGAAACCATGTCACCTGAAACCAATGTACTTTATCTCCCACCAACCTAACTGTGAAACTATTCATAGAAACAAGCAACGCCCAGACTCTCCCAGGCTGGGGATAAAAATAAGGATGTAATTGTAATAACAGAATCACTTCATTCGGCTTGGCGTCCACCCCTTCCTTCCCAATTAAATCACAGGGTTCTTGGGTGGTGTCTTGAGGGCTGATGAAATAGTTCCCTCAGTGGACAGGAGATATCACGAGATATCCCCCATATTCTTTCACTCCTGTTTACCCCATTGCTGTGCCCTTTGTCTGCTGTCCCCAGTAAAGCCAGGAAGACAAACTTTTTATCTGTCTTTGGACGGCCCTACGCACATGCTTATGGGCTACAAAGTATTTTTTTCAACCTTGGCTTCATCCCTTAGGCCAGCTCGCCTTCTTTAGTTTGACAGACTCTGCCTCACATTTGTCACTTCACATTTCACACACATTTGTTTCTTGCCGGGACCCTAAAAAGGTTTTTTTGGTTTTGGGTAGTTTTTGTTGTTTTTGTTTTCTTGCAATTACCCATTCCCATAGGTTCACTGATTGCAAAAGTTAGTGACACATGCCGAGAGCATCAAACCGCCACCAGACCCAGGGGGCCACCCAGCATGGCGCCCTCCCCTGCTTCCCCCTTCCAGCTGTCCTCGGCACAGAAGTAGGAGGTGCGTCAGCGAATATGTGAATGAGCGATTGCTCTGTTTGATGCACCCATTTCTTATCCTTACCTCCTCCAACCACAGCTCCAGGAGGAGGTACGTAATGGCCCATCTTATGACTTAGGCTACTCAACAGGGCAGCCCCGTGATCTTAGCACATCAGGGAGATGCTAGTGAAACATTTTATTTTTACCCTCTATCGCTGCTTCCTCCCAGACAAGTCTTAGGAGAGCTGGAGAATAATTGAGGGAACATCCTGTTGTCCTCAACACAGGGAAGGTGCCCATGCGTATGTTGTGTATTGATCGCCTCCTTATTCCAGGTAGAAAGGCGCTGGGTTCTCGGAGGACTGTCAGTCGGCAACAGAACATTCGGTTGCCGGTAACAGAAGCCCTCAGAGGGCAGCTTGCACAAAGGAAGGATTTAGCAGCTGCGTGGAACAAGAAGTTCAGGTGTGGGCGGCGTAGGGCTGGTTCAGTGACGCAGTCCCCTCCTCTGTCTTCGGGCTCTGCCATGCTGACCGCGTGGCTTCAGCTTTATGGTCACAAGATGGCGGCTGCACCAACCACCGCGTGTGCGCCCCAGACCAAGAGACGGGAAAAAGAGCAAAAAGATGTGTGACTAACTCTGTCCTTTGAAAAGCCTTCCCAGAAAGCCCACCCAGCAACTGCCGCTTACATCTCGCTGAACAGAACAGGGCCGCGTGTGAATCTCCATCTTCAAGGAAGTCTGACGAAGATGAATCTTTCTTCACCACGCTGACTACACTTCCAAATAAAATCAGACTTTTGTCACCAAAGAGGGAGAGGCTGGATAGTGATTGGATAGGTAATTAGTGGTGTCTCCCAAAAGAACAGCGTTTGAGATACAAAAAAAAAAAAAAAAAAAAAGTCACCAAAGATGTTTGTAAAAGAAATTTCAAGGTCTAATTTCTAAGAACCTTCACTTTCAATTGATGGCACTCTGCAAAGGCACATCAGAATGTTAAAGTTGGGGGTGCGGGGAGGAACATTTCTTCAGCACTGGTCCTGAAGGCCAAGAGTGAAAGCACACCTGTATTGGTCAGGTGAGATTAGGGGCATTCTGTATAGGATTTGCTACAGGAATTAACTGGTCCTCCTCATATTAGCTGAGCACACACCTCCCGCGGACACGAAAGGATGGAGATATTCCCCTCACGTCAAGTCAGACAACGAGGCTGCCAGAGAACCACCTGACGCCTTGATTTGTGCTCCCTGGAGGCTGAGGAACTCAGGGACTGGAATCCCATTCCAGGGAAAGACTGAAGACAGGAAGCCATGTTCAGCCATGGCCCGAGGGCAGAGTAAAGGAGGTGACTGCCTCCAGATTGAGATGTTCTTCCCCCAAGAGCTGGGCAGAAACGTAAGCTTTTTGAGTCTTAGGTGTTGGACCCCTAGAAGAGAAACACTCTGGGTTTGTTTGAAAGTGGATTTGAATTAAGGAGACTGGGGATTCTCCCTAACTTGCACTCTCTCCTTATTTCTGCATCGCTGGGGTCCCTATGAGTCATGTGACCTTATATCCTGGTTGGCCTGGGGCCATCCCACAAACCAAGGCTGCCCCAGCATTCCAGAAGCTCTATGACAGGTCCACCTTCCATTCTCAAAGGTGTCCCACTGTGGATAATCAATTATATGGTCACTTGGTAATGAGGGACTAAGACACAGCACTGAGTCGCCAGATGGCAGTTTCCCAAGGTCCTAATCAATGAGGGCCCTAGCACATTACTGGGAAGATTCTTACCAGTATCACTTTTGAGGGAAAGTGTCTACATGGCAATAGGGCAATAGGACTAGTTCCAGGCACCAGTTAGGATCTAGAGAGGTCACAGATGGTATCAGTATTGCTTTCTCAGGACAGTAACCTCAGGTAAATGGAGGGCCTTCACCCTACACATAGGTTAGCCAGTTTGAACAGATCAGGGGAATAGAAGGAAGTGTGAAGGATAGCTGACTCTTCACTCTTCTGTGCAGAATTCAGTGCTAAATAAACACTGAACAGGGGTGCCTGGGTGGCTCAGTCGGTTAAGCGTCCAACTTTGGCTCAGGTCATGATCTCACGGTTTGTGAGTTCGAGCCCGTGTCGGGCTCTGTGCTGACAGCTCAGAGCCTGGAGCCTGCTTCCGATTCTGTGTCTCCCTCTCTCTCTGCCCCTCCCCTGTTCACGTTCTGTCTCTCAATAATAAATAAACATTAAAAAAAATAAACACTGAACAAATAGGTAAGCAGTTTAAATATCAGTTGAAGGTGGGGCCAAATTCACTGGCCTTCCATGGATTTTCATGTCTTAGTAGAGCCTTATCTATGCATCATCATTTGGCAATTATGAATTACCGCGTCCTTTATTTCTCTACAGTGTTATTTTGGGGCTTGTGAGGGCTGGAATATGCCCAGAAGGAGTTTCCCATATGTGAAAACCATCCCTTATGTATACAGCAGGACCAGAAATTGGGTAGCACGTTATCTTTTTGGATGCGGATTCTGTCACAATTACTTTTGTTATCCCTCCCGGAACGTGAGGAGGGAAAACAGAGGAGGAAAGAAAAGGAGCCAGATATAGGACTATATATCCAGCTACATGGGTTAAAAACATCCTGGAAATAGAGAATTGTTGGAAACGTGTCAAGAAATATATCTTTAAATTTGATGATTGATAAAGACTTTGATAGGGACAGTACCCTACTAGGTGCCACTCGTAATCCCTTTGAAATTGTGCCAACTCATCAGGCATCGCCTTTGGGGTCATTCAACAAGTTTCTCATCTGCTGACTTTGTTCCCAGTTCCTATTTCTCCTTGTCCGCAGAGCACCAGAAAGAATTTGTCACACCCTGCCTTGGTCCACTCAGGCTGCTTAGGGACAACAGAAACTGATGTCTCACAGTTCTGGAAGTTTAAGATCAAGGTGTCAGCAGATTCAGCATCTGGTGAGAGTCCATCTCCTGGTTCATAAATGGCCATCTTCTCACCGGGTCCTCACATGGTGGCAGGGGCTAGGAGATCTCTGGTGTTCCCTTCGTAAGGGCACTGATCCCACTCATGGAAGGTGCCACTGTCATCACGATCGAAGGCCTCTCTTCCAAATACCTCCCATTGGCAGTCAGGATTCCCACATATGGAATTTTGGAGGGAGACGCAAGGTTTCAGTCTGTCACACACACAAGTTGCAGAAACCCAGCTCTACTGGGTCTGTCCCATTTCCCTAATATCACCATCTAATAATAGTAGCAAAAAAATAAATGGGGCTAATCTGGCATGGCTTGTTCTTTGTGAACTCAATAGAGCCTGAATTCTTACTTTTAAAAAAATGTTTGTTTATTTATTTTTATTTATTTATTTTTTTTTTAAATTTTTTTTTCAACGTTTATTTATTTTTGGGACAGAGAGACATAGCATGAACGGGGGAGGGGCAGAGAGAGAGGGAGACACAGAATCGGAAACAGGCTCCAGGCTCTGAGCTATCAGTCCAGAGCCCGACGCGGGGCTCGAACTCACGGACCGCGAGATCGTGACCTGGCTGAAGTCGGACGCTTAACCGACTGCGCCACCCAGGCGCCCCAATGTTTGTTTATTTTTGAGAGAGCAAGCACATGAGCTGGGGAGGGGCAAAGAGGGGGTGGACAGAAGATCCGAAGCAGGCTCTGTGCTGACAGTAGAGAGCCGGACAGGACTCGAACTCACGAACCGTGAGATCATGACGTGAGCTGAAGCCAGACACTTAACCGACTGAGCCACCCAGGCACCGTGAGCCTGGCCTCTTATTAATCATGATCACTACCACTTCTAAATGGCCGCAAACCATAGCACCCAAGGATCCATGCCAGCCTTGTCAGGATCTATGAAATTCATCTTCTCCTGTTTGAGAATCGAAATAGCATTTGCCCATTTAGACTTCTGGCATCTCTCTGATCTGCCACGATTCTGCAAAGATCACACATTGCATTAAAAGTTGCCAGATATTAAAGGCTTATTAGGTATCACTCAGTGTGCTGAGAACTCTTACAAGCATCATCCCCTGTATGTCAAGGTTAATGGACCAAGCCTTAGTGTCACACGTGCGAACATAAAATGCTAATTTTTAACATTTTTACATCGACATGATAGAATTTGTTGTCCATTTTCCTACAAAAGTCAGGTGTCCTCATATTCTCCTGCCTGCCGAGTCACAATTCATCTGTGATATCCTAAAGCTCATCACTCAAGCCCCTGTTTCCACTGACCTCCAGAAGCCCAGTGCCTTTCTCAAGTCCCGGGGATTTCAAGGAGAGTCTGCTTAATCCTGTTGTCACTCCTCACCACTGAGAACAGCTCCTCTCGGCTTTTTCAAGATGCTTCTCCAGACCACTATGGTCTCCCCTCACTTCCACACTCCAAGGTTTGAGCCCTTCCTCTTTTTCCTTCCCAAGCAGAGCTGACTCTAAGCTCTAACAGTCAATAAACCGGATTTACTACTTGACCTGACACAGTGAAAGGGTCCTGGGTCCACCTCAGCAATCTGAAATACGACAGGGCTACTAGGGCATGAGGAGAAGGGCAGGAGACCCCTGTGTTGCCAATCCCCTTATTTTACCTCTCAGACCTGGGGTTAGGGCTGGTCAGACCCTGTTCTTTCTGGGGGACCCCACAGCCACGTGGTTCCTCTGTGTACACACCCAAGCCCACGCTCTCTCTGGAAGGAAGTTGGACCAAGAGGAGACAGGATGGATATATGACCAATCATAAGAGCAAGGCGGGCATAAGAGGCAGATGTCCAGCCACGCAAATGCGTCGTGTATTGTTTCCAGAGATGCTGCCTTTCTTGGAAACGTTTGTAGTGTCCTCTTTTTCGAAGGGTTTTTGTTTTATGTGGGAACTAAATGCCTTCAAGGGAGCAAACTCCCATGCTTTCATGGTGATTTTAATTTCTAAAAGCAGGCAAAAGGTATTTGGAACTAAGTCTGACAATTAAGGTGAGTAATGGGTCTTAGAGTCAAAAACCAGATGTGACAGCGTTGCAATGATAGTGATGTTTTCTGTAACAGGGGAAATAGCTGTTAAGGATATTCCCAAAGAGGAGTTTACAAAGATGTTTGAGCAACGGCAGAATCATTTTGAAGCACAGCACCCACCAGAGAAACATGGTGTCGGGACCCGAGCACAGCCTTTGTTGGTCAGATCCAGGGCTAACGCGACACTCTACCACCCGCTCTGTCAACGTGGAAACATCTCATGGCCATTTTTCATTTGCTGCTCCTCTGCTTTAATAAGCGAATAATATCTTCCTGGAAATTGTCGTGAGGGCTATCATGCCAGGTGAGTGGGCCACTGTGGACAAAAGACTTCTTCCACTTCCACTATTTCAGCGGGCAAAGCCTAAGACACTTGGAAGCCCTTGCTTGCAGCCAGCCTCGAGGTGGATATTTTAGAGCCATTCAAAAAAGGATCACGTCCTTGTTAAAACATTCTTAATTTGCTGCTTCCAAGTGTCAATGCACACGGGAAGAGAAGAGTTAATTCTGAGTGCTCAGGAGGCAAATAAATTGCATGGATAAGATATAATTTTGTAAAATTCAAATATTCGTAAGTGGTGACTGTTGGGACTGTCCTACTAGCCCAATGCCCAATAAAATGGAGTTTTGTTTACTACTTTGCTGCCCGATTGGTGGGGTATCCAGGCTGAGCTGGCCCGATAACAGAATCCAGAGCAAACTATACGAGTATTTACTGAACTGAAACTTTATTTCATAGAATATATTCTTATACACACACACACACACACACACACACACACACACACTACACAGAGACAGAGAAATGAATAGACATCCAGTCTGGAAACCCTGGTTTGAGACAGTGGGAATAATAATGAAAAGATATACAGAAGCATAGTTTCCCATGGTAACAGCCTTCATTGGAGAAATTCTGTCAGCAACTGGATATACTTATTATTAAAACTAATTGAAATAAAATCATACTGTTTATGGAGCTACTAAGCACTGTACTAAATGCTATAGCCACATTATCATATTTGCTTTGTTTAGTCTAAAAGTTAGTAACCTCTAGCCACATTTTCAAGAATGAAGTCTCATAGGTACAAACATAGATTAGAGAGACGTATCAATTCGCAAGTAACAGACGTCACCTTCCAAAGGGTACGCGAGCAGTTTGGATTTCTTGGCACATCCTCTGAAGTCGGGGAATAGACAGGCCAACAAGGTGGAGACTTTTCTTGGATGCCGGAGGGAGGAAGAGAGGTCGTGAGGGCAAGGAGAGAGCCCACTCTTCCAAAGCAAATCATTTATTGTTGAATTGCTGGTGATTTTACAAAACAGATGAGTTCTGCAGCTGGGGCAGCCATGTTTCACCAGCAGGCAGAATTATGGGGTCAGTCTGAATTCCATAAAGCTTCGGCGGTTTGTGAAAGGTACTATATGGGCCTCAATAAACAACAATGATCAGTTAACCTCTTGCTTCCGAGATGCTCCTGGCTTTCCATTTGCGGTAGGACCAGACTGTGAACGTGGCTAACAGCATCCCCCCCACCCCTCTGCCCCCAAGGATCCTGCCCTTCACAAAGCAAACGCGTGGTGACAAAATGACAGAAGATAATCTCCAAATCTCAGTCCACTTGATGAGTATGGATGTTGGGTTTCGGTGTGAAGGCGTCTTATGTTACCACTGGCCCCTTCGTGCCAAACAAAGAAGAAAGCGTTTCTCTGTAGAGCTTTGATTTTGTTTAAAGTCCCTCTGATGGGCGCCCGCTCTCAGTAGTTATATAACAAAGTGGTGGCATAATATATGGGGGCAGTGGGGCGGGAGTTGAACGTACCTGTATTTGCAGCCATAATGAGAGCTTGGAGGTAACAAGGGGGGTGATTTGGATAATAATTAATAACCCGAGTTCCAGGGCAACAAGAGCAGCATGCAAATGCGATGGCCCTGCAGTGGCCCCTCTTGAAGAAGAAGGTGCTTTATTGCCTCTGTCAGGCATTCTCAGCTGTGATTCCTCCCGGCCCCGGTGGCTGGCATACTGCAGCTAAACATTAGGCGGTAATGAATGACAACCCGGCCACTCTGTGCACTTCAGCGGGAAGCTGCCATAATTGGCTCCCCCATCACCGTCATCCCCCCCTGCTCTGCAGAGGAGAGGAGGCGCTGATGGCAAGCACTCTGACAAAATGCAAAGGGCCCTGGGACCCACCGCGGGACTCTGGGGGCCCAGAGCCTCTTGTACCAATGCCATATTTGCACCCTTCCCAAAAACAGAGCCCGGTTGCTTGGGATAGGAAACACGCAGCTCTTCCCTTCACTCTGGGAAGTGCCTGACTCCAAGGAGAGAACAGAAGTGCTAGAATTCTTTATATGCATGCCTGCTTTCTGGGCCTCTGGTTTCCTACAGAAATGCTAGAATGAGAAGATCCACAAGGAAGATGGAAGGAAAAGAAGTGAACACGCTTCATTGGGAGTTTGTTGTCTCCGAAGCAAATCGAAGGCTTTCGCTGTTGTTTTTAATGCCCAACTGGGTGCCCAGACCTTTGTTCTAACTTGACTTCTCCACTAGATATATGATCCTGCACAGGCCGGTTAGCCATCGTGAGTTGCAAATAGCAATAATGCCATCCATAACTACTGAAAATGAGACAACATAGCAGTTTAAGACCATATTTAAAAGTTAAAAACCGTACCAATAAAAAGTTCTATTCCTATGTGTATCTGCTACTCCACCCCCCAGTTTTTAAGCTTCTTTTATGTTACAACAACAGACCTACTTTCTGTGCCTTGAGTTCCTTAATAAGGCAATCCTCTGACATCTTGGCTTAAGTGACTGCATTTAATTGCAAATTAAATGCTGTATTTCTTCCTAGTACGCAGGCCCAGTGACCACTTGAACTAGAGGGCCAGGAATAAGCTTGATAATGAAGAGTAAACATTAGTGGACTCTTCAGTGTCGAATGTGAAGTCAAACTCTAGAAAGCAAATACGCGGTGCTTACAACAATAGCACACAGCTATATTCTGAATGAGGTCCCGGTCTTTTAAAAAAATTTTTTTAATGTTTTTATCTATTTTTGAGACAGACAGAGAGAGAGAGAGAGAGAGAGAGAGAGAGAGAGAGAGAAAGTGGGGGAGGGGCTGAGAGAGAGGGAGACACAGAATCCGAAGCAGGCTCCAGGCTCCAAGCTGCCAGCACAGAGCCTGACGCGGGGCTTGAACTCACAGACCACGAGATCACCTCAGCCGAAGTCAGATGCTTAACCGACTGAGCCACCCAGGTGCCCCAGAGATCCTGGTCTTTGACTTGTAGGCACTGGAAATATGGCTGAGGTTATCATCTGGTATTCGATTGTTCCATAGAGTTAACTTGGACATGTAGAATGGTGCTTTAATTTGGCAATCCACACATATAATGATTTGAAAACAAATGAGCTAGTATCATGAGATAAGAACTGTGTACAGTTTATTGAGTGGTGAGCAGTTCAGCCCAGTCATGAAGAGTAGAGTTTCCTGAAAGAGACTGCCTGGGTTCAAATACAAATGGAACAAAGATGTGCTATGAGGGGCCTTAATAAGTTCACCTTGATTTTTACAGAGCGGTCCCAGAAGATTGTGCCACAAGGGTGTGATGAGCAAGGAATTTGTGATTTTTATATATATCACTAATATATATTTATTAATGATTTTATATACATAAGTGATCTTATACATATAAAATATATATATATTAGTGATTACATATATTATTTATTTTGTATATATAGCACATATCCTGGGTTGAGTGTATTTCAAGAACACAAGGCTTGTTTTTGAAAATGAATGTAATTCACCATTCTAATGAACAAATGAGAAAATCATGATCATCTCAAGGTATGCAGAAAAAAACACTTGACAAAATCCAATCAAGGAAGCATTTTGAGAAACACCCTGAGAACACCGGGACTAGGGACACACTGCTTTACTTGACATCTAAATCCTTCAGCAAATATATGTAGTAGTAAAATATTGAAAAGCTTTCTTCCTAAAATAGATAATGAGACAAGGGTACTTACCATCACCTTCTGCTCAACATTATTCAGAAGGTGGTAGACAGTGCAATAAGATAATAAAAATAAGTAAAAGGTATAAGGATTGGAAAACCGGAAATAAAAAAAATATAAGTAAAAGGTATAAGGATTAGAAAACCGGAAATAAAACTTCCCTATCCACAGGGAACCAGACTATGTAGATAGGCCAAAAAAAAAAAAAAAAAAAATCTAAACTCTTAGATTAAGGAAGATAGTTTAGTGAGATCACTGAATACAAGGACAAAAATAATAATCAGTTGTGTTTCCGTAGAGCATAGACCAAAAACAAGGCAAAGAGCATCAGAGAAAGACCAGGAGGCCCCAATAAATGACAGGGAAAGAGGTACAAAAAATACTGGCTTACTCTGGTTTCTGAGGATCTTTGGTCCTTAGTCACATTCCCTAAAAGGCCTGTCTTTCTCACTCTTGGGTTCACTGGGATACTCCAATTCCTTTTTATTGCCAAAATGGGGGAAAAAAATAAATGAAAAGAATTTCTACTTAAACAAGACTGAGTGCAATGCGTTAGTGTGTTCTTTCTATTGAGGTCCTTTAATTTGTTTAAAAAATTTTTTTATGTTTTATTTTATATTTGACAGAGAGAGACAGAGACAGAGCATGAGCAGGGGAGGGGCAGAGAGACGGAGATAGAATCTGAAGCAGGCTCCAAGCTCTGAGCTGTCAGCACAGAGACCGATGCAGGGCTCGAACTCACAAGCAGTGAGATCATGACCTGAGCTGAAGTTAGATGCTTACCAACAGAGCCACCCAGTCTCCCTCCTTTAATTTTTTTTAATGTTTATTTATTCTTAAGAGAGAGAGAGAGAGAGAGAGAGAGAAAAACAGAGCATGAGCAAGGAAGGGGCAGGCTCTAGGCTCTGAGCTGTCAGCACAGAGTCTGACACAAGGCTCGAACTTGTGAACCACAAGATCACGAACTGAACCGAAGTCAGAAGCTTTACCAACTGAGCCCCCCAGGTGCCCCATCTACTGAGGCCATTTAAATGACAGTACAAGTATTTTCAAAGATAACAGACACATGAGAACAAAGAAAATGAAAGAGGAGACATCTGTGAACAAGGGATGCCCTACCAGGCTTCCTAGAAAATACTCAGTTGCTGTGCGTAGACATTGAAGTCCGCCATATGCATGTGTGCAGATCCTTTGGACAGCTTTCCAGCCCCTTGAGCTTTCATACAGATACGCCATCACGGATTATGAGATAAGTAAAGAAAACATGCAACATCAAATATGGAAGTCAAAACAAAATAATGTGGAAGAAAGAAAGAATGGAGAATATATTCACTTTCTATTGCTGCGTAAGAAATTAGCACAAACAGGCTTAAAATCACTCTCATTTATCAACTTGCAGTTTTATAGATCAGAAGTCCAGGTGTGGCTGGGCTGGCTTCTCTGCTTAGTGCTCCACAAGGCTGAGATCAAGGTGTTGTCCTCCCTGAGTTCCCATCTGGGGTTTGGGGAAAGGATCTACTTCCAGGATCATTTGGATTGTTGGCAGAATTCAGTGATCGCAGTTTTGGACCGAAGCTGCTGTTTTCTTTCCAGCTATCTGCCAGGGATTGCTATTAGCTCCTAGAGGCCACTCTCACTGGGGTCTCTGCCACCTGGCCTCCTTCCATCTTCAAAGCCAGCAACGGAGAATCTTCCTTGAATCAACCCTCATTCACTCTTCAAATCTCTTTCACCAAGAAAAGCTCAATCCCATTTAAAGACTCACCTAATTAGGTCAAGCTCACCCAGGATAATCTTTCTTTAAAGTCAGCTTATTCGAAACTTTAGTTACATCTCAAAATCCAGTCACAGCAGCAGCACCCAGATTACTATTCGACTGAAAAACTGAGATCAGGTGCATGTACACCATTGGGTAGGACTTGGGAGTCCACTTAGAAAACTGCCAGCCATATAAAGGTCAGAACAAAACCTCATAAAAAGTAGCATTGAAGTCTTCAAGGATTAATAGAATATTTTGCATCCAGTAAAAAAGAACTGTATGCCATGAAAAAGGAATAGAGAACAAGAAAGCTTTTGGAAATGAAAATCTTTAGCAAAAATTGTTAATTTACAGAAAGATTAGAAGATAACCAAAGGAAAATTAAAATATTGCAAAGGAAAATAACAACCATATAAAAAGCATGAGGAAGAATTAAATTAAATGAATAATATTTGTAAGTCAAGAAATAGAATGTTAAGAATAAATAGCCAAAACAATTAAAAAGAATGAAATCTTGCCATTTGCAACTATGTGGATGGAACTAGAGGGTATTAGGCTAAGTGAAATTAGCCAGTCAGAGAAAGACAAATATCATATGACTGAGGAATTTAAGATACAAAACAGATGAACATAAGGGAAGGGAAGCAAATGTAATATAAAATCAAGGAGGGGGACAAAACATAAGAGACTCAAATACATAGAACAAACTGAAGGCTGCTGGAGGGGTTGATTCATAGGGGATGAATCACTGGAATCTACTTCTGAAATAATTATAGCACTATATGCTAATTAACTTGGATGTAAATTTAAGTAAATAAATAAACAAATAAGAATAGACAAAAAAATTTAGAGGTGGCTGCCTTTTAGTACTAATTTATTTGCTTGTAATGAAAATCAGAATTTCATTTTAAGATTTAGGTATGACAGATTCTGACACAGAACAGTATTGATAATATATTGAGTTTTTAAAAATTTATTTATTTATTTTGAGAGAGAGAGGGAGCAGGAGAAGGTAGGGACAGAGAGAGAGAGAGAGAGAGAGAGAGAGAGAGAGAGGATTCCAAGCAGGCTCTGTGAGCACAGAGCCCGAGGTGGGGCTCGAACTCACGAACTGTGAGATCATGACCAGAGCCGAAACCAAGAGTCAAATGCTAACTGACTGAGCCCCCAGGTGCCCCGATAATATGTTACCCGATGAAAAACAAAGAGTGGAAGAATAATATACATAATATGATTTAATTTCTGCAAAAATAAGGCTGTAAGTTTCAAATGCTAGGATACCCCTAGAGGAAAATTTTTGAAGAACATAGAAGATGCTGGGTTAGCGAGTGAAGTGTCTGAAACAGACAGTTTCTGGTGATGGCAAGACTCAGGCTGTGATCCTGAGAGAGGGTGGCTTACGGGCAGTGGAAGAACAGGTTCAGAGAGAATACATCAAGAAAATAGGGGGCTTGTGCTCCACTCCACACTGGTCTGCAGTGTAGACCCTGTTTCCTTCCATTGGAGCATTTGGACCACCATCAGAGAATACTTGTTCTCTGAAATTGCTCAGAATTCAGGACGTGAGTACTGAATTTCGTTTACTGCTGTTTTATAGTGGCCACAATTTTAGATCTTACTGCACAGAACTTGAGCAGTTTCCCTCCACTTGTAGTGTTGGCAATGCCTGCTGCCTGGTTCACCCTGGTAATGGCTTCACCTTGTTTGTCCAACCCTCTGGCTCTCTCTTCTGTCTCCCAGAAACTCTGCGATCTGCCTGTGATGTGCTAGTGGAAAGGAATTTAGCCTTGCCAGGTTTGGGTGAAGAGAGCAATTTTCAGAATGGGTCTGAAACTGAAAACTTTTCCCCACTCAGAAAAAAAATGATGTCTCCACTAGACTTGCTCTGAATTAATGTCAGACACCTCCCTTGATAGCCAAGTCTTTAAGGTTTCCTTTTTTTTTTTTTTTTAATGTTGATTTATTTTTGAGAAAGAGAGACAGAGCACAAGTGAGGGAGGGGCAGAGATAAAGGAAGACACAGGATCTGAAGCAGGCTCCAGGCTCTGAGCTGACAGCACAGAGCTGGAGGCAGGGCTTGAACTCACAAACCACAAAATCATAACCTGAGCCAAAGTTGGATGCTTAACAACTGCACCACCCAGGCGCCCATAAGGTTTCCTTTTTGACCATCCTCTGCCCTCTTACATGTAGGCACCTTCAACTGTGTAATAGCATAGTCCCCCAAGGTCTTATAAATTAATTTTTTTGTTTCTCAGAGGAATTGTTAAATATGTATATTATAGTGATATTCACTTAATATATACATTTTACCCTCATTTTCTTAAGAACTTTTAGACAAATGAAAAGAATATAAACTTCATTTTAGATTGAAATTCCCTTTATATGCTGCTACTATACAGCTTTGGCCATGTTTTAAGAGGGAGAGGTTTTATTTAACTGCGTTTGCTCAGCAGCTTTTGAGTTATGAGATTAGGCAAAATAGACTGTATAATGCATAGTGCCTATTCCCCAGAGGGATTTGACCCAGGCATAACTTAGATAGGAAAGTCTGTGTTCAGAACCAAACTCTGCCTTCACGTATTTGTGCACAATCCTCCTTGCATTAATGTTTCCTTAAGTTCATTTAAAAAAATGGTATGCCCGCTCTTACTTGACTCTGAGACATCCCTCGATTTCAAATGGGAAGTAGATTTTCATGTCCCTCTTTCTTAGAATCTAGGACATAAGCTATGGTCAATTATATAAGGTATGACTATTCCTGCAGTCCTGCTCCCCGCTATGTTCTGAATCACATAAGATCACTTAGGCCTTCAAGCCTAATTTTTGCACAAGGAAGACTGTTTGTTGATCCCAGTAGCTTACAGGAAGTGCCCAGGCAAGCACATTCAGCCACACGGGATGAAATCAATCAAGGTTTCTACTTTTCAGCTCTATTAAAATCATTCCAGTAGTATCCACTTAGGGTATCTCAGGTCTACTAAAAGCTTTATATCTTCTCTACCTTATGGTGTCCATCAGTGGCTACCAAAGCTACTCTCATAATTACTTAATCCAAGTGTTAAGAAGGGTGCTTTTTCTGCGATCCAGCTCCAAGCCAAGTCTCCCTTGTACACCCACACCCCACCTTTCTCTGTCTCAATTATCCTACCCTTATAGAAATCCTTGATCTTCCTCTGCACGTCTGAAATTCAGAGCACCATGAGTAGGCTCTGGCAGGACATAGGTCAATACCGGTTAGCAGATTTGACTCCATTCTCTAGGCTGTTGGGAAGGTGTCCCTTCCCATATTAAATTCCCCATGTTGGTCTTTCCCACAGCTAGAAGTCAAAGATTCATGTATGACCCAGACACAATCACAGCTAACTCCAATGAACCTACTGTCTGGTGGAGACACATTAGTGAAGGATCAGCAGGATTCCTGCAGTTACCAAAGAGAGGGAGGGACACTTCAGCAACAGCATGAAGATCAGCATGTGGGTATATGAAGCAACAAGTACCCACTTTGCAGGATGGATTGCAATGCCGTTTTCAATAGACCAATAGCAAGATCTAAAGCCATAAGTGAAAGCTGTTGTCATATTTATTGTCCAGACATTTTCTTCTCATGTCTTCATTGTATCTCCATCACGATCACCTGTATATGGAGTTCTTCCCCAAATGCTTACTAGTAATTCCATATCTATTTCCTAGATTGAAAAGGATGCCTAGAACTCAAGATTTTATATAGAATATCTGATTCCCACCATTACCAGAGAGACCTGGCAGGCCTGAGTGGTAATAGCTATGTCCACTGTGAGGATGGGACTGGGGTTAAGATTCCAAATTATAAGAAATGGTGAAATCAAGGAAATGGATGAGTGACTAAATCCAGATCTATAAAAGGAAAGCAAGATAGGGGCGCCTGGGTGACGGTAGGTTAACTGTCTGACTTCGGCTCAGGTCATGATCTCACAGGTCATGAGTTCGAGCCCCATGTCAGGCTCTGTGCTGACAGCTCAGAGCCTGGAGCCTGCTTCAGATTCCACGTCTTCCTCTCTCTCTGCCCCTCCCCCACTTGTGCTCTGTCTCTCTGTCTCTCTCTCAAAAGTAAACAAACATTAAAAAGAAAAGAAAAGAAAGATAACATTTACAAGGTAGAACACATTCAGATCCCACAGCTGAGGAATTAGGGGGCAAAGACCAAGGTTGGGTGAAAGAATTAAGAACTCACAGATTACAAACTGGATAAACATTATCAAGGTATGGAGTACGGCAAGGTTAATACCTTGAACCCCAGTTGTGGTAAAAATCTAGGTGACTATAAGGACATCTTGTTGTAAATGTGGGATATGCTGATTTAAAGGACAAGAGCCAGGTATACATGTAGCTCCTGGCCCAAATCCCAGAAAATCACACACCTGATCCTATGTATATTAATAAACATTCCTAAGAGGTCAATAGGTAGGATGAAAATTGTTCCATTTTTTTTAACCAATTGTTCCAGCTTTTTTAACCAAAAATCTCCTTGTGAGCAAATAGTCAACATAAAAAAATCTCCAGCAAGTAATTTTAAAGTCATACAATTAAATCCTTAATAGCCTCTTAATGTCAAAATCTAGGTTTCTATAATTAACTTTGATAAACTATATTATAAAACATGTAATGGCCTTCGTATCAGTTTTCTATCGGTATATAAAAAGTTACTACAAATCTAACAGGTTAAAAGCACACTCACTTATTAGCTCATAGTTCTTTTGCTCAGAAGCTTGATAGAGCATGCCTGGGTTCTCTGCTGAGGTTGAAGTCAAGATGTCCGTTGGCTGCGTTCTCATCTGGAGCTGAAGACTCTCTCCCAACCCTTCTTATTATTGGAAGAAATCAACTCCCTGTGGTTATAGAACTGAAATCCCCATGAACATGCTGCTGTCAGCCAGGGACAGATCTCGGCTCTAAGAGCTGTTCCTTTCCCACATCCACCCCCCCATAAAATCGGCAACACACAACTTCCCTCATGAAAAATCCCTCTCATATTTTCTATCTCTCTGATTTCTTCTTCTACACCCACTCAGGGACAACTGTTTGACTTGAAGGGGTTCATGTGATTAGGTCAGGCCCATCTTGATAATCTCTATATTTTATGGTCAACTGATCGGAGATTACAATCACATCTGAAAAATCAATCATAATGGTACCTAGAGAAATATCTGAAGCCTGCAAGGAGTCGGACTCTTTAGGCCATATCTGCTATCCGTTCCCTCCTCTTCAACTGGTTCTCTCCAGTGACCCAAATGTCCGTCATCCTTTGAACACAGAATTTTGCCACCTACTGTATTTGCTTATTATTTTCTCTTTTCCTGAGTTGCTCATTCACCCCATTTCCACTATGAGAAATCCTGCTTAGCTTCTACTAATAAAAGGACAATTTTTTAGGGCATTCTTTTCCACCATAAATGACTAGAAAACTGGACAATATATAGGAAACAACTCTTTTTCAGGCAATAAATGAAAAGCAGTTATGATTCTTGAGAGAAGGGAAATAAATATAGTGAACTCTATGAATACGCTGGATTTCCACTGGCAATACATTTCTGGACTACATAATTCAAGAAGGAGGAATCCAAACAAAAACTGGCAGTCTCACAGACTTGGGGAGATGGGGTGTGGAGTTCAGGGATGCCAACATGACTAGAATTTGCAGGGCAGAGTCCCAGAGAGAAGGAACTCATACAGAGAAATCGTTTCAGGAATCTGCATGGGTGCCTAAGGTCTCTGGCCGACTACCAATCTATGTATCCATTAGGAAATTCCACAGTCAATGCCAGGGAAAGAGCAAGTACTAAAGAACCTTAAGTTGAACAATTCCCAGAACTTCACACAGGGTTGGAAATCCTTTAGGTCCTAACCATCCAGAGAGGAGAGGCTATCTAACACGTAGGACACTCACTAGAACACTAGAAGGGTCACACGTTATTAGGGTGAAGAGCAAAGGCTACTCTACTCCTGCCCTAAGTTTAAAAACATGCCTCAAAAGAATCACTTGATCCACGAGTAATTATATTGCCTGAAAGAATAAATTTCAACACTGTGTAAAAGAATACAACAGAGGGGTGCCTGGGTGACTCAGCAGTTAAGCTTCTGACTCTTGGTTTTGGCTCCGATCATGATCTAAAAGTTCATGAATTCAAGCCCTGTGTTAGGCTCCATGCTGACATTGAGGAGCCCTTGAGATTCTCTCTCTCTCTGCCCCTTCCCTGCTGACTCCATCTCTCAAAATAAATAAATAAACTTAATTTTTTTTTAAAGAATACAATAGAATCCAGCAAAGAATTATGGAATATTCAAAATGTCCAGCATTAAATTTAAAAAGCACTAATGTGAAATAGAAAGAAATGTGGTCTATAATCAAGGGTTGGGGTGGGGGATGGGAGGGATAAAGAAGGAACCTGTCAGTAGAAATCTATCCACAAAGAAAAAGAAAAATTAAATTAGCAAGACTTAAAAACAGTATTTTAAATATCATAAATATGTTTAAGGGTTAAACACACACACGAACCAAATGGGGAAAGAAATAAAAGGTGCTTAACAAAACAGAGTAGAGTTTCCAGAAATGAAAGTATCTGAACTGAAAATTACATGGATGGCTTTTAAAACAGATTAGACATTGAAGAAGAAAAGGTCAGTGAACTTGATGACATAGTAACAGAAAATATCCAAACTAAAACACAGAAGGAAAAAAAGACTAAAAAACAAAAAGACTCAGGAAGGTCTTATGGGAAAATAACAAATTCTGGTCCCAGAAAAGAGTAGAAAAACAAAACTATTTGAAAAAAATCATGACTGAAATTTTTCTAATCTGATGATGGTCATCACTCATTTATCCATGAATCTCAATAAACTCCAAGCTGAGTCAACATATGGAAAATCACACCAGCGACATCACAATCAAACTGCTACATACCAGGTGTAAAGAAACACAGCCTGTGAGTGGGAGAGAGCAAAAATGCTAGTAAAAGGGCATTATCAAACTTGGAACCAGACCCATGAAAAGAGTATGGATAGAAAACGACCACATCCATGCAAAACTGTTGCAAATGTCAGAAGCTGTGAACAGAAGATTTTCTGATACATCTCTGAAAAAATAAATAAAAGCAAAGCTGAAGAAAACAGTAACACAGCATTTTAAGCAAGCCCAGGAGAATACTTATAAGCACCTTGAATCAGAAATATGAAAGCTAAAACAAAGAAATGTACCCAAAACAGGGTAGAAACAAAATTAATTTTCCTGAAAGAAATAGAAGAGAAAGACAGGATCATATCAAAAAAGAAGCTAAGTCACCGGGTGTCCAAGTGAGATTAGATTTGAATGCAAACGTAAATAGAATTGAAGAAAATCAGGCAAGCAACAAAGGGAATAAAAATGAAATAAAAGAATAAATGAAAGCTGGTAAAGTGAGGGGCGCCTGGGTGGCTCAGAGGGTTAAGCATCCGACTCCAGGTCATGATCTCACCATTGAGAGTCTGAGCCCTGCATCTGTCAGTACAGAGCCTGCTTTGGATCCTCTGTCCCCACCCCCTCCCCCGCTCATGCTCCCCTGCATTCTCTCTCTCTCTCTCTCTCTCTCTGTCTCAAAAATAAACTTTTTTTTTTTTTAAAGAAAGCTGGTAAAGTGATAAAAATGGGAAACTGGAACACAGATGACTGGTGTCACTGAAGAAAAATATCAAAACAATGTAAGAGACCTAAAGTTTAAACTATAACACAAAAGAGAGAAAGAGAGAGAGAGACTTTTAGACTTTCCAGAAATAAAAGAATCCATCCATTGAAAGGGCTCAGGAGTTACTAGAGAAAACCAACCTAGAATGATATATACTCTGAGACGTAAAATAAAAATATGCAAGGACTCTGGAAGAAAAAAAGATGAAATAAATTGCAGAAGCAAGAGAAATAGATAGACTGCTCAAAAGCAACATAGAAAAACATGGTAACAGTGAAGCAGCATTTTCAAGAAACAAGGAAAGAAAGTACGAACCAGGGATATTACAGCCAATCTGTCCTTCAGGATTTAAGGTTATAGAAAAACAGTTCTGCATAGGCCTGAACTCATATGGTATATGCACGTATACCATATACATGTGCCCTTCCTGAGGAAATCTATTACAAGACAAACTTTATCTAGTCACCTGGCCAAATCTGGGACATTTTAGCACAAAACAATAAAATAGTCAAATTATAAGTCATTAAAAAATAAGAATTAAAGAGTCCATACCAATGAGAGATGGAGAGAGAGAAAGTGAAAGACAGTGAGAAAGGTGGTAGATAGATAGATACATACATACATAAATACATACATACATACAGAGATAGATAAGAAAGAGAGAGGAAGATATGGGATGGGAACAGGGGTCTCTTATTTAGAGCAGAATGCTGAGGGCTAGCAGGTAAATATACAGGGAGTACTGGAGTTGGTAAACTATCATTTTCCAACCATCATGGTAAATACTGGATTAAGCAAGAATCATCAATGGATGCTAAATCTAAGAGATATTTGTGATGAAGAATAGAATATTTACATAGTCTTAAAATGTCCATAAACTGCTTTAGATTGCAGAAGATTACAAAATAGTAATTATGCAAAGGAAAACACTCAGCACCATGACCAGGCGATTAAAATAATAGCACCTCTGAGGGATAGATGAATATTGTGCACTTCCAGAATATTGTGTGATACCCTGAGGAAGACACAGCATCACCCACATAATATTCCTGCCGAGAATATGTTACTTCAATCTGCAAGGAAACATAAGATAAACATAAAAGTGGGAATAGTCTAGTTAAAAAGGGGGGCTGTATTCTTTTAAAATTATCATAAAAGCCAAAGAATGGCTACAGAAGTGTTCCAGATTAATCAGGCTAAAGAGACATGACAACTAAATGCAATTCCCGATATAGACTGAGTCCTCTAACAGAGAGAGAAAAAGCTTGCTATAAAGGACAATACAAAATCAACTGGCAAGATTGGAATATACAGACGGTAG
Organism: Herpailurus yagouaroundi; assembly: GCF_014898765.1. Taxonomy (NCBI): domain Eukaryota; kingdom Metazoa; phylum Chordata; class Mammalia; order Carnivora; family Felidae; genus Herpailurus; species Herpailurus yagouaroundi. Next base: position 8,860,209 of record NW_024412470.1, read on the forward strand.
GTTGGCTAAAAACACCAAGTCAATGGGAATACATGAGGTTGATAACTGTCATGTAAAGGAATATTCACATTTTTAGAAACTCACGAAGTATGTAGTGGTAAAAGGTCAAGATGTATGTAACTTACCCTCAAACGATCCAGAAAAATCATTAGAGAGAGAGAGCAGAGATAATAGAGCAAATGATTATGCAAGTGAAGTAAATGCTAACTATAGGTAAATCTGAGCAAAGGGCATGTGAGTTTTCCTTGAATTATTTTAACTCTTACAATGTTTTTATAAATTTGAAAATATTTGCAAATGAAATTTTTACCAAATATACTTATAGAAGAATATGAAAAACATCTCCATGCCTATAAACTTGACAGTTTATATAAAACACACAAATTCCTTGAAAAAATTAACAAAATTTACTTACATACAAACCTGAATAGCCTTGTATGTATTAAAGAAATTAAATTTGTTATTAAAACAAAGCTCTATCTCCCGAAAGAAAACTCCAGGTCCAGATGGCTTCACTCTGAGTTCTATCAAACAATTAAGAAAGAAATATTGCCAAACCTATGCAAACACTTTCAGAAAATGGAGAAGAGGATATAGTTTCCAACCCACTGCATGAGGCCAACATTAAGCTGATACCAAAGAGACACCGCAATAAAACAAACTAAAAAAAAAAAAAAAACCAAAAAAACAAACAAACAAAAAAACCCACACAGTTCTCTCAGTCTTCAGAAAAAGCATTTACCCAACATAATGATATGCCACTACACACACACTAAAATGGCTAAATTTAAAAATCTGACAATATCAGGTGTTGATGAGAATGTGGAGCAACTAGAACTCTTATATACCACTGATTGGGATGTAAAACTTTGGAAAACAGTTCATCAGTTTCTTGTGAAGTTAAGTTACACTTACCATATGACACAGAAGTTCCTCTGTAGGTGTGTAGCCAAGAAAAGTAAAAACATACGTCCACAGGGGTGTCCGGTTGCCTGAGCTGGCTAAGCATCGAACTCTTGATTTCAGCTCAGGTCATGATCTCACAGTTCATTAGATCTAGCCTCACATCAGGCTCTGCACTGACAGCATGGAACCTGCTTGAGATTCTCTCTCCCTTCCTTTCTGCCCCTCCCTGGCTCTCTCTGTCTCTCCCTCTTTCTCAAAATAAATAAATAAATAAAACATAAACATAAACAAACAAACAAACAAATAAATAAATAAATACAACATGTCCACAGAAAGACTTATGCATTAATGTTTATAAGCAATTTTATTCACTATCTATGAACTGGAAACAACCCAAATGTCCATCAACAGGGGAATGGATAAACATATTGTTGTATACAATGGAATACTACTCAGCATTAAATGACTGTTTAAATATGCAACCACTCGGGGTACCTGGGTGGCTCAGTCGGTTGAGCATCCGACTTCGGCTCAGGTCATGATCTTACAGTTTGTGGGTTTGAGCCCCGCATCAGGCTCTGTGCTGACAGTTTGCTCAGAGCCTGCACCCTGCTTCAGATTCTGTGTCTCCTTCTCTTTCTCTGCCCCTCCCCGGTTCATGCTCTGTCTCTCTCTGTCTCTCAAAAATAAATAAATGTTAAAAAATTTTTTTTTAAATAAATAAATATGCAACCACATAGGTGAATAGAAAAAAAGAGAAAAGTATGCCAATATTAAAAGTGCCCATCTGTGATCTTATTTTTATGGAATTAAACACCAGGAAAAACTATAGTGACTAAAAACAATGCAGCAGTTGCCTGGGGGAAGGGGGAGAGTAAATATCAACTGAAGAGGGGCATGACAGAATATTCTGGGAGGATGGAAACATTATATAGACCAGGGTGGTAGTTACGTGGGAATATATACTCAAAGTCCTTGACTTGCACACTTAAAATGGGTACATTTTATAACATGTAAATTAGACTTCAAAATGTTCATTCAAAATCCTTCTTACCCTTTTTTAAAAAAATTTTTAAATGTTTATTACTTTTGAGAGAGAGACAGACAGAGGGTGAGCAGAGGAGCGGCAGAGAGAGAGGGAGACACAGAATCCAAAGCAGCTCCAGGCTCCGGGCTGTCGGCACAGAGCTCAACTCGGGGCTCGAACCCACGAACCGCGAGATCATGACCTGAGCTGAAGTCACTTAACAGACTGAGCTACCCAGGTGCCCCAAATCCTTCTTATCCTTTAAATCCCACTTTGAATGCTACCTTTTATTTTTTTTATTTAAAAAAAAAAATTTTTTTTTTAACGTTTATTATTTTGGGGACAGAGAGAGACAGAGCATGAACGGGGGAGGGGCAGAGAGAGAGAGAGAGAGACACAGAATCAGAAACAGGCTCCAGGCTCTGAGCCATCAGCCCAGAGCCTGACGCGGGGCTCGAACTCCCGGACCGCGAGATCGTGACCTGGCTGAAGTCGGACGCTTAACCGACTGCACCACCCAGGCGCCCCTGAATGCTACCTTTTAAATGAAACCTTTCCCAGTCTCCCCATTGGTTAGGGAATGCTTCCTCCCTGCACCTCCCACTGCCCACCACCAAGACCCTATTACAGCTCTCTACAAGTCTGTTTTCACCACAGATGATGGTGAGTGTCTCTCAACCATTTGAATTTACTTCCCTCCTTAACCCACAGAAATCTATCTTGCACCTGAACCTCTCCACCAAAACGATTTTTTCCTAAAGTCAGTAATAACCCACCGATTTCCAAGTCCAATGACCACTGAATAGTTCTTACCCTCGTTGGCTCCTTTTTAGCATCTGAAACACATCTCATTCCTCAAACTACCTAAGATGTATTCTTCCTCTTGTATTCTCTCTCTTATTGGGAAACCACATACACCAAGTCACCCAAACTGAAGCTAGAGATTGTCGTAAACTTGTGACTTTTCCTGAATGTCCAATTGGCCAATAGCCCTATTGACCCTATTTCTCAAGAGTCCCCAAATCATTTATTTACTCTCTTTCAGACATAAGTCGGAATAATATTAATACAAGATGAAGCTTATATTCCACCTCAGATTTAAGAAGCAGCCATATCATAAGCTCAGTTAGGGGCATGTTGATTTTTAAGGCAAATGAGCAAAAGAAAATTCTCATCAGGGAATTAGATCTGTGGGCTTCAATATCAATGAAGGGGGCAAGCTGGAGATGGAAGTACAGATTTCAGAGCCCTTGGTATTTACATTCACACGAGTATGGGCACCCAGCAGTGGACCAGAGTTAGAAGCCTAATGACCTTCTATTTCCCCATGGGAAGGAAGGTTGGCTGCAGAGGCAGGAATTGCAGGGAGAAGTGAAAGCTTAAAAGAGCCACTTTGGAAAATGAGAAAGGATTGAACAAGCCACGTGTGACACGGTCCCTGAGCAGCACTGAGAGAAGGAGGCAAGAGAACAAGGAAACGAGGAGGTTCAGTGTCCCAACCAAAAGATCCTATGATGTACTATGATGATGACTATCTTGGATTGTGAATGAAGAGAGGCCAGCCATGAGTGGGGGTCCTGACAGACTCGGACAACAAGAGGAGTCAAGAAATTGGAGGTCACATGGCAACCTGGGTGGTTCCTGTCGGTTAAGCGGCCAACTCTTGATCTCGGCTCAGGTTATTCTCTCATGGTTAGTGAGTTTGAGCCCCATATGGAGACTGCTCAGGATTCTCTCTTCTTCTTTCTCTGCCCCTCTCCCTCTTGTGCTCTGTCTCTCTCTCTGACAAAATAAATAAATTAATTTAAAAAAAAGAAATTGGAGATCACAATGAGAGCAGAGCATAGACACGCAGTGTAAGTAACAGAAAAACCTGTAAAAGGTCAAAGATTAGGATAGAAAATTGATACCCAGGGGCCCTGGAAGGGCCGTGATAGAATTGTGATTTAGGGGCACTGTATGCAATGTCAGCAAGGACACTGAATCTCCCTAGTATTTTAGCTGTTTTGGGGGGTTACCAAGAAGGCTTTAGCCAGACACCAAAGTACTCTTTGAAGATGATAAAAGGACAGGAAGTCTCCAGTCACCCATAACATCTTGAGAAAAAGCAAAGAATGTTAGCCTAAGAGACTTAAGATTCTTAGCAAATCTGATATAACCAGAGATTCAGAAATTTGGCTTTAGGCAAACCCTGGGATGTCTGTCCTCATACAGGAGATTTCTTCCACTCACAAGCTTGGCTGAAGGTCATCCTGGTGACCGCCACACAATGGACAGCATCATTACTAGGCCCTTAAGTATTAAAATGACTCTCAGTGTAACCAGATCAGGCACTGTGCTCATTCTAGACGTGCACAAGTTTTCAGCGAAACCTGTGTATATTTACTGGTCATTTACTGGGGGGGATGGCACTGGGCCAAGAGCCAACCAGGTATATTGAGGATACCAAAATGCGTAAATGTGACGCCCTACATTCTAAGACAGGAGAAAATGTGTGCGTACGAGAAGAGAGAAACAGGACAGCAGGTACAGGCCAACTCAAACAAGAGATACTGCCAGTGAGCAAAGGAGTGTAGAAGCGATAGGGGCCTCTCTCTCTCTCTCTCTCTCTCTCTCTCTCTTTTTAATGCATGATTTATTTATTTTGAGAGAGAGCGAGAGAGCGAGTGAGCGAGGGGAAGAGAGGGAGAGACAGAGAATCCCAAGTGGGTTCCTTGCTATCAGCACAGAGCCCAGCTCGGGGCTCGAACTCCCGAGATCACGACCTGAGCCAAAACCGTGAGTTGAATGCTTAACCGGCTGAGCCACCCAGGCTGCCCCAATTGTGGGTCTCTCTTTGGCACCTCCACCACTTACCTCTTCCCACTCTTCCATTAAAACGATATAAAGAGCTTGAGACAAGACTTTCAAACGCCTTCAGAAACTAGTCAGCTCTATACAAAGACTCCCATTTTTATTTGTTTCTAAGGGGTGACGGGCAAGGGGCCCGTGGCCGCCACAGTCTAGAGGCCAGAGCTGAGGCTCTGATTTGTTATTTTCTGTTTATTTACTTATTTTTCTATAAAGACTCCCAATTTTCTGAAAATTCGAGCTTTCCGCTGGAAATCTCTTAGGCCCTCTGATTCTGGCCAGAGCCTGTGAGATGCGAACACACTTCCAAGGCTGGATTAAGCAGGTCATTTCTAGCCTCCTTTGGCCTCGACGAGAAGCTAGCTTTCCCCCAAATTGCAGGTTCTCCCAGGAAAAGGCTTCGCCGCCCCCTGTCTATTCTATTTTGTCTCCAGAATTGATGGAGCAACGGATGTGTCGTGCAGGAGCAAAAGGAGAGCGAAGGGAATTTGCACATGTCAACATCATGTTGGCAGCAAAATGCCACCCTCCTCTATGTCTGGAGGCCCAGCAGCCTAAGCATGTACCTGCCAAGATAGGGATCGATGGAGAGAAGCCAGGGCCCAGGGAAAACGTCCCAACCAAAGTATTTCTAGTCAGTAATAATAGACGCAAGGCCTAGATAAGTCACTCAGAGGCCTGTCTCCGAGAGTGTTTTCCTGTGGCGATCTGCCGAAGACAGTGTGTGTGCGTTGAAGCAACCTAGGTCCCGGGGAAAGAGTCCCCAGGGTTCAGAAGTGTCTCCCACTGAGTCGTGGCCGCAGAGGCCAAGCGCCCGTGGCTACAGGGAGCTCCCCGGCGACGTCCTTCCTCGAGAGCCCTTGGGTCTGGACTCTCTGCCATGAGGGTTCGGACCCTTTCCACCGAGTTGCCCACGTGGGGCCACGAGGGAGCCAGGGGGCTGCTTCTGCAACACGGAGCCACCCCGAAGCACCTCGGTGGTGGCGGCAGGAAGCCAGAGTTGAATTCCATTTAAATAAAATGCCAAAAGGCAGTCAGCGAAAGTGACATTTATGGTGTTACTACAAATGCATTCAGTGGGAAAAGCTCAGTAGCAGAAGCAAGGGGGAAAAAAACAAGCTGTAGTGAAAACTGCCATCTGTATATTGTGCCCCGTTTTTAATATTCTGTATTCTCATAAAAAGTGTTGTTTCTGTCACTATTCAATCTCACAAACTCACACAGAACACTGTTAAAAGTCAGCAGTGTGTGAAATGGTATTTTAAAATAAATGAAACCCGCTCGCAGAGCTGCGGAGGAATATTGCAATGCTGGGCGCTGACAGACAGGCACTGAAAAGTAACAACCGTTATCATCTTAAAGCAAAGCGGATTAAATAAAAACCCACAGCCAGTGGTGCATTACCAAGTCTGATATTGACACAGCTGCTGTGGTGGTTATTTTTCATTGTCTCATCAAGACAAAGCATCATGGGGTATCAATCTTCCCTCTGTCAGGCCAGGCCTGGTATAAAGTTTTTCGTTTACATTTTCATTATATCCCTTTTATCTCCGGTGCCCGCGTTTTTTCTTAACTGTGGGGTCGGATGACCCGTGGGGCACTGTTGGGCTATTACCTCCAGGCCAGAGGAGCCTCTTCCTGGGGCAGAGGGTGGCCGTCCCCACCCCCAGCCCCACCTTCCAGCTCCTTCCGAGGGCCAAGGTGGTCATTATCGTGCGTGCGGGGGACCATGAGACGCTGTAATGTGCCCGTGTTTGGATGTGGGAGAGAGAAATAAAGAGCAGGAGGGAAAGAGATAACGACTAGGAGAATTAGAAGGGCCTGTTGGAGGGGATTTGATATTTTTCGCTTTCCACTGGCAAGAAGGGGCAGAGTTAGAAAATACGCAACTCTCTTGAGAACGCTCCGGCAGAGAAACCGGATTAGAGCTTAACTTTCACACCCCACTCTTTTGTTTTCTGGCCTGGCTCACTCACCCTTGAATTGGCCTTCAATTTCGAAAGTTGGCTGGTCTGTGGAAAGTATATTCTGATTTGACTCACAGAAGGCTTTATCTTTGAGAAGGATCAGTCTTATTCGGGAGATCCTGATAGTTTTCTCTCTGCTTCCTCCGGCTCTGACGCCCTCTGCTTTGGAAGTTGATTAGTGTGATCTCTCTGAGAGAGAAAATGCAGCTATGCAATATTGTCCAGTAGTTTGAGCTCTAACCATTGGCCCCAACGGCAGGGAAGCCTTGACCGTTAAGTTCTTTTCGCACAGGTTAGAAATGTGTGCTTTTATATGATTGAGGTGGATCTAACAAAGGGAGTCTGGCTTAAAGTCCCAACAGGGGTTCTGACTCTTTGAGCAGCTCCCACAGATCTCCCTGGAGGCCTCTCCTGTGTGCTATCCATGCCAGCTACAAGCAAGTCGGGCCCGAGGGTGCCATGGAAGTCTGGGTGATGCTCACTGGCCACTGAACAAATACCCTCAGTACTCAACATGTCCGTGGCTTAACAGAATAGAAGTTTGTCATTCGTGTCACAGCCCACATGGGACAGGCTGCCCTCCCACACCTTCTGGAACGTATGGCTCCCAAAGTCACTGCTAAAGGAAAGAGCAAGCAACCAGGTATGACATAGGAAGTTTCTAGGGCTTGACGTGGCAGAGGCTTCCATCTTTTCTGCTGACATTCCACTGCCCAGGGCTCAGTCCCTCTGCCTCGACCTAACTGCACCCTGGCTGAGAATCTTCTAGGAGTCATGTACGTGCTCTGAAAAGACATGCAGTGAACACAGAAAACTTTTTTTTTTTTTTTTTTGTCATAGAAGCAGGGCAGGGAGGGAAGGGTGAGGTAGAGGGACAGTATGAAATTAGTGCTAGGAAGAGAGAAAACATTGCTCAACTCTCGCCTTCTCCTGTTTAGCCACGCTATCAAATACAGTCACCGTACCTCCCACCACGCTGCCACCAATCCCTGCCTTCCAACAGAAAGCAGAGGGTCCACAGAAATGGTTACTAAACTGTGTTCCAGCTACGACTTCTCCAGAAGAGTGACTGGAAACAACGCAACTACTAATTTTGCGAATGAATCTGGGAGTTCACCACACTCCGTCAGTGTTCTAGAATGAATGTTGGTGTCCCCCAACCCCCAAATTCATATGTTGGAAGCTTAACCCCCAATATGATGGTACTGGGAGGTGGGGCTTTTGGGGGTGGGTGATTAGGTTATAGGGGCAGGGCCCCCATGAGTGGAATCAGTACCCTTATAAAAGAGGCCCAAGAAAGCCCCCCGCCTTGTCCCTCTATCCCATGAGGTCATGGTGGGAAGACAGCCTTCCATGTGGAAGCAGGCTCTCACCAGACACTGAGCCTGCTGGTGCCATGATCGCAGATCTCCCAGCCTCCAGAATCATAAGACAGAAATGTTGGTCGTTTATGGTCACCCTGTTTATGGCATTTTTGTTAAGGTGGCTCAAATGGGCTCAGGCAGCGAGGCAGTTCTTGTCCACATTCTCTACAGAGGTTGCAACAAAGCAGCGGCTTCGGTTGACCCGCAGGCTTCTTTACTCACACATGAACCACTTGCACAGGAAAGACTCAAAACTGTGTGACCGGGCCAGTTACGACCCTTTGTTTATCTCCCCTTATGCGTGGTCTTTCCACGCACTCTCTCCGCCCACCGGTGTCTCCATGGCTGGGCTTCTTCCATGGCAGCCGCAGGCTCTTGGAGAGAATTTCCCAAAAGAACCAGCAGGATATGCATAGCCTTTTCCAACCAAGCCTCACAAGTCAGGTGGTATCACTTCTGCCACATGCTGCTCAAGGCAGTCACAAAGTCCCCCAGTAAAACAGGCCAGGTTCAAGGGGAGGAGATAAACACCTCGTGGTTCTAAAAAGACACGACAGACTTGAAAAGCTTTTAAACTGCTCATCTTGCAAAAGACCGATGTTCAAATTAAATCTCTATCCGTCCAAGTTCCTAGATGGAAATGGAAAAAGTCAGCCTACAATCGGAATAGGCTGAAAATATTAGTTGTAAAAGAGAAGCAAAAATATATATATGTGTGTGTGTGTGTGTGTGTGTGTGTGTGTGTGTGTGTGTGTAGGTAGGAGGCACTCATTTCTTTTTTATCTTAGGGACCTAATTTGACCACATGTATGCTATGTTTACACTCAACAACAAAAGCCTACCAGAGCTGCCCTAACCCATCCATCCCCTCTGTAACATCCCTTAAGATTCAGAATGGTGGGGTTCAGCTAAAACAGAGTTAGGACAAGTTCTTTTAAAGAACCCAAAATGTGGCAGCGCCTTGAATGCCTGCCCACCTCACATCCTTTTTCTCTGAGAGAACCTTGTCAGAACAGAGTCGGTAGACAGCAGAATAGCTCTGGAGAAATGTCAGCGTCATCCTGAAAACCAAAGCTCCACTTGCCTGCAGGTACAAAGGTCTTCAGGCTGCACACGCCAGCCCCCAAATGTAGGGCTAAGTCTGATACTTTGCGGTACATAAAATCAACATTTCTGCCTCAAAATTGTTGTCTAGTATGCCAGAGATGGCCTGGACCCCATCATGCTTTTTAAGCTGCAGCTTTCCCTCCTACCTTCTCCAATCTAGACCCCTCTTTAGAGTTTAGGTCCACTGATGTACGACCGTTGCCCTTAGAGACCGACACCTGGCTCTGAACTCCCGGGCATCTTCCTAAGGGCTCTGAACCTCTGCTTGGCTTTGAGTCCCAGATCTCTATGCCACAAATTCTGCCTATTGCTCTTCTCCATAGAACCACAATGCTATTTCCCACCCCAAAAAAAAACTCTACCGAAATTTCTGCTACCATTGCTGCAGTAATTGGACTTCCTTATGGAGCATTGTCATGGCCACTTGGGTATTGAAATTTGGACTAATGACCATCCCCAAGAGACAAGCCCCCCAGCCAAGTTTGTTCCCCTGCTCTCGGCCCTATATGTTACGAGCCTAGATTCTTCACCCTCCAGTGTGTCATTGAGTCCTCAGGATGCTTAACAATGAAGCTGTATGCATAATAGTACACGGGTGAATATGAACTGCCCGTTATCTATTCCAACTCTTTGAATCATCTCTCTTTTTCCTTCATATCCTGAGTCTCCTCTTGTGGACGGCATTTACATTTGAAAATTTGTAATCAAATTTGTAAAATTGAAAATTGATCTCAGTAATGTGATCCAATCTGAATTTCCACCAATCTGTGATATCTTTAGGTTCGTAATATAGTCACTTCCTTTATTCAGCACAGATAAAGAAGGTATTCTCATTAATCAGAAGTTCTCATAATTAGAAACTCCCAACTGAAATAATATAAACTACCTGTGATGAGATATATAGAACATAACAACAACAACAAACTTTTGGCATGAAATGTATTCTGAACATAATTCATCATACTTTAATGATGCAGGAGTGGCTTTGGAATCACATAACGAAGCTGATGCATCATCTTTCTGAGCATCAGTTAACATGGACTCATCTCTGTGAGTGAAAAGCGTTTGTCAACAGAGAATGTCCAGTTAATAGGGTTCTGGGTAGTAGAGGGTACCTTATAGTAGACACTGCTAGATAAATAGCCTCCAGAAAGTAGAGAAAAGAAAGTAATCAGAGTGTACATCCATCCGTCGTCTCTTTAGGGGTTAAATGTCAAAGGCAGCACTGATATTCCTTTAATATGTGCCACCTCCTTCCTAAAACAACTGGTCACTTTCACTTCCCAAGGCTTTTGCTTGCCGATAACAAAAAAAGAACGGAAGAAAGGCTCAATCAAGTAATCATTTAAACCTGGCTTTCTTTTTCATAAACCCTATAGTACATTTGCCACTTTATATCCAGATGAAATGATTCGGCATCAGTCATGAACCTACAATGCTATTATCACTCTATAGACATTTCAAATCTCATGAACACTTACCTATGCGTGACACACTACCAAGCCTTTGGGTTTTAGAGAGTATAGTTATAGTTAATTCTAAGCAAATGATCGCCCTCCGTTTCCAGCTGGGTATGAGTTCCCACCGGAACCACCATGGCCCCATGATGATTAAGGGCTGTCGGGTCATAGGATACGTTTGTGTACTTCCATTATCATCTCAATCAGATATGAAGGTCCGCAGGGACTACTTCTAATTTCATAAAGTGAATGATGCCTTTCATTGTTTAGAACTTAAAACACTTTGAGTTCCTCAAATCAGTCCTTTAAAAAAAAAAATGATGTAAGATGGGGTGCCTGGGTGGCTCAGTCGGTTAAGCATCCAACTTTGGCTCAGGTCATGATCTTGCGGTTCAAGAGTTCGAGCCCCATATCGGGCTCTGTGCTGACGGCTCGGAGCCTGGAGCCTGTTTCAGATTCTGTGTCTCCCTCTCTCTCTCTGCCCCTCCTCCACTCGTTCTCTGTCTCTGTCTCACAAAAATAAATAAACATTAAAAAATATTTTAAAAAATGATGTAAGACAGGCAAAGTAGATATTCCTCTCAAATGTTTTAAACTCTTTACTCAGGGTTATAAAACTAAAGAGTCCTAATTTGGTGCCCCTATGCCTCTCCCAGTCTTTGTATTTTCAGACTCACTATGAACATGACCCATCTTTCCTGGGTCTTTACTGTTACTTTCCTGGGTCATTTTTACATTTTAATGATTAGTCCTGCATGCGCTCTTTGAATTACAGATGGAAGCATCCTTGCGTCACCTGTCAGAAGTTCACAGAATATTATGAACATGGAAAGGCCTCAAAACTTGTGATGAATGGTTGTATTTCTAATTACACTCAGGCCCAGCACACCCACTTAATGGAAGAGGCCGACTGGCAACTCGGCCATCTCCTGAGTGTCCTTAGAAATCCCCTGTTCACACATGTTAGCAGGAGGAAACACGACCAGCACTATTCACTTACCTAACCAATATCATTTTCTTTTGCACACTAGAAAGATTATGGGCTGAGTCAGATGGACCTGGGTGTAAATCCCAGCTCTGCCATTTACTCGTTCTGTAAACTCAGACAAATCACCTAACCTTCCTGATTCTTAGTTTCCTCATGTATGATATGAAATAAGAATCTCTTTGCAGGGTAATTTCAAGTATTAAGATAATAGCAATAAAGCTACAGTCACATTCTAGTCCCCCAGTCAACTGCAAATATGATGACCTCATCTTTACTGCTTTTTAATGCCTTTTTGCCTAGAAAAGAAGCACTTGCAGTCTCCATTGTTTTCAAAGACTGTTTATAAATCTATGGGCCTTCTATCTGTGGCTACTCCTTAAATATTACATTTTGAATAACAGTAGTCAAAACTCTCTTGGCAATTTCATGTTTATGTACATTGGGCTTTCTCATATATAATACATTTTCCACCATGGAATGAATGTTTATAACACATTTCCATTACAGATCTCTACAAAGCATACATATTCAAGAAATTATAATATGTGTTATTTATATTTATCATCGATGCTTTCCAACTGATAAAAAGTGATAGTGGGATAGGTCATCCTCAAAATTTTAGTTGTTTACACAGACCCCCGGCCAGGAGACGTTTCCCAGTTGGTACTGGGTTGCACAACTCCTAGCTCATGATCAGGTGATAGACAAAATTCCCCTTAACTAGTGCCTTCAAAGTCATCATCTAAACCTTTGATTTCTAGACAGAGTAAGGTGTGTGGTGCTTCTGATTCCTCTCCGAAAGTGAAGGGGATGACTTGAAAGGAAAGAGGGCAGGCAATGCCCCACCTTCCAGAATGCTGTGCTCCGTATGGGCCACAGACTCTGCAGACACATGTCCAAGAGGATGCAAATGTCTGAACTCTGATCTTCCCTTTAAACTGTTCCAGCAAAAATTAATAGCGTTTATACATGAAATGCATGCCCCGATTTATCTACATCAAATTCATAATAAGATCTAGATAACCGAAATCATACCTTGAATTTAGAACAGCTCCTGGTACATCTGCAATTAGACACTAACCCTCTGAAGTGCACGGCTTCTTGAGGCAAAGCTCTATATCGTGACCCAGTGTTTTATTTCTTATTCCTCTTCATTACAGAATTATTTAAATATATATTAAGCAGCTTATTTACCAACATTCAATTTCACAGTGATTATGTGGAACATTTCTTCAACATGATTAACCACAGAGCAGAGTCACTTCTCATTAGTAAACCTCATTTTTAATGTACTCAGTAAGGGTTCCAAAAAGCAGTATGGCTTCTTTAGACACTACCACATATAGTGTCCGTGGCCCTTTTCCATGGCATGGCCCTGAATGTCCATGGCCCTCACCTACAGCCTTGCTAAGCATCAGGATCAAACGGAGTTCAAATCCCAGCCTTTCCAACATAGTATTTAAATATTGTTTGCAGATGTCAGTTTGTCTATTCAACCTGATTCAAGGGGGCTATATTACATCTATGGTTAATTCTCAGTAACTTCAGTAGATATTTCATGCTTCTGTTCTCTATTAACCCTACTCAGAATAAATCTCTCTGTCCCTACATCATTATGCTGTGATAAAAGTCCTATTATTTCTGATTGCAATGACTTCAATTTGGTCAGTAAGCTAGACAATCAAATAAATGGGTACCTAAACCCTCATATCACAGAAAGGAGACCACGGCAAAGACTATTTATATTCTTGCCCTTGTCTCTAAAACTCTACCAAAGTCCAATTTAGCATTATTTGTACTTGTACAAGACAGAGCAGACTTTCTAGACGTCTGTCTGAATAGCGGCCCATTTTTTAATTTCTCCCCAAAGAGGTCAAGACTGGCCTACCCACCCATCAGACACTGGAATTTAGTGGGCTGGGGCAGGGCAGAGATCGCCATATTTAATTACACGGACAAGTTAAAGCCAATGAATTAACTCAGCTAAAATCTAAAGAAAAACACTGAAGTCCAAATGTCAGAAAAATTGCACATGAACCCTATGTCCATGAATGAAAATAGATGATATATTATCAAGAGAAGAGGGGGTCGTACATCAGAAGATCAGAAGTTGAGAGTCTTTCAGAGATGGCTTCAGAGTATGTGCGGCCAAACATAAGCAGTGGTAGGATAGCAATCAGGTGGCCTGAGCAAAAACCGATTCCTGGCTGACAAATGCAGCTTGCCATTACTAATCAACAGGCTTGTGATGGTGCAGCCTTGTTGAAAGACCAGAAGGAGGATGGCCAATGCCTAACAGCATCAAATTTTGGACAGTTGTATTGAGATTCTGACACCTATCTACAAAGGTATCACAACATACATACACAGAACTCATCTATAAGGTCATCAAGCATCACCTACACCCACCAATCTGATTCTGGGAACAAGTCATAAAGGAAGACTTGGGGTTTTGCGAATACATTCACATTATCTCTCTCTCTCTCTCCCTGTCTCTCCACCTCCTTTATTAATTCAACAATCCTTCACACATTTGGTCAATAAATCAGCAACCATGTCTAGTGCAAGAAGACCAGAATAGTAGGCTTGGTTAAAACTTACATATCCTGGGGACCGGCAGTCAGTTGAGAGACAGACTGATTTTAGGCCCAACCTGGTTGGCAGGTGGTCCTATCAAATGATTATCTTTGGTTCTCACGGTACTTTTTAAAAAATGATTTTAATGTTGTTTGGAACTAATGATTGTGCTCTTTACCACATACAGTGAATGTTGGCAGCTTTCGGCTGAACGCCACAGTATTCCACGAGCTAGGCATAAAGGAGCTTACTCTCCCACATATTTTCTATCCAGTTTGATAGCACAGCTTACCTGTGGTCACATGACCTGCTGGCAGTCTTCTTGCCAACCCACTTAAATCGAGCATAAATATCCCTCAAAAGCTGAATATCTTTTTCTAGACATAGGATCCACACTTATTAAATATTGCACCAGTTTTCTTTTCTCCTCCCCTTTCTTGACGGTGAAGCTCTATGTTTTACAGAGCAATGTTTTCTCCATTATTTTTAAAAGAGTTGGTGATGCAGAGATCCCAGGAGATATTTGTATCATAAGATGTGAAGTGCCCAGGAGTGATTCCAGATGCAGGTTAATATTTTCAAAGCTTAGACTCTCTTTGAGGAGTTCTTTCTCACACTTGAAGCATCCAAGATGGTGCCCTGGTTTTGAGAAATGTCAAAGGGAAACAGTTCCTGTCAGCAGATTGACGCTGTGACTGAATTTGCGGTCGTGCTTTTCACACTGTCTTACTCTGTGAACAGTTAAAACTCCATCTGCCTGGGGACCCAGTATAAATATGTAGGATTTTATATGGCAAAGTAATTGGATGAAAGAAACACTACATCTTTTAGTTTCCCCTAAAGAGTGTGCTTCCTTTAACGGTAAGGTTATCAGGGTGAACGTCCGTGAGTCCTCACTGTGTGGGGGGTACTGTTGGCAATTCTGGAATGTGTTAACCTCTTTAGTCCACTTAACATTTCCTGAAAACTCATGGGCATTAATTTACTTTACTTTTACTTAGTTTCCTATGTTACAAAAGGGGAAACTAAGGCAGAGAGGTTCAGGCACTTGCCCAAGGTCCCAGAGCTGGAATTCAAAGCGAGGATGTCCAGGCCTAGAGGTGTGCTTGACCAATATGTTGCACTGACTCCCTAAACTATCCCTTAAAATTACATCTAGATTTTCATTCTCAATCTCACTAGTCAGTGTTTATCCACCAGATTCTTATCTATGCTTCTAAAACATCTAGATGATATTTCTCGTTGGAACGCAGCCAATTTGGGATAGTAAATGACCATATCTACCATCATGTGCCAAAGATGACGTGTGGATGTTCTTTTAGGGTAAACTTTAAAGTAGAGTCCAATGAAGTTCTAGAACCGCCTTTACTTTTCGAGTAACACTCATGCAAATGATCATTCAGATTTACTGTGTTCAAGTTCGTAAGATGCCCCAAACTACTTATGAAAGGAGGAACCATAATATTCTCTTCTCTGTTACTTTGGCTTCTATCATTTCTTTCCAGCTAGCTCTCTTGAGCTTGGCAATCCCCACCTGCCTCCACACGTCAGACTATCCTCTGCATGTAATCCGGCCTTGGTTCCCTTCGATTCTTGATTCAAAACCTTAGAGTCCTGGCAAATCCTGACAGAAAATAGAATTAGTGGCTGCCAGCAGGAAGGCAGAAAATTGGCAATGAATGCTTACTGGGTACAGGGTTTCCTTTGGGGTGACTGTCTGGAATGAGATCGTGGTGATAGCCTCCCAACACTGCTAATAGGCTAAAAATCACTGAACTGTATGCTTTCAAATGGTCAAAATGGTGAATTTTATGTTATGTGAATTTCAGCTCATTAAAAAAAAAAAAAAAGAAAAATCAAAACCAGCATTGTTCACAATCTCACCCAGCCCAGACTCAACAGGCCCCGGTAGGAATTCTACAGCCATCTTGTTGAGGTTTTGCCAGAATAAGGATTTTTCAACCTCGACTTTTTACATGGCTTCGTAGAAGTCAAGTCAAATGCCTTTGCTGTTGCTTTGACTTGTTCTGCGTTGCCTTATCCCTCAGTCATGGGTCTCCGCAACCTTGAGACTGAGGGCCCCTCAACCATCAGTTTATGAAATCAAGCAATTCTACGAAAACCCCACCTAAGATTTTTGCGGTGGTTTTCAAACATGTCCACAGAGTTTTTGACATTCCACTCCACAAAAGGTAGGCCCTAATTCCCTTCTTCCTACGTGTGGACCGGACTTGGTGACTTGCACGTAATGAACAGAATATGGCAGAAGTGATGGTGTGTGACTGGGTTACAAAAGGCAAGGCATCTCCTTCCTGTCATCTGTCTTGGATCACTCACTCTGGGGGAAGCCAGCTGCCATGTGGTGAGGACATTCAAGCAACTAATGGAGAGGTCTTCTTGGTGAGGAACTGAGGCCTCCCGCCAATCGCCCTGTGAGTGAGCCATTCTGGAAGCAGTTTTTCCAGTCCTAAGCAAGGCTTTCAATGACTGGATCCCTGAACACGCCCTGACTGCAAACTCGTGAAACACCCAGAATCACCCAACTAAACCATTCCTGGATTCCTGACACAGAAACACTGAAATAGTAAATGTATGATATTTTAAACCAGTACGTTTTGATGTGAGTTGTCACACAGCAGTAACTGATTGCTACAACTATACTTGATTATCTTCCTTCTGTCCACACCCCCTCCTTTCTTCACTCCATCACTCTCTTAACTACTAAAATTGGTGCTACATCAATAGTTTCTAATTGTTTGCTGATTATTTCATGAAATAAATATAAATATTTCAAACACAGCCAAATTGAATTTTACAGTGACTACCTCTATACTACCACATAGATTTTAATATTTACTGCTCTCACCTTTTCATACATCTATCTGTCCATCGATCCACCCCTCTCCATTCATCCATCCATCTTATCTCTTATGTATCTCTAAGTAAATTGCAGATGTAAATATTCCAGTGTTCACCCTAAATATTCCAGTATGCAAATATGCATAGTAGTAAATAGGTTTTGGTATTTATTTACAATTATTTTTCTTACGAAGTGAAACTTGAATACAATAAAACACGCAATCTTAAGCGTACATTTGCTGCTTTTGACAAATGCATGCACCTATGTGTATGCCAAACTCTTATAAAGATGTAACACGTTCATGGGCATAAATTTATACTCACCAACAGTCCATAAGACAATTTCTTATAATTCTGTGCCTCTCATGACATCTAAGACCTGATCTAATCACATAGTAGGTGCTTAGCCAACACCTTTCAGTCTATTAGTGGATGTTACCCGGACCTTTGAGAAGACACAGCAAACAAATGATTCTAACCATGTGGCTCTGACAGGCTAGAAAACCAAGACACTTTGGAGCCTTGAGAAATGAGAGAAAGGACAGAGAAGCTGTCCTCTGTTCTTTGTCTGCACAAAACCCCTTAAGGAATAGTTTGTCCACCGAAATTAGCATGGGGTAGGGATAGTAAAAATGCTTATGAAAGGCAATTTGTTTTCCATGGAATTCACCAGATGGCCCACACTGTTAGGTATTACTTAAATCTCCACTTGGGAAAACCTGTTATCTTCCTTCCTTATAATAACCCCACGGCCTGAATATTATGACCTGTACACATAGCAATGACAAAGCTTTGCGACAAGCATTTAAATGGCTTCAGAGAGCATGTGAAGCGAAGACAGGTTGTAAGTAAAAAATAAAGAGCAACCTTCGGGTTTTAGCATGCAGTAGACGAGGAGAGGAGACAGCTCTGCCTGTGTCGTTGTAAGTCACCCAGAGCTACCTGTTGGCCGGGAGCCCACGTTCACCTCTGCCTGGCTGTCCCTCCATCGCCGCCAGCGCCCTGGCCCTGGCCGCACCAGAGCCCCCGCACCACCCTGCGACTGCTCGCGGAAACTGGCCTGACCTGACTGTGGCATGTCTGAGGTTATTTTCCTTTGGGGTTTTCTCCCGTCTTCTTTGCTGCGACCCTCACTCTCTGTCGGTGGCTCCCCTCCCAACATGTTTTTCTTCCTCTTTCGTTTCTCCTCCCACAGCCCATCTTGCTCACGTGGGCTCTCGTTTTTATGTCTACTCCTCACGTTTTCTTTTTCTCCCTCTCATCCCTCTCTTGCTCTCACCGTCTCTTTTTTGCCTTCCGTGCTCCGAATCTCACACCAAACACCCGCTCTCCTAGCTCCTTCTCCTGTTCTGCCCTCCTCCAAGCTGAGCCAGCACATTGCCCATTTGAAAACCTTTGCGAAATGGTACCATTTTTCCTACGGATGCTAGACTCAGTCTTTCGTAGCAAAGGGAAGAGACCCGATTTTCAACCGTGAAGGTTGTCCTGAGCTGTCTAATTTGTCAGCCTGGTTCCACCTGCCATAGGCACAGCCTGAGGCCCCATGACATACCTCGTTTTCTAAGCTGAACTTCAGCCTTTGCCCTCTGACCCTTTTGTTCACATTCTGTTATTGCACAGGGACAGAAACACAACCCGCTGGAGCCTAATTAAAGTTTCTAATTTCCCGAGTAGTCCCGCCATCTCACGGTTTTGCCTCCATCACCTCTCCCTCTGAGCAGCAACCCCCCTTGGCTCTCTGTGGAACATAACCCTGAGACTCACATTTGCATTTTCTCTGGGATTGAGATCAGTGCCAACATGAGATTCCTCTGAATGTTTTCTTGGTCCTCTGTCCCTCTCCGATTCTAAATGAATATACTAATCATTATACAGCTCTTCCTCTCTTCACGTCCAATAGAAAACACATAGGTTAGTAGAGGACTCTTTCGGGAGGTTGTTTTAAGTTTTCTGAGGTCTTGTTGATGTTGTTGTTGTTATTTCTGACGTGGCTTCTTCTACCCTGCAGTTCACCAATAGTTGTGTGTTCCCCAGCCTACACTTTCCAACCCGGAAAGCAGAGATCGTCGGTCAGAAGCACCTGGTCTCAGTCTGGGTCCCCATGGTAAGTTCATTCGGTCTTGAAATTACAGTTAAGACGAAGGTCCAGTCTACTTACACATTTTGTCATCATCGGGCTCCCTCGCTAATCTTGAAAAACTAATATATCTTGAAGCACTTAAACCAACAACTAGAAAATTCTGTGAATAAACATAACTTTAAAGTACAGAACTAAAGGGGCACCTGAGTAGCTCAGTTGGTTAAGCGTCCGACTTCACCCCAGGTCATGATCTCGTGGGTTCGAGCCCCACTTTGGGCTCTGTGCTGACAGCTCAGAGTCTGGAGCCTGCTTCCTTCGGATTCTGTGTCCCCCTCTCTCTCTGCCCCTCCCCCACTTGTACTCTGTCTCTTGCTCTCTCAAAAATAAACATTTAAAAAACAATGATCAAATCAAATCAAATACACAACTAAAAAGTACTTCACCAACATTAGTGAATAAGCTCATATAAAACGTTGCTCTGCAGCCCTGGGTGGCACACAGCCCTCCCACTCAGCACCTGCAAGGGACCATACGTTCTGACTAGACTCAGAGCTATTATACAGAGGACCTGGTGTGCTTTTTCTTTGAATTCCTAGTGGTTTACAAGGTAGCTGACAATATCTGCTCGCCAACTCGTGAAATTAATTAGTCTGATCCCATTAATGACCCCAATCATTAGTCAGCATTATCATTTTGCATTTTAGGCGTTCGAGGAGGAAAAGACTGGTGGGCCCATGTAGGTCCAGATAGCATGCTTGGAAGGAAATAGTCACTTCTCTCTGCATTGCACTTTCTTCATCTACAATAAAAAGAGTCCGCCAGCCCATCTCTTAGCTCTCTGACACCGCTCATAGGATCAAATGATGGTCTTGATTTAGCCCCGTGTCCACACAACCTACACACATAACCAGAGAAAATCCACGATTTCAGAGAGAAGGGGCAAGAAACTCAGTTGTATTGAGCACGGTGTGTGTATTGTACATAGAAGAGAAGGCTAAATGGGCCCCATCTTCTCCAAATAACCACAGTCTGGTGAGGAAAGCAACATTTAAATTGCAACTATCTATAAAAAGTAATCTGAGGATAGCTATCATTCTGATTTTCTTTAAAAAGAATATATAGTTTTATCTCTTTTCCTTCTCCCTCTTACCTAAAAAAACTTCCCAAACGATTACATTTCCTATCAATATTTAGAACACCATTTTTTTTTCCCCACAACAGTTAACACGAATTTGGCGCTAAATATAAACTATTTGACCCAGGGTGTTAACAGTGAGCGTAAGCAGGGAACCTCTACTTTAACCACGAAGGTCCTGGGGGACGACAAGCAAAGGATCTAGAAGGAGAGGCAGATTAAGTTTCAATCAGATCAAACCAAGGAGGGCAACATGAGAGTCTTCAATGAACGAATAGCTGCCGCGCATTAAGCGCTTGGACAGAGGCAGGAAGGGAAGCACATCACAATGAAGACGCTATTGTCTCCATCCCCAAAGAACCTATTATCTGGCGGGGAAGAGGCATGGGTGTAAACTTCCATCCTGTAGAGCAGCCACAGACGCAACGCTGCTTGGGAAACACTGACGACGCCCTGATGCCGACTGGAAGAAGTGAAACACGCTTTGTTTTGTACGGATGGCGACCTTTAAACTAATGTTGGAAAAATCAATGAAAACCTAATGACGAAGATGGGGGTGAGGGGAGGTGAGCAGTGGTGGGGAGTAAAGAAAGGCATCCCAGGTCACTGGAAAAAAACAGAATGGTGATTGATGGTAATGGCTCTGCCGTGTAGGGCTAAAGATTTCGAACATTACCCAACCTATTCTCACGGATACCTTGCCTCTAATTTGGCTCTGCTTTGGCCAGTAAACACTTTCCTCTCATGTCCCATTACATACATACACATATATATATATATATATATATTTTTTTTTTTTTTCCTTTAAGGAAAACTACTCTGTAGCCATACCTACACAGCCAGGAAAAGTAAGTCTTCTTTGGCGCCAAACCACTTCACAATGTACAGTCACCAGGGCCTCCACCTTCCTGTAGGCTGTGAAGGAGCGGCCTGGGACTCTACCACCGGCTCAACGAACTGAAAGACTAAACATCGCTTCCGATGTAAATGTAATAACGGTACATTCCACCCTTGGTCGTCTCATTTCACAACTCCGAGGGGGCTGTTTCTAGGGTCTTCCACAATGGTGCATTTCCAATTCTCCTACACTGGCTAACGGCCTGACGCTCAAAAGATGGTCAGTCTCCTCCTTTGTAAGAAGAGGCTGCTTGGCTCCCTCAAACATCTGAAGCCAGATGGAGGAGGAGAAGCCAAGATGGCAGAACAGCATGGAAGTTTTTTGTGGGTCTCGCGTCCGTGAAATGCAGCCGGACCGACACGAAACCATCCTACACACCTAGACAACTGATCGGAGGATGAACGCAACAAACTGCACAACCCGAACCACAGCATTCAGCAGGGACGCGGCGCAGAGAGGTGAATTTGGGGAGCGAGAAGCCGCTGAGGCTAGGGAACCGCTTTTGCGGGCGGAGAGAGGACGGAGACTAGGGAGGGGGGGGAGAATTCGGGAAAAGCACCGCTCCCCAAAAGCAGCTGGAGAGAAAGTGGAAAATTGGAAACGGCCACAGGGACTAAACGAAGAAGGGAAAAAGGAGAAAGGAGAGGGTTTCCATTCCATTAAGACTGTAAACAAGGGGAGCGCAAAGGCAGCAACTCGCAGCTCCCTACCTGGCGGTGCTCTGGTGGGAAGGGCGAATCCCCAGGAGCAGAGTAGGGGCCGGGAGGTTCTCGGGCCACAAGGGGAGAAGCGGTTCCACTGCCGGAGGGACATTTGGTGGAGACTGTTGAAGCCACCTGGTCCCGGCAGACCCCAGAAAACGGCCACATTCACTGGTGCTGGAACAGGGTCGTTGGGGGTGGACCCCGGTGCCAGATGTGTTGTGATTTCCCATCATCCCTGAAACGCTGCTGCTACACTGTCCCGTGAACTTTTTCTGGGCCTGGCTGGCACCTGGGCGAAGTCCCAGGGCACCGGCAGCAGCAGGGTCCAGCGGGCGTCCCTGGGTGCAGCCGACATTCGGCCATTGCTGGTGAGACCCTCCCGCAGAGGGGCGGAGCGGGTCAAGGCCGCAGTCCTTCGGAAGTAAGGGGCCGGGGAAAACAGCCGCGTCTGAGACAAAACTCGGGAGAGAGCTGCTGCCTGGGACCTGGTCACGGAGAGTGAAGAAGCGGGGAGTGGACGAGAGCTGAAGACGGAGGACGGGTGCGCGACTGCCGATTTGGGAGAACAGACCAGGTAGCCAGGTGACGCTATTTTTACCATTCCCGCGCAGGCGCATAGGCACCTATTAGCGTCGCAACACTCCGCCCCAGTAGGCAAGCAGCACCATCTAGTGGAGACGGGAGCCATTACACTGAGCCCCACCCACTGGGCAACCTTGCTCTTCAAGGACACAAATCTCACCGCCGGCTTAGTTTATGGACCATAAAGAGCTTCATGATCTGACTTCTAGGGGAAAACGAAGTAATTTCAGTCGTATTTCAGTCTGTTAGCAGGTCCATCTATTCAATTTTCTTTCTTTTTTCTCTCTTTTACACTACTTTTTCTTGAATACAGAAAGAGAAAAAATTCATTTTTATTTTCAATTTTTATTAAAATATTTTTCGTTAATTTTTTTACTATAATTTTTACTTTTGCGTAAGTTTTTTCAAACTCCATCCTACTTCCATCATTTTATTTTAGTCTACCTCACTGTACTCACCTTTTCAAATTTTCAAACGATTTCCTTTTTTTCTTTTTTCTCTTTTTCATTTCTTTTCTTTTTCTTGAATGCAGAAAGAGAAAAACTTCATTTTTACTTTCAATTTCTATTAAAAATATTTTCTTTAATTTTTCTACTATATTTTTTGTATAAATTTTTTCAAATTCTATTTTACTTCCATCATTTTATTTTAGTCTACTAGAATGTATTCACTTTTTCAAATTTTCAATCTCTTTTTTTCTCTTTTTCCTCTTTTTCGTTTCTTTCCTTTTTCTTGAATACAGAAAGAGAAAAATTCATTTTTATTTTTAATTTTTCTTAAAAATATTTTTCTTTAATTTTTCTACTATATTCTTTACTTTTGTGTAAATGTTTTTCAAATTCTATTTTACTCCCATCATCTCACTTTAGTCTACTTCAGTGTATTCATTTTTTCAAATTCTCAAACGATTTCCTTTTTCTTTTCTCTTTTTTTACCCCCCCCTTTTTTTCTCTAACCTATCAAACCGCTTTCAACACCCAGACCAAAACACACCTAGGCTCTAGCATCATCTATTCGATGTGTGTGTGTGTGTGTGTGTGTGTGTGTGTGTTTTAATTTTAATTTTTTTAATTTCAATTTTTCTACTTCATTAATTCCTTTTCTCCCTTCAAAATGACAAAAAGAAGGAATTCACCCCAAAAGAAAGCACGAAGAAACAACAGCCAGGGATTTAACCAACGCAGAGACAAGCAACACAGATTCTGGTCTGGACCAGAATCATGATAATAAAAATACTAGCTGGAGTCGAAAATAGATTAGAATCCCTTTCTGCAGAGATAAAAGAAGGGAAAAAAAAATAGCCAGAATGAAATTAAAAATGCTATAACTGAGCTGCAATCATGGATGGATGCAGCCGCGGCAAGGATGCATGGATGAGGCAGAACAGAGTCAGCGATACAGAGGACAAACTTACAGAGAATAATGAAGCAGAAAAAAGAGGGATATTATGCAAAAGAACACAATTTAGGAATTAGAGAAATCAGTGACTCATTAAAAAGGAACGTCAGAATCATAGGGATCCCAGAAGAGGAAGAGAGAAATAGGGGTAGAAGGATTATGTGAGCAAAGCATAGCAGAAAACTTTCCTAACCTGGGGAAAGACACAGACATCAAAATCCAGGAAGCACAGAGGACCCCCATTAGATTCAACAACAACCGACCATCAACAAGGCATGCCATAGTCAAATTCACAAAATACTCAGGCGAGGAGAGAATCATGAAAGCAGCAAGGGAAAAAAAGTCCTTAACCTACAAGGGAAGACAGATCAGGTTTGCAGCAGACCCATCCACAGAAATTTGGCAGGCCAGAAAGGAGTGGCAGGACATATTCAGTGTGCTGAATCAGAAAAATATGCAGCCAAGAATTCTTTAGCCAGCAAGGCTGTCATTCAAAATAGAAGGAGAGATAAAAAGTTTCCCAGACCAACAAAAATTAAAGGAGTTTGTGACCACTAAACCAGCCCTGCAAGAAATTTTAAGGGGACTCTCTGAGGGGAGAAAAGATGAAATATATATATATATATATTTATATAAATAAATAATAAATATAAATATATATAAATATATAATATTTATATAAATATAAATATAATATATAAAATATATATATATTATATATATATATATATATATATCAAAAGCAACAACGATTAGAAAGGACCAGAAAACGCCACCAGAAACTCCAACTCTACAAGCATGATAATGGCAATAAATTCATATCTTTCAGTACTCACTCTAAATGTCAATGGACTCAGTGCTCCAATCAAAAGACATAGGGTAACAGAATGGATAAGAAAACAAGATCCATCTATATACTGTTTACAAGAGACCCACGTTAGACCTAAAGACACCTTCAGATTGAAAATAAGGGGATGGAGAAACATCTATCATGCTAATGGTCAACAAAAGAAAGCCGGAGTAGCCATACTTATATCAGACAATCTAGACTTTAAAATAAAGACTGTATCAAGAGATGCAGAAGGGCATTATATCATAATCAAGGAGGCTATCCACCAAGAAGACCTAACAATTGTAAACATTTATGCGCCAAATGTGGAACACCCAAATATATAAATCAATTAATCACAAACATAAACTCATCGATAGTAATACCATAATAGTAGGAGACTTCACCATCCCACTCACAGCAATGGATAGATCATCTAATCAAAAAATCAACAAGGAAACAATGGCTTTGAATGACACACTGGACCAGATGGACTTAACAGATATATTCGAACATTTCATCCTAAAGCAGCAGAATATACATTCTTCTCCAGTGCACACAGAACATTCTCCAGAATAGACCATATACTGGGACACAAATCAGCCCTAAATAAGTACAAAAAGATGAAGATCATACCGTGCATATTTTCAGACCACAATGCTATGAAACTCAAAATCAACCACAAGAAAAAATTTGGAAAGGTAACAAATACTTGGAGACTGAAGAAAATCCTACTAAAGAATGAATGGGCTAACCAAGCAGTTAAAGGGGAAATTAAAAAGTATATAGAAGCCAATGAAAATGATAACACCACAACCCAAAGCCCTGGGACACAGCAAAGGCGGTCATAAGAGGAAAGTTTACAGCAATCCAGGCCTTCCTAAAGAAGGAAGAAAGATCTCAGATACACAACTTAACCTTACGCCTTAAGGAACTGGAAAAAGAACAGCAAATAAAACCCCAAACCAGCAGAAGACCGGAAATAATAAAGGTTAGAGCAGAAATTAATGCCATCGAAACCAAAAAAACCCAGTAGAACAGATCAATGAAACCAGAAGCTGGTTCTTTGAAAGAATTAACAAAATTGATAAACCACTAACCAGTTTTATCAAAAGGAGAAAGGAAAGGACCCAAATAAATAAAATCAAGAATGAAAGAGGAAAGATCACAACCAACACAACAGAAATAAAAACAATAATAGAATATTATGAGCAATTATATGCCAATAAAATGGGCAATCTGGAAGAAATGGACAAATTCCTAGAAACATATACACTACCAAAACTGAAACAGGAAGAAATAGAAAGCTTGAACAGACCCATAACCAGTAAGGAAATCGAATTAGTAATCAAAAATATGCCAAAAAAAAAAAAGGAATCCAGGGCCATATGGCTTCCCAGAGGAATTCTACCAAACATTTAAGGAAGAGTTAACACCTATTCTCTTGAAAGTGTCCCAAAAATAGAAATGGAGGGAAAACTTCCAAAATCTTTCTATGAAGGCAGCATTACCTTGATTCCAAAACCAGACAGAGACCACTATAGACCAATTTCCCTGATGAACATGGATGCAAAAACCATCAACAAGATATTAGCCAACCGGATCCAACAATACATTAAAAAAAGTATGCACCACGACCAAGTGGGATTTATACCTGGGATGCAGGGCTGGTTCAATATCTGCAAAACAATTAACTGATTCAACACATTAATAAAAGAAAGGACAAGAACCATATGATCCTCTCAATAGATGCAGAGAAAGCATTGGACAAAATACAGCATCCTTTCTTGATAAAAACCCTCCAGAAAGTAGGGATAGAAGGAGCATACCTCGAGATCATAAAAGCCATATATGAACAACCCAAAGCTAATATCATCCTCAATGGGGACAAATTGAGAGCTTTCCCCCTAAGGTCAGGAACAAGACAGGGATGTCCACTCTCGCCACTGTTATTCAACACAGTATTGGAAGTCTTAGCCTCTGCAATCAGACAACACAAAGGAATAAAACGCATCCAAACCGGCCAGAAGGAGATCACACTTTCACTCTTCGCAGATGACATGATACTCTATATGGAAAACCCAAAAGATTCCACAAAAAAACTGCTAGAATTGATTCATGAATTCAAAAATTTCAGGATATAAAATCAGCACACAGAAATAAGTTGCATTCCTATACACCAACAATGAAGCAACAGAGAGAGAAATCAAGGAATCGATCCCATTTACAGTTACACCAAAAACAATAAAATACCTAAGAATAAATCTAACCAAAGAAGTGAAAAAATCTATACACTGAAAACTATAGAAAGCTTATGAAAGAAATTGAAGAAGACACACACACACACACACACACACACACACACACAAAAGGGAAAAAGATTCCATGCTCCTGGATAGAAAGAACAAATATTGTTAAAATGTCGATACTACCCAAAGCAATCTACATATTCAATGCAATCCCTATCAAAGTAACACCAGCATTCTTCACAGAGCTAGAACAAATAATCCTAAAATTTGTATGGATCAGAAAACACCCTGAATAGCCAAAGCGATCTTGAAAAAGAAAACCAAAGCAGGAGGCATCACAATCCCAGACTTCAAGCTATACTACAAAGTTGTAATCATCAAGACAGTATGGTACTGGCACAAGAACAGACACTCAGATCAATGGAACAGAATAGAGAACCCAGAAATGGACCCACAAACATATGGCCAACTAATCTTTGACAAAGCAGGAAAAGAATATCCAATGGAATAAAGACAGTCTCTTCAGCAAGTGGTGCTGGGAAAACTGGACAGCGACATGCAGAAAAATGAACCTGGACCACTCTTACACCATACACAAAAATAAACTCAAAATGGATGAAAGACCTAAATGTAAGACAGGAGGCCATCAAAATCCCCAAAAAGAAAGCAGGCAAAAACCTCTTTGATCTTGGCTGCAGCAACTTCTTACTCAACACATCTCCAGAGGCAAGGGAAACAAAAGCAAAAATGATCTACTGGGACCTCATCAAAATAAAAAGCTTCTGCACAGCGAAGGAAACATTCAGCAAAACTAAAAGGCAACTGACAGAATGGGAGAAGATATTTGCAAATGACACATCAGATAAAGGGTTAGTATCCAAAATCTATAAAGAACTTATCAAACTCAACACCCAAAAAACAAATAATCCAGTGAAGAAGTGGGCGAAAGACATGAATAGACACTTCTCCAAAGAAGACATCCAGATGGCCAACCGACACATGAAACAATGCTCAACATTACTCATCATCAGGGAAATATAAATCAAAACTACAATGAGATACCACCTGACACCTGTCAGAATGGCTAACATTAACAACTCAGGCAACAACAGATGTTGGCAAGGATGTGGAGAAAGAGGATCTCTTTTGCATTGTTGGTGGGAATGCAAGCTGGTGTAGCCATTCTGGAAAACAGTATGGAGCTTCCTCAAAAAACTAAAAATAGAACTACCCTACCACCAGCAATTGCACTAGTAGGCATTTATCCACAGGATACAGGTGTGCTGCCTCGAAGGGACACATGCACCCCCATGTTTATAGCAGCACTATCAACAATAGCCAAAGTATGGAAAGAGCCCAAATGTCCATCAGTGGATGAATGAAGAAGAAGTGGTATACAATGGAGTATTACTGTGCAATCAAAAAGAATGAAATCTTGCCATTTGCAACTATGTGGATGGAACTGGAGGGTATTATGCTAAGTGAAATTAGTCAGTCAGAGAAGGACAAAAATCATATGACTTCACTCATATGAGGACTTTAAGAGACAAAACAGATGAACATAAGGGAAGGGAAACAAAAATAATATAAAAACAGGAAGGGGGACAAAACAGAAGAGACTCACAAATCTGGAGAACAAACTGAGGGTTACTGGAGGGATTGTGGGAGGGGGGATGGGCTAAATGGGTAAGGGGCACTAAGGAATCTACTCCTGAAATCATTGTTGCACTATATGCTAACTAATTTCGATGTAAATTTTAAATAAATAAATAAATAAATAAATAAATAAGTGAAAAGACAAAAAGAAAAGTCAGATGGAGCTTTGGACTTGGAGGCAGAGATTGGTGCAAATGTTACCCACCTCCTTAGGTCAGGCTTCCCTGCTCCTGACATTCTCCCTTTCACCCCCACCCCTTGCCCAGGACTGCTCTCACGATTGTGAAGTGTAGAGGTGGAGGAAATCTAGGTTAGAACCAATTTATCAAGCCCTGTACTTTGTCTGGGTGTTCCCCTGGCCTGAAACACCTTTGTCTACTTGCTCGGTTCCATAGTACGTGCTAACTACGTTGCTCCCATTCCACCAGACCCATACCACAATCACCCAACCCTACTCCCGCCCCCGGTATGAGGCTCATTCCCATACTCCCATCCTTTGCAACGCCCTGTCCTACCCTTCATAACACTATATTATAATTACTTGGGGGACTTTGCTCCCCTCCCCTAAAGTTCTGTGAGTTCCCTGAAGATGTGTTCTGAGATTTATTCACCTCGATATCCCTAGTTGTGACACTAGTTGCACAATGAATATTTGATGTCTTAATAGCTGATAATGAGTAGATGAATCAGTCCAGATTCTGCTAAGTAGTGGTGTGACTTTGAGAACTGCTGGCCCCCTCTGAGTCTCTGCTCTCCATTTGAAACAAAAACTTTGACCAGGGAACCCTTCATGTCCTTTTGGCCCTAAAACCCCTTGACAATAAGTCTAACATGGATCATACTCATTTCAAATTCCTATGTATTTTCTCTTTCTCGTTCTCTCCTCCCCTTCTATTTCAGTCCTTTTCCAGACATTTTCTTCCTATTCTTGTGTAAATTTCTTCTCAGTAGAGACTGAAAACATCTGGCTAATTCTTTTGCTCTGCACCTCATTATCTATCACCAGCCTGCCTCCCAGTCAGCTTCTCATATTGACTGAAGCCTTTGGAATTTGGTTGAGTCAACTGCTCTAATCTAGATTTCATTGTCACCCAGGGTGGCTTCAGTTTCCCTGTAAAGAAAACGATCCACCAATTTTGTCTCTATTCCTCCCTCTTCAATTCCAGCCATTTTTTTTAAAGCTTATTTCTTTATTTTGAGGGAGAGAGAGAGGTGTGGGAGGGGCAGAGAGAGAATCCCAAGCAGGCTCCATGGTGTCAGCATGGAGCCCGACAAAGGGCTCAATCCCACAAACCGTGAGATCGTGACCTGAGCTGAAATCAGGAGTTGGATGCTCCACTGACTGAGCCACCCAGGCATCCCATTTCCAACCGTTGTTAACTCCTTGGAATCATTCACACAAGTGGTCACACCCTGGACCTCGTTATCACACGAACTGCTCTACTCAGTGCCTCTTTGAGAACTCCGGCATGCCACACTTACACCGGTCACAGCCTCTTCATCTGCTGGCTCCTCCGTGCCCAACATGTACAATAACTGTTGTTCAGATTTCATCCACAGAACCACTTCTCTGATCCCAGTCATCTCCCCAATGCATTTGCCTCCTCTTGATTTTATTTATTTTTTTACTTAGCTGGCCCATAAAACAATCTACATCATCAAACTCTCCCTTGTTAACACCTTCAATACGCTCCCCTCTTGTCTTGCCTCTATACTCAATCAGCCCGTGCTAAATCAATCCAACCACAGCTGACCCTTGAACAACACGGGGTTGAACTGCTTGGGTCCACTGATACGTGGGTTTGTTACAGTAAATACAGTACAGAGCTGTCGATGCATTTTCTCTTCTAAACATTTCCTTTCTTCTAGCTTACTCTATTGGAAGAGTACAGTATATAATACATATAACACACAAAATATGTGCTCATTGACTGTTTATGTACTCAGTAAGGCTTCCCATCCACAGTAGGCTCTTAGCAGTCAAGTTTAGGGGAATCAAAGTTGATAGGCAGATTTTTGACCATGCAAGGATCAGTGTCCCTAACTCCCGTGCTGTTCAAGGGTCAACTTTATTTGCCTTCCCTGACCCTAAAACTAGATCTTCAAGCCCTAGTGAAGAAATTGCCAGTCACTCATAATGGTTCTAAGGATTCTTTGTTCCAGCTTCCACTGGTTCCTAGAAAGCTTTCCATATGTTCTTGGATAGCCACCTCTCCCGTGTTCTTCACAAACTATTTCAAAACTGCCCTCATGTTTCCATCCCAGTGTTTCTCATGATTGATCTCCTAATTTTCTGTAGAAATTAGAGGATCCAGGTTAAGCACTTTGCACCCTGTGCCACTGCTGATGCCCTGTCCTCTGTCCAGGCTGTGCTTTTTCTCTTTCTCTTTCTTTGCCTTTTTTAACCGCTTCCCGCGTGATGGTTACTTTAGGGTTGGGGGCAAGGGCTTTTTATTAAGCCACCAGGCTGAAGTCAAGAAACTCACTGTGGTAAGTCACCATATTCCAACACTCGGCCCACTGAGACCCCTCCCCTTTCTGTTAGGTTTTATTCTCTCACAGTAGGACTGGAAGCATCCAGAGGCTGTCTCCTGGAATGACACGAGACACACAGGATAGGCAGGCACAGGATAGAGAGATACGGTCCAGCTTACTCCTCTTCAGAGAACAATTTTATAGGTTTGCTGGCTTCCACTGAAGAGGTTAGCATTGCAGGTCTAGGACAAAAGATGAGCTGTTTCAGCTGGCCTTGAGCCATGATCAAAGGAGGCTTTCTAGTGGCCAGCCCAGCTCACAAGGCATTTCTACTTGCATTGAGACAAAAGCCTCATTGGTAAGAACAAATATGCATTTAAGTCTGTTTAATTCTCTCTTGCTATCTCTCTGTCTCTCTCTCTGTCTCTCCAGATGTGTGTGAAGAAGAGAGGCTCTGCGGTTCTGGTGCCCTGGTCAGAGCTGAACAACCAGCCATTGGAGGGGAAAGCATTTACTGTGTTTGCCGATTTCTGTCGTGTACATATCCCGCCACGGCCAATTTCAAGCTGCCAACATGATGCCAATAAACAAAAACTTGAAAAGAGATGCACACCAATGCCTCTTGCGGGCCCCGGTGGGCTGGTGCCAACACATTGCCGTGTGCTGTCCCTTTCCTGAGTAGCTATTAAATAAGTGTTTACTATAGTCTAGGTGGTGTGATCTAGATACCACAGGAAACTAGAGAGACGAGACACCTGCTCTCATGATGTCCACGACCCGGTGGAGGACAGAAGCTAATTCTCCGGGGATCCAGGCTTCCTTCATCTTTTCCAGCTTGAATCCAATTCATCTTTAACTTCTGCTGTAAACTTAGGTGCAGAAATCATGATGTAGATGTCTTTTATCCTGCATTATAAACTCCATCAAAATGGATATTCCCGAAATGCAAATGCCTTCATTTTGACCCTACCACCTCTAGCCAGCATATTGTCCATCGTAGGTCTTTCCCTATTTATTAAAGAGATGAATGCATGTGGGAATGGCTGAGAGTTTAACTTGGGTTTTGTGTATAATTGGGTGGCAGCCAGGGCTGGGGTTGAAAGGGGGAGAATATCCTTTGAGAGAACCTCTCCCCCTCTAGTTGCTTCTGTTCCCAGGTGACTGAGTTCATTATGCAAGTCAAGTTTCGAGTGACCTCATCCATACCTTCCCCCTCCACCCAAAGACAGTGGCGTTCCAAACAAAAATGAGTCACAAAGAACCCACCCGCAGTCCTTTACGAGTGTCAGCAATTGCCACTGTGCATCCTTAATAGCAGTATAATCAAAAGTTATGATGCATTTTTCTGTAATCACAAGAAATGATACCCACTTAGTGCTAAGTAAAGCAAATTCGCACAAAAAAAAAAAAAAGAAAGAAAGAAAGAAAGGAAGGAAGGAAGGAAGGGAGAAAGAAAAAGGCAAAAGCGTTTCAATTTTCATTTTGAAACGAGTGAGTCAGAATCCCTTTGGCAAAGCAGTTAACAGCAAACCGTATAACCCCCTTCCAGTTCATCACAGGTACAATTTTCTTTTAACAAACAGCCAAGCAGAGGTCTCTGATGCTGGATTAACATAGTGCGCTCAAACCTTCTTACTATTGTGTATTTAAATTGGATAATAGAGGCCATCAGAGAGGCACCGACATGAATCCTAAGAAGCAGACCAATTTGCCAGCATGGGGAACATATTCTTAGAAAAAAATAAATAAATATAAATAAATGGGTAAGGAGGTTTTTTCCTGGGGATTTCAGAACACTGCCGCCTAAAAGTGCATCCCAAGTGCTTTTGTGTGAACTATTTGCAGCGCAACAAACCCAAGTTAGAGAAGGAAAGAGATATCTTTATTTCATAGGCAGCATCTGCACTTTGTCTTTCCTTACTCTTTCCCCTAAAATGAGGATGTCAGCTAAAAAAGAGACAAGTGTTACATTTTAATTGGGTTGGGAAGACCGACATTCTCCCATTTCTTCATCACACACACGTGCATGCACACACACACAGTCTTCTCTGGAAACTGTAAAGACAGTTGACAAAATATATTTGTCTAATGTAATCGGGTGGCCTAAGAAACTGATTTGCAATTTAAAAAAAAACCACAATCCTTGTAACCTTAAATCATCATGATGGCTCGTTTTTTTCTTCTATCTCCTTTCTTCTCTGTCTTCCCCCCTCCCTCGTTCTGTCTTTAATTCTTTTTTAAATATTTCTAAATGCTTATTTATTTATTTTGAGAGAGACCGAGTGTGAACAGGGGAGGGGCAGAGAGAGAGGGAGACACAGAATCTGAAGCAGGTTCCAGGCTGTGAACTGTCATGTCAGTTCAGATGCGGGGCTCAAACTCACATCCCGCGAGATCATGACCTGAGCCGTGGTCGGAAACTCAACCGACTGAGCCACCCAGGTGCCCCTGTCTTTAATTCTCTAGAAAACCATTCTGTACATGTGCATGCGCACACGTATGTATATTCTTAATTTAGCAGCGGGCTTTAATAAGAATTATTGAAGCATAATAAAAAATGTATGTTCTTGAATCAACTGGCATTTGGGGGTTTTGTTTTTCACACAATGTATTTAGTTAAAAATTTGAGCGAGAAAACGGTGTCGCAGTTGTTAAGATAAAGTCCCTAATATGAAGCATTCCGAGGTTACTATCCAAAGGCACTCCAGTAATCCAATGGATACGCATTCCTGGCATGACCTTTTTAAGAGCTACTGATCATGGAAGCAGACTGAATGTATGCAACTATTAAAACATAAAACACTGGAAATGAAGCCACTTCAATGATGCAATGTCCTTCTTTCTTATTTTTCAGACTTAACTAAGTGCTTCCAAAATTTTCACGGAAGCCGCTCTTGAAATCAATATTGTAGGATTCTAATCATAAGACTCAATTAATATGATGCAGGCAAAAGCTGGGTATTGATCTTGCTGACGTGAAATAAAAGTCAATGAGTGCACCTGTGGCCAAAACACACCTGAAGGAAAAATAACAAGGGTCCTATTTTTATTTGCATGCATGGGTTATGCTTCCCTATTTGTGCCCCTGGCCCCAGGGATCCAGTCCAGCTTGGGGACAACAGATCCTGGTTCAAAATATAGATCACGGGTTTGGGAATACAGTAAGATTCGCCAAAACTATGAAAAAGAATGAGTTGTTCTTTTACAATGTTCCATAGTTGAAAACTATTCTGTGCTCCCTTTTCATTTGAAAGAAATCCTTCTGAGGGGAAGCTGAGTAAAAAAGATGATACACGTTTCTGTTGAAAACATATTTACAGGATGATTCCTATACACAGATAGGAATATAAGAAGGTCTAGAAAGGAAGACGCCAAAATGTTCACATTGATAGGTTATCTCCTGTTAGAAAGATTATAGGTGACTGGTACCTTCTTTGTGTTCATAACATGTATTTTCTGCAATTGCTACGTATTGCTTGTTGAAAAGTGAACACAAATACACAACTATCCAGAAATGTGGTTTTTTAATTATTTTATTATTTTTTTGGAGAAAGAGAGCGTGCAGGAGAAGGGCAGAGGGACAGAGAGAGAGAGAGAGAGAGAGAGAGAGAGAGGGAGAGGGAGAAGGAGAATCTCAAGTAGGCTCCACACCCAGGCTCGATCCCACAACCGTGGGATCGTGACCTGAGCCAAAGTCAAGAGGTGGCCACTCAACCGACAGAGCCAGCCAGGCATCCCCAGAAATGTTTTTAATAACCATGAGACAGACCAAGAGGAAGAACCTGGGACAACACAAAGGAAGAGACCCAGGGGAACGCAGCAAAGAGTGCAAAGCTGAGGTCAAGAGACAGCAGCCACAAAAGGCGCCCGACCACCCTACAATGGCTGAAACATCCTGGTCACTGAGGGGACGGGGTAGAGCAGCCGCTTTGGACACAACAGGAAAGCTGAAACCATTCAACCCTGAAGGCTTCGGTCCGTTGTCCCCTCCTCCCTTCCTTTGGACTCTTGATCAGAACAGTCTCGCCCAAGAGCCAGAATACACGTTTGGGTGTATGAATTGCACACTGCACAAGAGCCTCCAGCCGAGTGCGTGGGAGCTGAAATCCTGTCCCGTCTCCATTTGCCACATCTCACGTCTGGTCATGGGTAGAACTTCCCCCAGGAAGAGGCACTTTTTCCCATCACCGAATAGCACTGCTCAGACCAGCACAATGTGAACGCGGGAATAGCTCTATTTTAAGATTAGATATTTCACAATGCAGACATGGCTTTCTATCAACATTCTTAATATTTAAATGCTGCTGAATGCAGGCATGAGAATATTTTCATGTGTGCATCTCAAAGCCCCATCTCTTCCTCTGCCAAATCCACCTTTGGGCAATTGAGCACAGTAGTTAAGCAGTCCCAGGGGGCAAATTTGCAGATTGTTAAAGGCAATTGAAATAAGACTTTATAATGGGATACAATTGTGAAGCAACAATTCTATTATTTGCCACTAAGAACGTTCCCTCCTTTATATGAACTGAAGAAGGAATTATCACCTTAAAAGATGGTTTTTTAAAAAGAGCAGATTTGACATTAACTGGAGAACATGACAATTAAGAAAGAAAACCGGTTGAGTATATTTAACCATTTGGCAAATCTTATTGCATGAATACCTGTGATGAGTACATCTCATCTTGCTCTTAAAAGGGATTTACAGGGGCACCTGGGTGGCTCAGTTCGGTAAGTGTCCAACTCTTGATTGCAGCTCAGGTCATGATCTCATGGCTTGTGGGTTCAAGCCCCACTTAGGGCTCCATGCTGGCAGTGTGAAGTCTGCTTGGGATTCTTTCTCTCTCTCTCTCTCTCTCTGTCTCTCTCTGTCCTCCCCTGCTTGTGCTCTCTCTCTCTCTCTCTCAAAATAAATAAATAAACTTAAAAAAAAAAAAAGGATTTACAGAGGTTATCATATGGGTTTAGCCAGCAGCTAAACATAGTCTTAAAATGGAGTCCAGCCACCCAACTCATTGACTGATATCCTATAGGCCCTATCTATGGTTATAGTTACCTTGGAGAGACCCAGAAAGAAGAAAAATGTGGAAAAGGAGGGAAAGAGAGCATTCCTGATTATCTACTATGGGAAAGTAGCATGCTAAGTCCTCCTCATATACTACGTCACCTATTTGCAATCTCATTAATTGATCATTGATGATTCTTCAACATGTAATGCCAACATTAGATCTTGGCCAGGCCCAGCATTCAGGGATACAGGAAAGAAGTTATCACATTCCCCTGCTTCTGGAGCCTTGACCAATTGCCTACAGGAAGCAGGGTCTGGGTCACCTAGGAACTTCCAGGCTGTTCACCAAGGATGGGAAATCTAGAGTGGGAAGCAGAGTTTGAGTAGGGCAGTAAAGGAAGAAGAGTTTTGTCAATTTTGTCAAACTCAGAATAATGAATAGTGGCCTCAGAGAAGTCTGGGGTCACAAGTCCCATGCAGAGCTTTGAACATCAAAAGCAGAAATGAAATGAGAGAGGAGGGATGGGGTGCGGAAGGCTCTCGATTCAGGTACCCAGCGTCTTTCTTGTTCTCTTTTCTTCTGTTCACTAAGTCCATCCCCATGGGTATTTTTTCATATCCTTGAATAAAATACAAAAGGGGCACTAGATTTTGAAGTGTAGGGTAGGGACGTATTACCATCAGAATCATGGAATTTTATAGCTGGAAAGACACATGGGGAGTCCCTAGGCATTTTTACAGTATGTTCTGTGGAATTCTGTGTTCTGTGGCACCTTGGGGCTTAAGTGGGGCTTGGGGGTGGCCAACGAGGGGTTTGGCTGTACAGAGGAGAGGGAGTAGGCAAAGGCTAATTTTACTGTCTTTTCTATACTAAGATTCTTTATAAGATTTCCTTTAGAGGAAAAATAAAAAAAAAAACAGAGGATTTCTATTACTTTTTTTTAAATTAATTTATTTATTTTGAAAGAGAGAAAGAGCAGAGAAGGGGCAGAGAGAAGGGGAGAGATAGAGAATCCCAAGCAGGCTCTATGCTCAGTGCAGAGCCCGATGCAGGGCTCGATCTCACCAACAGTGAGATCACGACCTGAGCCGAAATCAAGAGGCAGACGCTCAACCAACTGAGCCACGCAGGCACCCCTATGTTATGCTTTTTTTTTTTTTTTTTTTTTTTAAGTAGGAGAGGGTTGTCAACCACCTCTGTTTACTGATGAAGTCCTTGGGGTTGGTCTGTGGAGACAGTGACTTGCCCGAGGACCCACAGGTTGGTGGCAGTACCTCCAGTCCCATCCTGGGGTCTCACTACTACCCCGGGCTGCCTCTCATCATGCAGCCTCATTCCCTGCCGGGTGGTTTAATTCAAACCGTGGCCATTGACTTCCATCTTAAGATTCTAATTATTTTATGGTAAATATCTCAGCAGCTAATAAAAATGAATTAAATGCATAAACACAACATTAAGTTTAAATAATATTTTTTTTTTCATTTATTTATTTTTGAGACAGAGAGAGACAGAGCATGAACGGGGGAGGGTCAGAGAGAGGGAGACACAGAATCTGAAACAGGCTCCAGTCTCTGAGCTGTCGGCACAGAGCCCGATGCGGGGCTCAAACTCACGGACCGCGAGATCATGACCTGAGCCGAAGTCGGCCGCTTAACCGACTGAGCCACCCAGGCGCCCCAAGTTTAAATAATATTTTAAACACTGGACCTTCTATCTCTTGATCCATATGGCCTTTAGTACTTTAATCTATTACTGCCTGTGCAGATAAAATTGGTCACCATTTCTGAGGGTAAACGTCTAGTAACTTCTTTCTTCAGGGCCGGGATATTACCTTGTTATGAGGAAAATTGTTCTCTCAAACCAACCAAATATAATTTCCAAGCATTTTTTATCTCACAAGAATTTACATAGAAGTGATAAACGATAAGTGACAATAGAGTTCTCTAATATCTCCCCAACCAGCTCTGGCATGGCCATAAACCTCCAGGAAAAAAGTCTGAAACCACAGGAGGCCAACACTGCATTTATCACCTCAATTTTTATGATCTTCATCACAGACACAGGGACTAAGATCTGGAGCCATGAGACCCACAGGGTCCTAGCATCTCTCCTGGTTTACCAATATCTCCCACAGGGGCAATGAATAATAACAATGAGCAAGCGTGTTTGTGGCCACCATTGTTCAAGTGCTTCATACATATTATCTCATTGAATCCTCGTGAGGACACTCTACAGTGGGTGCTATTATTCTATTTTAATTAAAGACAATTTCTTTTTAGAGAGACAGCGTGTGAGCAGGGGAGAAGGACAGAATGAAAGAATCTTAAAGAATTCTTAAGAATCTGCAGCACTTAAGAATCAGTGCTCAATCCCACACCCCTGAGATCATGACGTGAGCCGAAAGCAAGTGCCAACGCTCAACCGACTGAGCCACCCAGGCGCCCCTCTATTTTAAAGAAGAAATCAGGGCACAAAGATAAAAGATCTTATCCCAAGTCATGCCGGATTCAACCCAGGCAGCCTGACTCCAGAGCCCAGAGGGAATGAGACCCCTAGAAAAGCAACGCAGATATAATTTAGTCGAGTGACTCAGGAATCAGATCTAAAAAAAACAAAAGTAGCCATTGTAAGAATTACCAGAGTTAGTAAGGGCACAAAAATGGAAGACTGTGGACCTCTCACCTGGGAAGGTTCGCCATTCTCAAAAGCAATCAAGAAGGAGAGATGGGACAGAAGAGGTGGGGGCCGGGTGCCATACGTTGAGACGCTCCAATCTGTAGATCCATACTCCAATCTAAAAACACAAGAGTAGGGAGGAATGAGTAGGGAGGGGCACAGCTGCAATGGGGAAAACCTGGGAAAGAGGAAAAGCCGAGGCACTGAGAACTGAAAGAAGCATCCTTGGGGGAGATGAGAGCCAGTGGAGCTGGCCAAGACAAAGCCCAGGGAGGCCAGACGAGAAGCGGAACAGGAGGCAGAGGAGACAGATGAGCCTGGGGTGGGTGGCGCTTCTAGTCACCCTCCTGTCCCACTCGGGCAGGCACCACCTCATTCACAACCTCTGCCCCTTGATAGACTTCTTAAAAGCAACAACTGTTTCTAGTTCATCTTGAATCCTTCGCATATACCACATTTTTCAAGACCCAAACCGGGCAGAAAGGAAACTGCACCGTGTATGTAAAATTAGTGCCCCCTCGGCTGGACGCAAAATGGTCGATCCAACAATGCTTGGCACACCCACCACAGACACTCAGCATTTTGACTCAAAATGGGTTGAAGTGGAATGGATTGGCGATTCTCTTGCTGGAAGTTTCTAGTCGAAGGTAGAGAGACGTTGGTGAGTGAGCAGATTCTCTCCCTTCTAAAATCACCTTTGGTTTGGACAAAGACAGAGACACGTCTAAGAGGGCAGGTTTTAAAACTCATGTGACCTTCCCTCAACATTCTCGCATAGACGAAGCCATTCTCAAATAAAAACAAGAAGAGCCTGGGTGGTGAGGAGGGAGAGACCTACAGTGGAGGAAAGCAGGCTCTCTGCTCATCCTATGGGAGAATAACTCGGGGAAGGCTGGTCTCACAGAAAATTTGCAGAGGGTGAGGGAACCCCAGAAACTAAAACCACCATCCCCACTGTTCTACGTCTGGCTGGCTCTGCCCGTATGCATCTGTTTCCATTTGAAACAAATGAAAACCTTCCTTTTCTCTTGTTGACATCAAAGCCAGAGACCTGGCCTCGGTTCCTTGTCATAGCTGCTTTCATTAATAACACTTTTGACCGTGATTACAACGCCATCTACTCGGGGAGTTGTGGAGAGAGAAGGGTAGGCAACAGGCAGTAGGAACCCGTCCCCACGGGGTGCAGGGGATGATCCCAGCCTCACATCGATGTCAGGCCGAGCCCCGGGGAGGTGGTACCTCAGCCACAGTGGGAGGACTGAGGCAGGACCGGCGGTTACCAACAGCTTCTGCTTCAGAGCTTCCTTTGGGTCTACATTCAGTTCTTCCGGTGTGAATGCAATGCCGGGCCTACCTGTCTCCTTCCCTCTTCCCTTTTCCTATCATCCTGCCAGAATTTGAGTGACAAACCATGGTCTTCACCAATTTGAACAATACCTAGATTTGCAGGGATTTAACTGACCCCAACACAACATACAAACCATACAAATTAGCACAGCCCTGGGAGGCCCCCAAAAGAAAAATCAGACCCAGAACTTAACTGAAAAGAGTCAACGCCACCTTCCCGTTCTTGATCTTTCTGGTGGTTCATAACAACTCATGGGGGTGGAGAGGATTTCTGATGGCAGAGAGCAGCCTCCATCCATTTTGGCTCTGCTTGAAACAGCCGGCAGAATGACACGGAGTTAAACTTAGCTCAGGGTGGAAAAAAATGACAACGGCATTGCAAATGTGTAAAGCTTATGAAAATAGACGCAAGGCTAGAGTTGTTCCCTTGCCCCAGGCTTGACACACACTTGGCATTCAAATTTTTGTGGAATGAATAAAGACGATATGCAAAATGGCACCAGAGCACATCTCGTGTGTTTTTCTGGCCCTTGGAGGTCTATGCCCCGTTCTCTTTTCCACCCATCCTGGGCACTTCACACTTCTGCCTGTTACCCCCCAAAGCCACCACGCATCACTCACTCAGTGCCTCCGTCCACATGCCTTTCCCCATTGTCGATCTGCAAAACTGGGCTCGTCTTTGCAGACCCTGCCCTGGTACCATGGGGTCCAGGTAGGTTGCTGGGGAGTTTACTTCTCTTTCTGCCTTGTCTCTGCTTCTCCACACTTCCATTACATTCCTCACAGGGTATTGCCACTCATCTGTTGACATTTCTGTTGTCTCTACTAACCGTTCTGAGTTCCAGGCTGGCAGGGACTGAGATGTCAGTGATTAGCAGAGTGAGGGGCGTGAAACCTGTTCTTGAAAAGTTGAGCGAATGAATAAATCAATTCGAACCAATTGATTCCAATCAAACTGGAGGCAAAAGGTCTTTCCAGGACCCAAAGTGCACCGAAACCCTACCAATTAGTTCCACAAATGCACGCAGTCGATTGAAAAAAAAAAACAAAGCAAAGCAAAGCAAAGGAAAGACGATCATAAACCCATTCTCACCCGAAAAAAATAATTGGAGACACAAGAACTACTCATGAAATATTAACAGGGAAGCAGTTCCATACGGGCAGGAAAGAGACCATGCTGATTTGTGGTTTAGTACTTTAAGGTGCACACACTTCCTGGGGGCTACACCTTCCACTGTTTTTCCCTGGCGTGCAGGCGTGGCTGAATTCTGGGAGGCTATCTGGCATAAAAATTATTTCACTGAACCATGACTCCATATAATAGCCTCGAAATCATCACGACATCTTCCACAAAAACAACATTTATCTACTTTGCACTCAAGGCTCTTGGTATTAGAATCTACACAATAGATTCTATCCAGAATTCGCTGCTGTCTCTAAAAATGAATATTCATTGTCTCTGAAGACAGTGAGCTTACATTCCGCTCTTGCCTTGGATTTCCAGAAGCTCAAAATTATATGAAGTGTTCAGTTTATTAATATCTTACCCCTAGTTATCAATTTTAAATAGAATTTCCTTTTTCCATACGTTTTTCTGACCATTTCCTATTATTTCTTTTAGCTACCATCTACACACACGTGTGTAAGTGTATGTATGCGTTTTATTGTAAGCTACCTGAAATCCATTCGGGGTTTGGACAGACTATAAATCAGACATTAGATAAAAAGAAATAAGGAAAAACAATTGGGCAGGACTGGGAACCAAGTGCCAGCTTTCAGGGACCTTGTTAGACTGAAGGGTCTCACAACATCTATCTATTGGTTTGAATCGTATGAGATTGCCCAAATCCTTCCATTTTAGGCCTACAAAAATGGCAATGTTTTAGCCCAGTTTCCACTTCCCATGAATTAATTTCAAAGCCTTTGGGATTTCAAGGATGTCTTGATTCTGTTCACTCTGAGCTAATTTTGATCCTGCCAGTGTGGTTTTCAAGCTTGGCTGCATGTTGGAATCATCTCTGGGGGTTTAAACATCCGAACCCTGGGGCTTACCCCCAAACAATTAAGCCACTATCTTAAAAAAAAATATATCCCTTAGGACTGAACACAATTATCAATATTTCTGAAAGCTTCCCACGTGACTCTAAACCCTACACGACGTAGCTGAGAACCACAGTTCTATGGGAACTACCAGCTACCCTCTATGTTTCAAATCTGCTTTCACCTAAAGATCTGCAAATAGATCCTGCTGAGTCCCACCACGATCGTTCAGTTATCGAGAAGGCTGGAGAGACACGCGTATAGACCCAGCTATCCTTCTAGACCAAGAGCTGGACCTGCAACCTGACCCTCCTGTTTAGACTCCCCCTCTTCGGTCATTTCCAGTCTGTAACCCTGTTGTCCCAAGGTTGCCTGAGGGCAAAGAACAGCGTTTCCTGTGTCTCCATCTCTTCGTCATTATCCAATGAGATCTTTTCCCTCTACTAATTGGCCAGACACAAAACTAGTCTAATACCGGGCACACGATGGCTAAGCGGTCCCATGTCCCCCTCTGGTTAGGAAATATATATTGGTATACTCATGAAGTCTCTTCCAGAAAACACCTGTTTTCCAAACACAGAAAGGCTAGTTGCTCAGGCTCTCTGTTCCCATTCTAAACATTCGGCGATGGCTTGCCTTGCCTTTGGAGGCCTCGACATCATCCACGTTGGCTCAGCACCCCGAAGAGCCAGTGATGTAAGCCAGATGCCGAGAGCTTCGGGCTGGGTCTGACATCACCCCCTCGTCAGGGACGCCGCCTTCTCCCGCCATTGGCCGCTGCTGTGTGTGCTGAAGTTAAAGGTGGGCACTTAGCACATTTATTACATACGGGGCTTATTAGCTAACTGGGCTCTGTTGTGATAAATTGGCTGTGTGCTTCATTGGGACTCTCAATGCTCTGCAGGTTTTTCTAATTTAGTTTTGCCATGGCTCAGCCAAAATGGGATTCAGAGGAAGAAGAAGAAGAAGGGGAAGGGGAAGGGGGGGGTGGGGAAAGGGAAGAGAAAAAAGCTTGTGTTGTATATCAAATCCTTGCTTCCCCTCTCGCTGGCTCTGAAATGAAGGGCCTTTAAGCTGCCATCCTCAGCAGCATCCACAGAGTTGTCTTCCTCCGGGAGGTTTGTTTTTCTCAAAGTGCCCCGGCTCTTTCATGAGACCTCCTCCATTCGTTATGAATAGCTGCTGCTTTGGTCCAAAGCTGTCACTTTTTTTTTTTTTTTTCTTTCTTTCTTGCTTTCTTCCCTTCCTTTTAAGTTTGGATTTAAATGTGCACACATGCACACTCACACACACCTCCTCGGCACCACCACTGAACACGGGCGGTGGGGAGGGAGGGAGGGAGCCACAGAGAGGAGGGGGGGAGGGGGGAGGGCTGCCGGCTGTGTCCTGTGTGAATTGCTCTGTACCTGCAGCCTTTGAGAGGCTTCAGATCTCTCTCCCTCCGAGCGAACACCAGGGCATTGAAGGCTGCTTTGAAACGTGGCAGGCTTTGAGTGCATATGTGCGTGCTTGTGCAATGAAACACGAAAATCTATTTCCCTATCAGAGTGACTGACATTTCTTTCCTCCTTAATGCAGGCCTTGATCTTTCCCCGACTGAGTTTTCTGATTCCCTCCAGCTTGCCGTATCAGTAGGTGGACCCTCATCAAAGGACACGGAAATCATAGGGTCCTAGATGCCAGCCCTGCGTTAGCCTATTAAGGCCACTGACCACATCCCAAGGGCAACACCTGGGGAGCAGATGCCAGCTCGGTGGCCTTGAATGAGGAAACCTCAAGACGCCACCTGCCCCGCGCTTGGAAGGCTAAGAGGAGGGGTGTACCTGCTTATTCTACCTTTCTATAATGTCACGGGGGTCATTTCCCTCAGAGAGAACTCAGCTCTGTTCACATCAGCTGCGTGATGTTACTCAAACTACTCTAAAGAAGAGAGTTTAGAGAGTAGCGGCATAGGTCAGTGAATTCACCCCAGACTTTGGATTCAAGTAGACATGGGCACTTCCAGCCCCACTTGTCAGCTGTATTTATGTAGGTTATTTCACCTTTCCAACTTCCCCATCAGGAGAGTGATAGCCCACCTCGTGGGACTGGAATATTATGCACGTAAAGCTCCTGCCTCACGGGAGCTCAGTAACTGTGACCATGATCATTATGATGACTTCTTAGACATTTTGAAAGTATCAAAGCAGCAGCCTGCCCCTTTTGCATCGCTCAACTCCTTCTCTCTGAGAAGGGATTCCAGGCCCTACTGCAAAACGGAAGGGCAGCGACACTGCAGGGGGGAAGGCGGGAGGGATAGGGCTGGACAGAGAGGGAGGAGTGGAGCACCGCCATGCTTCCAGCACGACAAGACCCCAAGGACTCAGGATAAATGGCTCCTAGCACTCAA
Source organism: Herpailurus yagouaroundi (assembly GCF_014898765.1). NCBI lineage: Eukaryota > Metazoa > Chordata > Mammalia > Carnivora > Felidae > Herpailurus > Herpailurus yagouaroundi. Next base: position 8,904,778 of record NW_024412470.1, read on the forward strand.
GTCTCTTCATTCTAAGCTGCCCATCTTTTCTCCAGTCTACTGTTTCTGAAATCAAGATGCATTTTCCACAAAAGTCTATGTCTAATAGAGAAGCATTTTTTTTTCTCAAGAGGGAAATCCTCTATTGATGGTACACACATCCCAGAATTGATGAAACGTGTAGAATCCAGAAGATAAGGTATTACGGTAGACAATATGGCTTTTCAGCCCCGCTCTGTGGACCGAGTGCCAGTCTGGTTTAGAAAAGCCAAGCCAACAGCTGGCCTTTTGTCAGGTAGGCCTGAGTATTTAGACATCGTGCTGTGAAGAAGTGGAGGGAAAGAGTGGAGACGTCCTGGAAAGCTCCCTAGCCACCTGATGGCCTCATGGGAATTTCCCATTTAAGTCTGACTCTGACCATAGTTCAAAACCACAATGTGATGACGACTGGACTAATATCTAACCTTGCAGAGAGGGAACCGTATTCATAAAGACCCATGCTCTGAACCTCGGAGACTTGAAGAGTAAGCTGCCCAAGTATATTCCTTCCTCAGTATCTGATACTCGGTTGACTCAACCGTTGGTATTTGCTGAGGGTCCAGCCGGTGCCTGGTACTGTTAAGAGCTTGAGGCACAAAAGTGAATATGCCCTCAAGTGACTTACAGGCTGAGAGAGGAGACAGAGAAGCAAAATGTTTTTCTTAGTTGCATTATAAAGCCTGGTATTACATCCTCTGTAAGCCTCACCATTCTGCAGGTTGGGATTTTTTTATTCTCAGTTTATGGATGGGAAACTGATATTTTAAGTGGTTAAGAGGCTTGCTCAAGGACAAATAAAACCTTCAGGAGGTACAATTAATATTTAAATTGTCTTTAATCCTGCAACCCGCCCCCCACCTCGGCATTCCTGATCTTACCCTGCTCTGCTTTTTTTGCTTTGTGCTTCCCTTTTCCAAGGCTCTTACCACTTTCTAGCATATGGTTTACTTATTATTTTAGCTTTAAAAGAAAAAATGCTCTCTCTCAGTCCACTGGAATGTAAAGTCCACAATGATGCTGTTTTGATCACTGACTGCACATAGTAAGTGTTTCAAAAATAGTTGTTGAATAAACAAGTTAATAGATGGTTGTGAAGTCTTGATCCTTTCTTCTGATCCCTAACTTAAAGCCAACGAGTCCAAAATAAGTCCTATTTACAGGCTTATATAAAACGCCATGGGAGCCCAGAGATAGACTTAAAAATACCTACTAAATGTGGGTACAGAAATCTGGAAAAGGGTGAAAGCAGAGTTTATCAGAGTATAGCCCACGAATGACCTATTTCAGAATTGTATCAGGACACCTGCTAAAAGTGAGGGTTCCTGGATCCTACCCCACATGGGCTGCATTTCATTTTCTGAGTCCAAAAATGTGCATTTTAACACACCTCCCAGGTGATTGGTATGTACCTCCCAAAGTCTGAGGATCCCCAAAGGGTTATAGATGGGAGACAAGGCTTGGAGAGGGTGGAGGAGGAGGGAGAGTCACGTTGAATGCTTTTATAGATGAAGACTTGGCCACCAGATGAGTTAAGTCACCTGTCCCAAAGCCGCTAAGTCAGAAGTTGGTGTCAGCGCTCCTTCTGGGACATTTGATTGGCTTTAGGGCTCATCTTTTACTTCTTTGCATCCCTGCCACATGGTATATTAATAGTCCTCAACGGGGCGCCAGGGTGGCTCAGTCGGTTGAGCGTCCGACTTCGGCTCAGGTCATGATCTCACAGCTTGTGAGTTCGAGCCCCGCGTCAGGCTCTGTTTTGACAACTCGGAGCCTGGAGCCCGCTTCAGATTCTGTGCCTCCCTCTCTCTCTGCCCCAACCCACTCGCATTCTGTCTCTGTCTCTCTCAAAAGTAAATAAACATTAGAAAAATTTTTTTAAAAAGTCACTCAAAAAATATTTACTGAGCAAGCTAAAACCTTACACTATGGAACCAGATGGAGAAATTGTTCTTATTCCCCCAACGCCAGGCAGTGGAGACTCTCGTTTTTATGAACCTCCCAGCCAACCCCTCCAATCCCAGACTTGACGACCCAGGGCCCCGAGCGGGCCAGAGGCAGACTGGCCAGGACTGCTCTGCTCATGGTGGCCTCTATCCTCTGTCTTGCAAGGAGGGGGTCAGTGGCAGGCGGGCAGCCGGGGGTGTGGGAGGCAGGGAGGAAAACGTGGAAGAGAGCACAGCATCTGAGTCTGGCTGGACTGCTTTGTGCTTTCAAAATGTGTCACTGTTCTCAGCCATCCCACGGTTGATGATACACACACAGACTCTAACAAAGGGTTTCCATGAGCAGAAGCCTCAAGGTTAGTTTGGCTTTCTGCCACATCCCTACACATCTTCTCCAAGGCTGGGGGTCCATCGGCCCTTCACTTTGCCAACCAAGGGCTTAATTCAAAAACAACAATAAAAACAGAAAGATTGTCATTAAGTCTTATTTTTACTACAAGTTTCCAGGAGAAAAAAAAAAAACGAGAAAAAGAAAAACACACCCTGACAACATCCCGTGTCCCGTCACATCCCATTTTTACAGGATAGCTGTGGGGTGTGTGATCCACAGCCAGAAATAAAACAGGACTGGAAGAGTCAGCCATCTGTCTGGAAGTGCAACGGTCCCAGATGGCGCTTCCTTTCTGGCTTTCTGGTAACAATCTCCTCTGTCTAACGAAATGAGGCAGAAATTGCCCAGTGAGTTAGTGGGGGTGATGAACTCACCCTCTCAGCTCTGACATTAGGTTTTGAAATCCCCCAGCAATGCTCAATTTATCTCTACATATTCTCTTGCCCTTGCTATTGTGATACAGCAGACTTGCTTCTCTGTGTTTTCAAAAATGAGTGTGTGTACCTGTGTGTGTGTGTGTGTGTGTGTGTGTGTGTGTGTGTGTGAATTTTTCAAGGGCAGGAACTGTTTCCTCCTCATGCACTGGGCACGTGGACAGAGGGAGAGAGAGTGCACGTGGTAGTGACAAACGCTGCCGGACTGACTTCCCGACCGTCCAAGTGCCTTGGGAGAGGAAGGAAAGGATTCTTTACAAGTCCTTGGAACCACCAGGTGCCTTTGCTTCCTATGGGTTGCCCAGAGTCCGTTCTTTGAAGTCAATTCTACATCGACCCAGTAGAGACAATTTTTTTTAAGTTAGGCGCTAGGGTAAAAAGAGGCCAAGAGATGGCTAATGATGTAGTGTTCTATAAAGACCCCTGGAAGGGCCTTCGGAAGACTGTCTTGACTCTCCTAATTACTGGTGACATCGTGAGCAAGTCAGATATTTCATCTACAGGAAATTGAGATTCCTCATTTCACATAATAAATTCTGAGCTCTTTGGACCCAAGAGCTGTAGATTGTATCTCACTCATCACCGACTCTACTCCACAAGCCAGAGCTGCATCAGAATCACTGGGAAGGCTGGCGAAAACAGAAGGCTGGCCCCACCCCCAGGGGCTCTGATTCTGTAGGTCCAGGGTGAGGCCCCCAAATGTTCTTTCGAACAAGTTCCCAAGCGACGCAAACACTGCAGGGCAGGAAGCACGCTCTGAGCACCTTGGGTTAGCACACACCAGACACAAAGCAAGATGGCAGGAAACATTTGTTTACGTGAATGAATGCATAAGGGAATCTAAAAGAATGACTTGAGAAATAAGTCATATTTGACATGAATCTAAGAACTGCAAACAGTATGACCACCTCCTTTGTTGAGTTCCATGGTGATGGATTAGTGACGGGATATAGGGCTCAACGTGGCCCCTCAGTACTCTGGCTCTGCTAATTCTCCTTCACCCCGGAAGCCTCTCCAGTTTGTGAAGTCTTAGCAAGCTGAGAAGACTACCTAAACGTTTGCATGGGAAGGTAACCCCAAAAGTGTTTGGAATGAAACCATTGTTTTTCTAGTAGCAAGGACAGTTTAACCCCAGGAAGACAGAAAATTGAGTAAAGAAAGACAAAGAAAGTCAAACGTATTATGAATCTAATCATTTATGGATCTGTGCATGTATATATATCATATATAATATAAATAACATATGTGTATATGTGTGTGTATACACACACTCACAGACACATCTTTTCTCTGGGGGAAAAAAAAAACGCCCTTAAAGATGAAAAACATTCACGTACAAACAGGAAAGCAAGAATCTTCAGTTTCATCCTCCAGCTTTATAAAACGTGTTTGGCAATCACGGGGGTCAACCTCATCTACCCCTAAAACACTAAATAAATAAATTGGTTTTACTTTTAACTATAGGTTGACGTTGCTAAACTGGTGATGAACTCATTAACCAAGCATAGCCTTTCTCTTGAGTGAGGAGACCCATAATTAGGTAAATCAGAAGTGGAGGGGCGCCTGGGTGGCTCAGTCAGTGAAGCATCTGACTTCGACTCAGGTCATGATCTTGTGGTTCACAAGTTCGAGCCCCGCTTCTGGCTCTCTGCTGTTAGGACAGAGCTCACTTCGGATCTTCTGTCCTCTCTCTCTCTCTCTCTCTCTCTCTCTGCCCCTCCCCGGCTTACACGCACATGCTCTCTCTCAAATGTAAACAAACATTAAAGAAAGAAAATTGAGAAGGAGTGCCTGCCGCCTGGACTGAAGAACTTCCTGTGTCCTTTCCTGGACCCAAAATAAGGACGCGACACTAGCAGTGAAATAGCGATGGTCTCATGGTTTGCAAACCCCCGACACAAACCTTTCTCATGAACAGGTCGCAGGAAGCCTGTTCTGTGTCTCCTTAGCAAAAACTAACTGCATGAACGAGGAGGAGGAGGGACCCAAATCTCCAATTACAATAGACCCTTTGTAACGCTTCTTTCTCCGTAATCGATGGAAAAGCATAGACCAAAAACAAGGGCGTATATCCAAATTCTGTGACATCAAATAACATTTAGTAAAGAGCCCACATCATTGTTGTCTGGCCCCAGACAAGACCCCCCCCCCCCACCCCGCCCCATACACCCTGGGAATCTCAACTTTTTTTAAGTTTTAATTTATTTATTTTTGAGAGACAGAGGGGGGGAGGGGCAGAGAGACCGGGACAGAGAGAGAGTCCCAAGCAGGCTCTGAACTGTCAGTGCAGAGCCCGATGCAGGGCTCGAACTCACTGTTCGATCTGTGAGATCGTGACCTGAGCCGAAACCAAGGGTCAGGCACTTGACCTACTGAGCTGCCCAGGTGCCCCCCCCCCCATTTTTTAAGTTTTTCTTTATTTATTTTTGAGAGAGAGACAGAGTGGGGGAGGGGCAGAGAGAGAGGGACAGAGAGAATTTTTTTTTAAGGGGAATCTCATCTTTTTATGGACGCCCAAAGCTTGTTGGAATTAGAGCTCTAACTTATAAAAGATAGGACAGACCTAATAATGCCCCTCAGACTTGTATAAAGTGTGAATCACTTCTTCCGCCGTGAGGATTTAGGTGAGATTAATCTGGAGCCCAAGGAGAGGCAGTCCCATATGAAGGTGTGCTTTGCTGGTAACAACTGATGTGAAACATCACAACGGCGTCTCCTCAGGGCTCCGCCTCCAGTTCTGCAGATGCCCTTTCCCCTTCACTGAGAAGGTTCTGGTTGCAGATAACAATAACTGACCAGAATATCTGGACAGGTATAAAAATTATAGCCACTTAGGCCCCTCCTCCTCCTTCAGCTGACCCTGTGGCTAAAGAGGGTTTTGTCCAGATCTCCATACGTTCATCCTGGTGAGTGGAGAACGAAGGTCTTTTTCCTTTCCCTCCCTTCTTCCCTCCTACCTATTCCATCCATCGATTGGCACTTTCTTTTTATACCTATAAAAGTCTCTTATCGTTTACTGAATAAAACCCAAGTTATTTTTGTGGTACGTCCACAAACCCGTCCTACTGACGAAACTAACCTCATCTACCAACTCTCTACCCAACCAAACCATGCCCTGTGCAAACCAAAACTACCCTCAGCCTTCTGGGTCTTCACCTAACCAGCTTCTCCTCGTGCACTAGACCTTGGCTCATGTTACCTCCTCCATGAAGCGATCCGGGACTGCCTCTTGCAGAGGCAGCTGTAGAGTTGTGTACTCGTATATCAGTATCCTGAGGGCACAAACAGTATCTCATGGCGCAGGTTATGTGTGTTTTCAAGTTTCTCGAAGAACCACACTAACCCTGGTGGAAGAAAACCCTTAACTTACTAATGTAGGGTCTCAGCTGGACTACCCCGTCCACTGAGTTATACCCCTGGCCCCCTGTGCTCTTCTGGTCACTATACATTCTGTGGCAGCTACGTGAAGGGAAGCAGAACACAAGCTCTCAGGATCTTGGAATCCCAACCACGAGTGACTTTATCTTTGTCACTTTATGGCTCCTTGGGTGTCACTCAAACGGGGGAAAATCTCCTGTCCCATTTACATGAGGTGCAAATGTGTTTTCACACTTCTGTCTGGTGACATTCTTTCTGTAACAATGCCGGTTAATTACCTGACAATGAATCCCCTCTCCTGAGGGAAAGCTGAGGAACAGCAGGAGAAGGACAGAGAGGATTATTTGGATCACACCCCCTCACAGAGCAAGCCAAGCAGACGTGGGCTATTACTTGGGAAATGTTTTCTCCAGAGCTGCCCGTTCCAACCTCCCCCCTTTCCTACCTTCACCTCTAATTCGTTTTCTTCCTCTGTTTCCTCTGTCAAATCACAGAGAACACCAAGTAACCTTCTGGGTTTTTAGGAGATTTCATTGTACTTGGTAATGTATGATTTATAAACATAAATAAAATAAATAGGATTCTGAGGGAATAAATTCTAAGTGGAATATCAATAAATCTCCTCCCTCCGATCAGGTCTCTATGATTTTTCTCCTTCTTCCCTTCTCCCCACCTCCTTTCCCAGACTGGGAGGGCAGGTCCGTTCTTTCCATCAGAAGAAATTGGGGGAGGTGTGTGGACTATGTGAGAAATGGAGCACAAGACTGCATTGAAATGTAAATTCCTTCAAATTATTAAGCACCAGAGAGCAGCTCCTGCCAGTCCTTTGTTCCTCAGAGTCAGAATGTGTAATCTAGAAGAATAAATATCCACTCAGATATCAGCCACACAAAGAAATCTGGGCCATACATATTCGGGGCCCTACGTCCCACAGATACCCCTTTTCCTTTTCAAGAAGTTTCTGGTCACAGCCACCAATCACTGACCTGAACGCCTCTAAATTGGGGTCCGGGTCATAGCCATTTCTGCCCACCCCATCTCCCAGCCCTCACCCCTATCGGCTGTCTGCAAACCCACCTCCTTGTAGGGATCTCACCAGAAGACCATCTGGCTCATGCTTCCCGTCAGCCTCGCACTGGAGACGCGTTGGCCGGGGACTTCCTTTTCAATGGGACTTCTTTCTCCACGTTTTTGCCCAGAGCGGCACTCCCCACAGCTTGGGATGAATGGCTCTGTAGTCTAATGTGCATTTTTCATTCCCTCTTAGCTTCAGGAACCCACAGATCTTCCAAGTAGGAGAGCAGACTATTTACCAGTCCTCTCTCTTTGCCAAAGAGAGAGGGGGGGCTGAAGATGGGGTTCAGTCGCCGCCGGCCAATGATTTAATCAATCACGCCTGTGTAAGGAGGCCTCCATAAAAACCCAAAAGGGCCGGGTTTGGAGAGCTTCCGGGTTAGGGAACCAGAACGCTCCCACGTGCCACCGTGTGAGGCCCCAAACTCCACAGGAACATAAGTTCTTTTGTTCTGGACTTCACCCTGTGTCTTTCTTCATCTGGCTGTTGGTTCCGATCCTTTTAATATCCTTTGGAATCACCTGGCACTCTGGTACATAATGGGGTTTCCTCAGTCCTGTGAGCCGCTCTAGCCAATCAGTCAAAGGCTGAGGGAGGGAGGGAGGGAGCCATAGGAACCTCTGATTTATAGCTGGTCCACTAGAAATACAGGGTACAACTTGCACTTGTGATGCATCCCGGGCTAAAGGAGGTCGTTGGAATGAGCACTTTGGATGCAGAGCTTTGGGGAGCCCTGTCTGGGTGGCCGGCGAGGCCTACAGAACACTGGTAGGGACAGCTGGGAAGGCAAGGGGTGTGGCGATCAAGAATAAGGAGGGATGCGTGGGTGGCTCAGTCAGTCGACCATCAGACTCTTGATTTCAGCTAACGTCATGATCCCAGAGTCGTGGGATCGAGCCTCGCATCAGGCTCTGCACTGAGTGTGGAACCTGCTTGGAATTCTCTCTCTCCGTCTCTCTCTGTCCCTCCCCTGCTCACACGCTCTACACACATACACAAAGAATAATTGGGATGACGATGCTACGAGCGGAAAGAGATGTAAACCCAGAAGTAAAGGTTTCAGAAAAGAAAAAGGAGAAAACCAAGAGAAAGAAAAACAGGAAAAAACAAAGAGTTAAAACCTAAAGTGCTAGCACCAGAGGGGCGTGGCTGGCTCGGTCGGTTAAGCTTCTGGATCTTGGTTTTGTCTCAGGTCGTGATCTCACTGTTTGTGAGTTCAAGCCCCATGTTGGTTTCTGTGCTGACAGCACGGAGCCTGCTTGGGATTTTCTCTCTCTGTGTCTCTTTCTCTCTCTCTCTGCACCTTTCCCTGCTCGTTCTCTCTCTCTCTCCCTCTCTCTCTCTCTCTCTCTCCCTGTCTCTCAAAATAAATAAACAAACAAACAAACAAAAATAATAAAGGGCTAATGCCAGAGAACAATTACCAGACAAGCCAATGAGGGGCTAAAGAAATTACAGCCAGAGTCAGATTTCAAATTAGCCAAAGAAACGTTTGGTGTTAATAACAGAGCTCATGGGCTCAAAGCTCTGAATCCATTTTCAAGACATGGCTTCATGGATTTTGAAAAGTTAGCAAAAGATACAATAGACACAATATGAAAAGTCACCCTATTGTGCAAGTTTGGGGAATCGCTGGATTGAGATGCGTGCTTCTCTTTGGAAATCGATGTCTTGAAAAAGATTACCGCTTCATTGACTGTGCTTTGCGGCGAGAGAGGCAAGCAGAAGAAAGGTGAGGTTCCCGGGGCAGGACTAAAGGCCACCAGGACAGACAGCTGGGTCCCAGGGTGACGGTACGACGGAGAAAACATGCAACACCTTGTGATGACCTCACATGATTTCTTTTCCTCTTCCTCTGGCCTCTCCCCTCTGTGTGGTGCACAGTCCCTTCAGTCCTCGTCCTGATTTCTTGCAGCCGTGCCAAATGCTGTGATCGGAAATGCTGGTTATTTAACCCCTTGCCAGTGGAGGAAGGGGGGAATTGGATCTAGCCGCCAGGGAGTTAGGATCTGGAAGCTCAGTTGCTACTAAATCATAGTACAAAAAAGAAATAAAATCCTAAGGATGCCATCCGAATCCATAACAGCAGGTGCCACTCCATTGGAAACAAAGGTTGCCATCTGACCAAAGATGGTGTAGTGCCTGCCGAGCCACCACTGGGCTTAACCACACCTCCTTGAACTGCTTTATAACTTGTCAAGAGAAGCAGTGTGTACATAATGTTAAAAGTGAGCTTGAGCATTTAAACACACACACACACACACACACACACACACACACACATGATAAAGAACAGCGCTTGTTCTAGAGCGGAGACACTACTCTCGAAAAGCCACTAGTTTGATCCTTAAACACTAAATAACCCAAACCCGCCAACTTTGAGGTTGAACAAGGTCACCCGGGATTGCATTACAAATTGTAGATTCTTCCCGTCACTGGGTCTTGACTGTCTAGTTTTTTGTTAAAACAAAACAAAACAAAATTCAACTGAGTAAATTCGAAGATCTAACTGGCTTTGTTACAGGATTCATGAAGCAAGCAGCAGGGAGAGGGGGGCTCCCAGGAGCTGTATATGATTGGAGGTTATTGTAGGAAGGGGGGGCGGGGCAAGGAAGTTATTAGCAAGGAAGAGAGAGGGGTGTCGGCACATCTTCCTTTGGGGGAAGGGACCTGGAGGGTTCTAATGATGTGGCTGCCCTCACCTGTGCTGATGGGACATTTCAGACGGCCTGATAGAGGGTCACACTTCTGGGAGACGTTGACACTGTCCTCGGGGGCAAATGACTCCATTTGGGGCCTTCTTGCTTCTTTTATCAGGAAAGTGTTACTGATGGACGCTTTAAGACGGGGTAGAGAAAGTCTGTATCTCTTTCATTTGCCCGATTGAAGTTTCTGGAAAACAAAATCCCCTTTGTTCCCCGCGCTCTGATGGGATGACTTGACCAGGGTTTTGGCATTTCCTTTCCCTTAAAAAACGTGCTCAGCAAACTGGACCAGTTAACAATAGTTTGGTGAATTGTTATGTTAACAATTATGACATCTGCAATGTTTTATAAAGCAACTAATTTAATAAAATCGCTATTGTGAGGACTTAAAAAGAAGACTTTGAAACAAGGAGTTTGAAATATATATATTTGATTTTTTTCCTAGAAAAAAAATAGATACGTGGTAATGAAACCAGAGATTTGTGGTTTTGAACCGAGGGAAATGATTTATTTCAGTGCAGAAAACCAAATAAAGATCGCCACCTCCTACCAGTCCTAACACAGTGCCACGTAATGAGAGTAATGATAATATTATTAAAAGGACCTTGGGGTGCCCGGGTGCCTCAGTCGGCTGAGCATCCGACTTCGGCTCAGGTCATGACCTTGAGGTTTGGGAGTTCGAGCCCCACGTCGGGCTCTGTGCTGACAGCTCAGAGCCTGGAGTCTGCTTCAGATTCTGTGTCTCCCTCTCTCTGCCCCTCCCCCGCTCATTCTCTGTCTCTCTCTGTCTCTCAAAGATGAATAAACGCTAAAAAAAAAAAAAATGTAAAAGGATCTTGAAAAGCCGTGATCTTAAGGCTCGTAAAGAAGCCCCAAAGGGACAGTTACACTGGACGCTTATCAACCAGCATCCTGAAGCTTCTCTTTGCTTATCTTTGTCCTTCCATGTTCCCAGCATGCTGTTCCAGCAAACTATTCTGCCATTATTACCGACCCTCTAATGTTTTTCTCTCAAATTTCTTCCAAAATATTCCAGCCCTCCCTTACTAATTCTATTTTCTTTGCTGCTCCCCCCCCACCCCAATTCAGTGTTTTATGAGGTAAAGAAATGTAACCTCCAGGCTTTAAAAAATTCTTCCTTTGACCCACTACCCAGATCGGCACAATCGACTGTAGCCCGTAACATTAGTCCACATGGAGCTCGTTACAAAAGACCGTGAATCCAGAGCGGCCCCGCATGTTACCCCACACCACGAGCTGGACTCGAACTTCTCACTGGAGTGTGTGAGTCGTTTCTTTTTTCGCTACAGGAACGCAGGCTCCCCCTCTTCCTCTGCCTCCTGACAATCCTCAAGCCTCTTGGTTTGCTCTGTATCTTTGTTTGGATCCTCTGGTCATCTCGCCTCGGAAGTGACGCATCGCGCCTCTGCGTGGACGTCCGCTGTCCAAGTAGCTGGCCTACAAGTATCCAATCCACCCCGTATCCTTGTCATGGCAATTTCACTTAGTAAAGGCCATTTAAGAAGAAACATGGGAGGACAGGTGACGATATGGTCCCAATGAAAAGAAAACGATTGTTGCACATTTGCCCTTAGGCTCAAGGCTGTTTTATCTGGGGGTTCCAACGTCCTCTCCAAATTGCCCTACAATTCTCCGCGGGTTTAGAGAGTGGCAAGGCACAGGCAGGCCACCTCCTGTGGGTCACATTGGGGGGTGGGGGGCGGTGTGCTGGGGCAGGAGAAGAGTGGAATGGCTTTCCTTGCCCAGAAGCTTGGAGTCCCTCCTCCATGGCCACCCCAGGGCAGAGAGATTTCAGAGGAGGGGAAGGGCAGAGTCAGGGAGGGAGTCAAGGTGGGGGTGAGAAAGTTACTACCACAGTGACAGGCGCCCAGCCATCCCGAGAGCAAAGAAGGGGACACAGTGTGGCGCTGCATATCAGGAACCGGAAGGTGAGGTCTCTGCTTGGAAAACCCAACCACGTTCTCAGTTTCTAGGTCTCGGTTTTCCTTCCGGAGCGACCGGTGGCTCCCAGGGCTGTAAGGGCTCTCCCAGCCACACACGAGCTGCCCGTCCCCTCCCCTGACATCCACGCAGCAATAACTTGGGCATCTGGGACTTGCAGAGACACTGGTAGTAAAAGGGTCAGAGCCGGGCCGCGTAGACAGAATGTTTAAAAGACTTACGAAGTGAAAACTAAACAGAGGAGCCACGTGGCATACGATCTCTGAAACTTTAAGTCCAAGTGGCAAACCTCATTTCCCCCCACTTCCCAGTTGGGCCACCGGTGCAACTAGTCGGAGGCTTAGTGTCTTCATTCATAACATGAAGAAACTAATGTGCTCGAGGCAAGGCGTATCATCCCACCCCCTTCATTCCTTCTCCCCTCTCCCCTCGAGTAGCGAGTAATGCCATCAGAGGTTCCAACACGGGTCCCTCTTTCCGAAGGGGGAACCTTCCTAGGAAGACTTTTGGAGGCCGAAATAGCATAAAGCAAAGAGGCAGTTGGCATTAATTTAGATGTTAAAAAATTTTTGAGCGTTCCAAAACCCTTAAGCTTTTCCGACACCTCAGGATACACCTCGCTAAGGGACGCACAAAATAAATGGAGACCAAGCACAGGTGGTCACAGACACACTTGGAAACTCTGGCTGAGCTGCTGGGCTGGAGTCCCAGGGAAGGAGGCGGGCGGCCCCGCTCACTGCTGGGGGTGAAGGCCTTGTGGCCGAACCCTGTTTTCACTTCCGGCATAAAAAGCTAAAGGCCTCTTCCTAGATCTCTCAGTTACTGACAACAGCTACTCACACAGGTCTTCTGTAAAAACAAAGTGGAGTGACGCAAACTTTTGAAAAGGAGCGGGAGGAACACAATTTCTGTTTTGGTGTTTGTTTTGGCCTCTTGGTTCGGGTTTTGCAAGCGCTCCATTCTGAGGACTGTGAAGTCCCAACCTCCATCCTCCAGAGAAGAATCCAACGGTTGCAAGTCCCTAAGTGCCACCCTTCGGGAAGAGGTCGGAAACGATGGCCCCCTAGATCTGATCTCGAGAGCTCAGAAGTGATGACCTTGTAGGATGGGTGCTTAAAATAGCTGAAGGGCCACGGCGTCTCGGCGGCTCAGTCCGTTGGGGGGCTGACTCGTGATTTCAGTTCAGGGCGGGATCTCACGGTTCGTGGGTTCGAGCCCCACGTCAGGCTCTGCGCTGACATTGCGGAGCCTGCTTGGGATTCTCTCTGCTCCTCCCCCGCTGCTCACGTGCTCTCTCTCTCTCTCAAAAGAAATAAGTAAACATTAAAAAATAAGATAAAATATCTGAAGAGGGAAAAAAGAAGGAAGGGGAACTGACAGAGGAAACCAGGAATGCTGCAGGGAAGATGGAGGCGTCACTGACAGCTGTCTCGTAGGCTCTGAAAAAATTACCAACGTGTACTTGGGAGTATACGCTACATGCCTGATAGAGCGCCTAACAAGGAGGAGCTCTAAATAAATGGTTATTATTATCCTGTCAGTAGTATCACAAGGGCAGTTCATATTTACAAGTGACAGGGGTTCTTGGAGATGGTCCGGTCCGTAGTCCCACACAGGTAGCCATCATTGTCTTACCCCTCCGTCCTGCCTGTCCTCCTTCCCTCATGGTTCAGTCTGCAATAGGGAAAATGTGGTCTTTATCTCATATCCTCTGAACCCGAAGCAAGACAGGCAGCCAAGCAACAGGGCTTTATGCATCTGCCTCTGGGACCTTTCGTACATGAAGCCATTTTTCTCGGGATGTCTTACCTGAGGTGCCAATATGACATTTTTCAGTCGAGACAGATAGTTAACGCTTATCAATGCTCTATTTACCTTTTAGTTTGGGGTTTTCGTGATTGAAACACAATCAAGCCCACAGTGAGTCCTTCGTCCATCAAACTGTCAACAATGCCTCCACAAGAGCTGGGAACGTAGAGAATATTGCGCCAACGCTCGTATGTAAAAAGAAGGGCTCTCGTTTATTGGTTACATCTGGCAGAGTTTGTTAGAACATTCTAGCCATGTGGCCATGCGAGTATTCACTCTGATAAATGAGAACCAGCACGGATGTGGGTACACGGCGGCTCCCCACTCCCCACAAAAATCATTCCAGCCTTCCACCCAGTAGCCTTCCTCACAGTTCTGTCTTTTTTCTCTAATTTCAACCACATGTCTCTCTAGGTTTGAAGCTGCCTACCTCCCTACAAAACCAAATTTTGGCAAAACCCGTAGGCCCTGGAAGGTAAGGGATTTCTGTAAGCTTCTCTCTTACAAGCGTTGTTCTCCGCACCCTTGTGCGTGTTTTTACCTCAGCCACAACCCAAAGCCCATGAACCTGAGGCTACCTCCTTCCACTGCTCTTCACTCCGATTAGCCCAGGCCGAGAGAGAAACAGGACAGGATCTGTATTTTCTGTGCCCAACACACCATAAGCTGGAGTGCCAAGCAAGATACCCCCATAAAAGCTCAAGATTTGTTAACATAACGTACAAATAAATAATACTTGTTTTCTTTTATTTATTTTTTTTTTAATTTTTTTTTCAACGTTTATTTATTTTTGGGACAGAGAGAGACAGAGCATGAACGGGGGAGGGGCAGAGAGAGAGGGAGACACAGAATCGGAAGCAGGCTCCAGGCTCTGAGCCATCAGCCCAGAGCCCGACGCAGGGCTCAAACTCACGGACCACGAGATCGTGACCTGGCTGAAGTCGGACGCTTCACCGACTGCGCCACCCAGGCGCCCCAATAGTACTTGTTTTAATGTCTAATTGTACGTATCGTCTTCTCTTAAGAAAACAAGTTGGTCCCCACTCATTCCCAAATCCCATACGCTGGCTGAACTGTATCATTTTGAGGGCAAAGACAGGTCCCCAGTATGAGGAATATTGAGCGTACAGGGAACCCGTGAGCAGCGAGATACCAAGTCGAGAAAAAAGAACACTTTATATTACTTGAATACCATGCCTGCTGGTTCTTTTTTGGAATTTTACTTATCTCATCTTTGTCCCAGGTCATTTTCGACTTGTAAAAACCACTTTCCCTTCATCACCACTGCCACCCACACCCCTAAAGAAGATCAGAGTCTTAAAGGTTACAGCCATCACTTAATGTTGTTGTTTTATTTATTGAACAACAATAACTATTTACTGAGTGCCGTCCTTGTGGTAGATGCTGAACCTAGGCACTAAGGATTCAGCAGTGAAAAAAAAGCACACAACAATTTCACCCTTATGAGTTTTAAATTCTAGGGATAGGCAAACACACAATAAACACTGGATGTATCAAATATATAGTATGTCGGATGGCGACGTATGTTGGTGGAGAGAAAGAAACAGGAGGTGGGGAAGAGGAAATGCTTTTAAATAAGAATAGCATTCTTAATAAAATGACATTTGAAGAGAGAATTTTCCACATGGAAAGCCAGAGGAAGGACATTCCAGGCAGAGGGAACAGCACGTACAAAGGCCCTGAGGCAAGACCACACTGGCCTTCTGCAGAAACCATAAGAAGGGCCAGTGTGGCTGGCCGCATGCTACACTATTTTAAGAACTTTGACTTTGATTCTGAGATGAAAGCCATTGACAAAGGAGTCACGTGATCTGATTGGTACTATTAAAAGGATTTTTAATAGTGGGTGGCTCAGTCAGTTGAGCATCTGATTCTTGATTTCAGCTTAGGCCATGATCCCAGGATCGTGGGATGGAGCCCCACGTTGGGTTCTGTGCTGAGCGTGGAGCTTTGCCTGGGATTCTCTCTCTCTCTCCCGCTGCCCCTCTCCCAACTCACACTCTTTCTCTAAAATTAAAAATTAAAATGGGGCGCTCAGGTGGCTCAGTCAGTTAAGCGTTCAACTTCAGCTCAGGTCACAATCTCGCGGTTCGTGCGTTCGAGCTCCGCGTCGGGCTCTGTGCTGACAGCTCGGAGCCTGGAGCCTGCTTCAATATCTGTGTCTCCCTCTCTCTCTCTGTTCTTCCCCTGCTCATGCTCTGTCTCTCAAAAATAAATAAAAGATTAAAAAAAAATTTTTTAATAAATGAAATAAAATGAATTTTTTTTAAATAAATGAAATAAAATAAAATAAAATGTTCTGGTGGACAGCTTGAGTCTAGAGTATGGGAGACAAAGTGAGAACAGGGAAGCCATAGGTGATGGCCATCTCAGACTGGAAGAGATGGTAAGCACGGGTTGGCAGGTGGGTGTGCTTTACCAGTAGAGCAGATAGGATGGGAAGGTGAGTTGGTTATGGATTATGAAAAAAAAAAAAAAAAGAAGAAGAAACACCAAGGTTCTTGTCTGAGGAAATGTAAGAGTGGAATTGCTGTTTGCCAAAGTGAGAAGAAGTGAAGTCGGGGAACAAGTGTAAAGGGATGACCAGGCATGAGGTTTGAAACATGTCAAGTTTGGGATGCGCTGCCGATGTCCCCGATTAAGTGCTGGATGGGGAGCCAGACATGGTCGCAAGGTCAGGACTACAGTTATATAGTTGGTAATCCATAGTTACGGAGTGTGTTGAAAGCGATGAGGCTGGATGGCTTCATGTGACAAGTGAACAGAGACAGAAAAGAGGAGAGGTTTGAGCATTATGCTGTGGGTTACTCTAGAGTTTAGAGGACCGTGGGGCACCTGGGTGGCTCAGTCGGTTGAGCGTCCAGCTTCGGCTCAGGTCATGATCTCGCGGTCTGTGAGTTCAAGCCCCGCATCGGGCTCTGTGCTGACAGCTCGGAGCCTGCAGCCTGGTTCAGATTCTGTGTCTCTCCTTCTCTCTGCCCCTCCCTTGCTCACACTCTGTCTCTCAATAATAAATAAACATTAAAAATTAAAATATATATATATATATATTTAGAATTTAGAGGACCGTGACGAAGAAGCAGCAAAAGGGATGAGACAAGGAAACGCCAATGAATCAGGAAGTGAACCAGGAGCATGTGGTATCTGGAAGCCAAGTCAACTCAGGAGTGCTCACTGATGTCACATGCTGCTGGCAGGAAAGACAGAGAAGGACCTCAGAGCAGGGGGGCCATGAGTGATCTCAGAGCAGCCTGGTAGAGAAGCGGAGGGGAAGGCTGACTGGAGTAGGTCCCCAAGGAACGTGGATACTGGTGACGGGGGGGGGGCGCGTGGGGGAGGAACACGAATTCCAAGAAGTTTTATTATAATGGGCAACAGAGATGTGAGACCATAACTGGACAAGGATGTGGGATCTGGAGACATTTTTGGTTTTCTTTAAAAAAAAAAAAAAATGGGGAAATTAGAGCATGTAGACACATGAATGAGACTCCTCCGATGGTAAACAGGAAGGTTTGATGATGTGGCAGAGAAAGGGGAGAACTGACGGAGCGATGTCCTTCAGTAGCAAGCTGGGTACCATCCACGTGGAAATTCCACCTCTTCTAAGTAGCTGGAGATAGCATCCAGCTTCCACTCTGCCTGGGGCTCAGCTAAGCGTGCAATCTTGACTTCACTGATCAGAAAGAAGACTGTTCGTGTGTATACGCCACCTGATTTCGCATCCTTACTCTTTTGCTGATTTATTTACTCAACAGGGGTTATTTGAGCAGCTCCAGCGTGTGAAGTACAAAATGAGGGTAGAGAAAAACAAAATGTTTTCTATTTGGGGCAGTGTGTTTAGTTCCCCCCAAGAAAATTACAATCTGCCAGGAGACCACAAACACTAAACTTCATTGAAAAAGGCACAACTGGGGGCGCCTGGGTGGCGCAGTCGGTTAAGCGTCCGACTTCAGCCAGGTCACGATCTCGCGGTCCGTGAGTTCGAGCCCCGCGTCAGGCTCTGGGCTGATGGCTCGGAGCCTGGAGCCTGTTTTCGATTCTGTGTCTCCCTCTCTCTCTGCCCCTCCCCCGTTCATGCTCTGTCTCTCTCTGTCCCAAAAATAAATAAACGTTAAAAAAAAAAAAAAGAAAAAGGCACAACTGAATGCAGCAAGAGTTTAGGGAGAAGAAAAGCTGTAGAGTCCAATTACTTGCCAAAGGTAACGTACAAGACGATTTCACTTAACAAAGAATGAAGGAATCCCTGGCAGGTGAGCAAAAGCGTTTAAGTGAGGAAACATAGGGAGTCTATGGTTGTCCTCTGTGGAATCTTCAGTCCTCCATCGCGTGCATCATTTTTTTGCTTTGTTTTGCTTTTTCATCCTTATAAGGATCAAGAGAGACAGGTTTGTTGGAGCACCTGGGTGGCTCAGTCGGTTAAGCGTCCAACTTCAGCTCAGGTCATGATCTCACGGTTCATGAGTTGGAGCCCCGCATCGGGCTGTGTGCTGACAGCCCAGAGCCTGGAGCCTGCTTCAGATTCTGGGTCTCCCTCTTTCTCCCCTTCCCCTGCTTGTGCTCTCTCTCTCTCTCTCTCTCTCTCTCAAAAATAAATAAACATTTAAAAATTTTTTAAAAAAGAGACAGATTTGCTAGGGAAAGATCTGAGACTAAATCTAACTAGTCATGATAACAGGTACTCATATTCAATGTCCCTCTTCAAATTCAAGTCTAGTTAATAAAAAAAAAATCAAGAGATGTGATCTCTGTTCTTTCTAAAGATGGAAACACCTTTAAGTGTTGCCAAAGACACAGCACAAATCCAAGATAGAGATTGGCTTAGGGCCAGGGAAATATGTCTGCCTTATCTACACACACACACACACACACACACACACACACAAGGAATGTGTAATGGCTGAGTGAAACCACTTTTCTTAGTTATTATTTCCTGATGTCACCGTAAATGGTACAGGGAAGAGAAGGCTCCTTTTTCTGTGTTGTATTTAAGAAAAAGGTGAGAAGAAACTTTCCAAGAGTACATGCGTTTTGCAAA
Source organism: Herpailurus yagouaroundi (assembly GCF_014898765.1). NCBI lineage: Eukaryota > Metazoa > Chordata > Mammalia > Carnivora > Felidae > Herpailurus > Herpailurus yagouaroundi. The sequence goes on from NW_024412470.1 coordinate 8,923,549, forward strand.
CTTTAATAGCTTCCTAGATAATGGACACCATGCTGGGCTCCACAATGTGGTGGCCATGGATAGGGACACAGGGCACCAAAACATCCCTTGATGGAACAGACTCACAGTTAGGCAAAGGTTTGGGTCTACCAGCCTTACCCCAAATCCAGTAGTTTCTGGGTTTTAATAGCAGTATTAGGGATTTACAATTTTCAGAGCACATCCACACGTATCCCTGTATTTGCCCCCGTATGTATTCAGCTTAGTTCCAGCTTCATTACCTGGCCCACTCCACACAGGTGTATCATGAGCGAGCACTTGCAAGCGGGATACCCCCTCCAGGGGTGTGTTAGAGACCCTTCCACAAGCAAGCAACGAGCTTTATGAAAAATTTCAGATTAACATTTTTCAGCGGGTTATTCATTTACAAATAATACAGCAGTGCGGCAATGACCCAATGAACGTATCTTCATCAGCTGAATTGCAATGAAGAGACTTTTGTTGCAGCTGAATTGCAATGAAGAGACTTTTGTTGGTTTTACTTATAGCTTGATTGGAAAAAAAATGTACTTTTTGGACCCTTACAGAATAAAAATTGCTACTTGGGTGTTACAATACATAGAGCAACCTTGATACATCTCCTCTCTGAGGAATATGTTCTATTTTTGAGAAGGTGGAGGGCGTCCCAACCAAAGTCTTCTATCATCACCCTAAATGGGCCATTTTCTCCTCTCCTTCATTCTCTCTCTCCTTCTCTCTCTGCCCCTCCCCTGCTCATGCTCTCTCTCTCTCTCTCTCTCTCTCTCAAATAAATAAATAAATAAACTTAAAAAAAAAAAGAGGGGTGTGATTGCATGGCAGTAGGTGTTCATATCAACTAGCTCACCTGTAAAGACTGAGCCCATTGACTCCCCATGGGGGTCTACAAAGGGTTCTCCCCACTCCCCTCACTCTCACCCTGGCCACCACGTCAGGTCGAGAGAGTACTACCCTCTTATGGGATATGGGGCTCAACCCCCAAATCACAAGAAATAACGATAAACAGCGCGTATTCATTCTGTGATTTACAGCATGTGGGGGGGGAGGAGGTGCGGGGGGATAGCTGGTGCTGTCCTGTCCGTGTTACAGTCGGGGAGGCTCAGGATGGCAGGGGTTACTAAGTGACTCACACAGTGGCCCACAACCAGTAGGCGAGGAGCCCCGTCTTGAACGGGGCTTCTCTGCCTCTTCGTCTCAGGTGCTCTCCAATACTCTGTGCTGCCTTCACGAAGCAGAGCTGAGGGACACTTGTCTGAGGAGAAGGTCGATGTTTTGCAGAGGGCTGGACGGGTCGTGTTCCCTTACTCCTCTCTGGCTGATCTCTGCAACTCCCCCAACCAAGCGTGAGTTCCTGGTTAAGTGCAGTCTTTTGCTCCTGGCTTGCTTCGAAGAGGCAAATCCCCCTGGGGTAGAGTTACTGGAAGTCACTTGAGGGGATCAAGTAACAAATGGAACCGTCCCAAGCTTTGGAACCTGACACACCCAGTTCAAATCCCAGCGTGACCACGTTTGTACGGGCTCGGTGGCTCATAGCGCCATTTTATCGTTCTGGGAATTAAACTCCTTACCTATATAATAGGAGGGTCATATATACAGCACAGTTAAGGCAGAGATTTTAGACAATGCATAGTACACAGTCGGCAAACAGTGGTCAAGTCTAGAGTCCGACAGCTTAGGCTGGACCCTGCCACTCACTCCCTGTGTTACCTCAGAGAAGGTAGCTTGGTTTCACGTTTATAAAACGGTACCATAATATTACCAAGGTTACTTAATATTACCAATATTACTTAAGGATCAAATGCATTGACGTGTTTATAAAATGGTGCCCAGTGCATAAAAAAAACGTAGATAAATGGTAACTGTAATTATTGTCATTGCACCCTCAGGGAGGAGGAACCCCGGTTCCTCCGCTACAAAGTGGGGATAGTAAAACAAAGCCATCTCTCAGTTCTTCAGATCACTGGCATCCTGTGATCACAGGGTGTCCTCTTGGCAAAATGGGCTGGCGGAACAGAGAGGAGAGGGTGTGGAGGAAAGGAAGAACCAGGGGAACACAGAGAAGAGCCACGGAGACCAAGTCTGCCCCTTCCACAAAGCTGTGGTCCCAAGATGCCCCCTCGGAGGGCGAGCATCAGGAAAGGGTAACCCCCAGCCCCTCCTCAAGACGCCTCACAGGTGCCCTCTGCCTCCCCCACAGAATGGCCAGTCCTGTTACCCAGAACCCCCTCACCCATCTAGCTCCGTAGTTCCTGGGTCCCTCCCTTCCCAAGATGCACGGACACTAATTTCCCTGCCTGAGACCCAGGCTTCCTCCCTCGTGCGTGTGTGTGTGTGTGTGTGTGTGTGTGTGTAGCATGAGAAGTGCCAGGCCCCCGGGACAGAATGGACAGCGAATCAGGATGCCCCCACCCGCTGGGCACCTGGCTGTGCTCAGACATCCGGAGTCTGTGCCTACACAGACGTAACGGCCGAGGGCATGTGTGCCTGTGTGTGTGTGTGTGTGTGTGTGTGTGTGTGTGTGTGTATCTCAGGCAGAGGCAAGGGGAAGCAGTATTTATCCACCTACCTTCTCAACATGAAGGGGGCACCCAGGTGCCCTTCGTGTCCACAGAACAGAGGTCAACACAAGAGTGAGGGAGGTCACAGTCGAAATGGGCTCGGGGGCCAAATTACCGTCCCTTGCAGACGTTGGTTTGCAGTGCAGAACCAATTTGAAAATGTGGCGTGATCAGCAGTCTCGCCCGAGGAGAGACCAGGCCGGAGTAAAAGGATGCAATAAATCAAGGCTCAGTTGCCCTGAGTGGGGAGCCCCGGCTGCATCAGCCCGGCAGCTGTGAGGCAGGATTGAGACGCATTGGCAGAGCTGTGACGGTGACCCCCAGACTGAAATAATTGGGGTTGGGGGGAGGTGCACGGGGGGTCAGACTGAGGGGCACTGGAAGAATACAGGGCCGGGGTGGGGGGGGGGGGGCCCGCGGGGCGGGCCCCGGAGGGATGGTGGAGAGCTTTCAAAAGACCTGCCTAGACAATGACAGGCTTTGGTCAGAGCAATTATCTGCCACGTTCGCACGTGCTAAATTCACGGTTAAAGGAGAAACACGCGCTCACACAAACGCGCAGGCACAAAAGGCAAAGAAAACCCGCTCTGGAGGAAAACCAAGTGCTGTCTGGCAAAAACAATAGACCCCAGAGGGAAAGGGGAATGGAAACTTAACCCAACTTCATTTCCAGGCGAACAGTGCCCTCTAGAGGTGGGAGTGCGCCATGCCCGCGAACTTGAACAAAAGAAGTTCGCAGGAAACCCGCGCTGGAGGTGGCGGGGGGGGGGCCCTTCGGCTTCGGATTTTCGCGTCTAGGTGAAGGGAGTGGCGAGGCCAGTCCCAGCCATTTCCCGCTGCCGGATGGGCGCCCGAGAGCCTGCCGTCCTCGCACTTTCCTCGGAAGCCCGACGTGTGGCCAGGCACTGCCGCAAGGAGACGCTCTGACAAACAGTCACGCGGGGCGTGTTGTTGGAGCCCATGTCAGGGTCCGCGTGTGGCAGGAGAAATCTCACGAAGGATGGCAGGAAGAGCAACAGTCCCTGCGTCTGGCGGTGGGTGGGAGGGGGCGACGGTCATAAAATACGTATTTTGCAGCCCGTGTCCTGGGGAATTAGACTTTGCCTCTCTCAATCAACCTCTTCCAGAAGACCTTGTCTTCAAAATTGACAGCGTGCCCCCCCCCCCCCAACCCTCGCTGGGTCCTCTCACGAACTCACGAGCCACCCTACGCCCTTTTGTGAGCCCTGGTGACAGCCCCTTATTCCCTGGGCGCTGTCTTCGCGGCCCTCCTTCCCCTCGCCTCTCCCTTGCCGTCTTCGTTCCCCGCAGATCCCCTTGCCGGAAGCAGCTACCAAGCAAATCGGATGTGGATTCGGAGTCCCGAACCATGCACGGCCTTCGGACCACGTGTGTAGTGATCCGAGCCTCGCCGTGTGGCTCATCACAGCCTGTGTGGGTGGGAAGAGCAGGTGACAGAGCGCAGGTGGCGTCCCTAGCAGTGTAGGGGGCAGAGACGGTGCTCAACAAACATTAATCGCCTGCTCCTTCCCCTCCCACTCCCCACTGGTAACACTTCCCTGTCTCTACTCTCGTCTTCTCTAGTCCACACCGCACACCGAATGCCACCAGACGACATCCTGGATCACGATTCCTCCCCTGTCTTCTGCGGGGTCCATCCAGGGCCTCCGCAGGCATTCTGCGCCCTCCCCCGCCTCTAATGTCTCACTGATGCCCAGCACCAAGGAACACAGCCCGCCTCTCTCTTTGCAACCCTCAGAGACACTACCTACGCCTTTCCCTCGTCGTGGTCATTAGGCAAACCAGGGCACCCACACCCTCCCTGCTCCCCTCAACTATCCAAATCTTGCCCATCCTTCGGGGCCAAACGGGAATCTGCTTCCTTTACTGAGCCTTCTTCTTCTCCACCCATGGTAACCTCTGGCTCTTTAAGCACAGTGTTATCTATCCTTTGACCCTTACTGATATTAAAATAAATACTATAAACCTAGTAAGAATGACGCACAGCTATAAATATGGACGTGGAAGGATGTCCCTGATATACTGATGACTTAAGCAGATAAAAATAGTATGCATTTTCTGAGCCCTTCTATAACCAGCAACAACAAATATTGGCGTGCATGTATATACCCCTCCTTACATATACGTGCACATACGTAAATGCATGGGGATCACGGGAAACTTTTTACTTTTTAGTTTGTACATTCTGTGTTTGAATTTTCCCCACTAGGCAGTGCATGCATTTTTTTAAAAATTTAAAGACAAAACAAAAAAAACATTTTTTAATAATTCAGCAAACATTCCAGGAGCACCCACTGTGTGCCAAGTACTGGGAATTCTCAAAGGTGGCCTTTGCTTCCTTTAGAGTTCGGGGTCCACGGGGGAGAGAGAGCAGCAGGATCCCGGGGGTGGGGGGGATGCGCTGAGTGTGGTCGAATCGAGAGAAGCAGAGTCCCCAGGGGACTGATAGCGGCGGGATGCTAGACATCAGGGAGACCAGTGGCGGTTGGGCCTGGGCGCCATGATGGGAAGGATGAGTGGGGGTCTACCAAGTAAGGAAGAAAGATTGGACGTTCTCGTTAGAGGGCGAGGCACGCACGACAGTCCTAGACGAGCGCTTGCCTTGTGTGGGGCGTGGCCAGAGACTAGCACACCGTGTGCAGAAGCAGAAGAGAAGACTACAAAGGAGGCCTGGGGTCTCGCCGTGACCATCTCCGTGTGGTGAGGTTGGAGATTCAGTCTTTAGGCAACAGGGAGCCACAGGCAGCCTTAGGTGTGGGCAGAGTCTGATCCTACACTTCCTGCTAGCTCGTGGTCTCATTACCTCGGTCATCATTTCTGTGTCTATTACGCATCTGTTGCCCCCCACCACCCCCACCACCCCCTTACGGAGTTCAGGGTTCTCCAGGGGAACAACAGAGGCAGCTGGGACCTTGTTCCCAGACGGAGCAGCATCACTGACTCGAACACGTTATCCGTAATTCTTGTGAGCGGAAACCGTGTCCATCCAGGGTCCGGGGTTCTGGGTTGAGTCCCGGCCCAAGAACAGAGCCTCTCATCTCTCGGAATGGCTGTGTGAGTGATCACAGAACAGACTTCGCTGTGTCCACTCTTCCCACCCACCCCCCACCCCCCACCCCGTCCCAGCCTTCACATCCAGCTTCCCACTGGGCCTCTCTGGCCCGCCCGCCGCAGCTGCTTCTGTGCCTGTGCTGGAGAGATGGCGGCTTGGCCCCGACAGCATCCGCGTGGCTCCCGGTGATAACACCTCAAGCAGGAGAAAAGAAAGACGGTTTTCCGCGGATGGCAGTGCGTGCAGCCAGCTGAGCTGTCTGGCACAGGCCCCGTAGCTGTGTATTCATGATGCTACATGTAAGCCAAAAAAAGAAAGAAAAAAAAAAAAACCAACAAAAACAAAGAAACAACCTCTGAACGATGCAACCCATACAGGCTGAGGCTTGGTGGCCCGTGTGGGTGTCTGAGTGCCTCTCCCCGCCTGGCGCAGCTCTGTGAGCGAGGAAGCTGGGCTACGGGCAGGAGCCCCCCCCCCCCCAAAGAGTTCAAACCCCCGCCGTGCAGAAGAAACAGGGACAGATTCTGTCACACGTGGTACCGCTTGGCTGAGCTTCCCGGCGGCTCAGATGAATTCCACGGCAGATCTTCTCGGTGGATGGAAGGGAGACAGAGGCGCTGTCTCCCGGTCCAGGCGGGGAGCAGGTGTCGGGGCAGGCGGCTGGGGTGAGGAGGCTGGACGGGTGGAGCTAGTCCAGGCAAGACAGATTTCAACGCAAAATAGAACCGCCAGGCTGACGCGGCCAGAGGAAGACACCTGCCCGACCCAGAGCACCTCCTGCTCCTCCAAAGGCAGGGGCCTCTACTAGCTTCGTTCTGAGCCACGCAGCAAGTGTGGCTGCCCTCCCCCGCTCTTCCGTGGGGCCCCGGCTCTCCACGGATGACACAATTATGGCCCAAGCCTTCAGACTGTCCGGCACAGGGGGAGGGACACTGACTAGGCTCTCTTCCTTGCTGAGTTTTTATTCTACTTTAAGAAATCAGTTAATTTTTTTTTTAAGGTTTGCTTATTTCTTTTGAGAGAGGCAGAGCAGCCTGGGGGGAGGGGGGGGAGGCAGAGAGAGAGGGAGACACAGAATCCCAAGCAGGCTCCGAGCTGCCAGCACAGAGCCCGATGCGGGGGCTCGAACTCAGGAAGCCGTGCGACGGTGACCTGAGCGGAAACCGAGAGCCGGAGGCTTAACCGACTGAGCCAGTGGGCACCCCTCCGCGCTTAGGTTTTAGAGAAACTAGAAATGGAACCCCCAGCTCGCAGAGATTAAGTCAGTCTGGCTGCTTATATACATTATTCACTCTGAAAAGGTCAGGGCAAGTCCGCGGAGAAATAAGACGGTTCCAGGCCAGAAAACCCAAGAAGGTGTCACGGCTCTCCAGAACCAGACGCGCCACAGCCCGAGGTCCTGAGTGAGAGAGAGGGCGCGATGAAGCAGGAGGCTGGCCTCCCCACACCAAGGCTGTGATTGCTGGAGAGCCAAACAGCCCTCCTCCCTGATTCCAACTGCCGCCAGGAGCTTTGGGTGGAAACAGGCTGTGAGGGCTGATGTTTCTTTTACTCCTAATTGCCAAGTCCCGGTGTCTGATTTCCCCACGCCTGGGCCCCAAAAGAAGAATGCTAACGAGCAGCAGAGCCAGCCATAGGAGCCGCTCTTGTCCGTGTGAAAGGAGTGAGCGAGCGAGACAGGGAGAAATGGGAGTGTGGCACCCGCAGGGTGACTCCGTGTGCACTAGTCAGGGCCCCGGGTGCTGACCCGGCAGATCAGGCCCCCCGGCCTCTCCGCAAATACATCGTTGCTTTGTCTTGTCGTTAAGCTTTCCAGAAAACTTCAGAGGCTGGGGTGAGAAAAGACCCCCCAAGATCACTTGGTGGGACCAATCACTTTTACAAATGGAAAGACAATCTCGGGGCACCTGGGTGGCTCGGCCAGTTACGCGTCTGACGCCTGATCTCAGCTCAGGTCGTGATCTCACGGTTGGTGGGATCGAGCCCCGCATCAGGCTCTGTGCTGACAGCACCGGGCCTGCTTGGCATTCTTCCTCTCCTCTCTCTGCCCCTTCCCTGCTCGTGCTCTCTGTGTCTCTGTCGCTCTCTCAAAATAAAGAAAGAAAGAAACATTGACAAAAAAAAGCAATGACAATCCCAAATACTGTGGGACTTGCCCAGGGTGGCACAAAGGCAGCTTCCGTCTGGGCGTTCTCCCCGTGTCTCGCGCTTTTCACAACACGGTCCCACCACCTGTGAGGTCGTGTGGCAGTTCTTTGGTGAATTTGGTTGCTTTCATTTCTCCCTAATCATAAGGCATCTACTTCCTATCTTAGGAAGAAAGCATCTTAAATATCCATGAGTGTCAAGCAGCTTTACACAGCTCTGAAACTGGGGGGCCACTCTGGACGGATTCTGGAATAAATTATTAAATTTTGGTTAAATGACTTGTCTCCAGACTAAATATACAAATCCTCTGCTGGGGCTCAAATTGGGACATGTGTTAATTAGAGAATGATGCAGTTTTTATCATGGATGTGCTCCCAGGCTCCCCGAACAGTTCTGCAAACAATAATTCACGTTGCTATGATTATACTATGCTTTGAAGTTTAAAAAAAAAATTAGGCCACTGATTCCAAATAGACCTTATGGGGGGTCTGATCTCTCAGCAGGTGTGTGTGTTAGCAGCACTTAGCAGGAAGGGTGGAGGGGGCAGAGCCTGGTGGGAAACATGGGTCCCCCAAGCCTAGAGTTCTAGAATGTTTCACTCAGCCTGTTAATTGTAAAACAAACAAATCCTCATCTTGTTCCAATTGAGGGGCTAAGTGGGTAAAATTTACATGTAAGGACAGAACAAAAGGGGGCCGCCCAGCAGGGAGTCCCTTCCCCTGCTCTGGAGCAAGATCACAGTTTGTGATTTTATGCCATTTCTGGTACAAATCAAAGCCTCACAGAATCCAGCCGCCGCAAGCGTATTTGGTATCACACCTACCTTTGAGACTCAGAGATTTGGATGCAATTGGGGGAGCGGTTAGGCAAATAAAATGGTGCAGAGAGGTGCGAAGTTCCTCTGGGGAAAAAACCTTTGAACTTACAGCCTTTCTTATTGTTAATTTTTTAATTGCTAATTGAAGTGTAGTTGACATACAATATCATATCAGTTTCAAATGTACAACATAGTGATTCGACATTTCTATATACTATGGCGTGCTCACCATGATAAACGTGGTTACCACCTGTCACCATGTTATTGACTCTAGTCCCTATGCTGTACTTTCCATCCCTGTGGCTTATTTGTTTTATAACCAGAAGTTTGGACCTCTTGATTCTCTTCACCTATTTCGCCCACTCCCCCACTCTCTTCCCCTCTTGCAGCCGCCCATTTGTTCTCTATATTGAAGAGTTTGTTCGTCTGTTTTATTTTTTTCAATTCAACTTATAAGGGAAATCACACGGCATCTGTCTTTCTCTGCGTGACTTATTTCACTTAGCATAATGCCCTCTAGGTCCATCCTGTTTTCGTGAATGGCAAGATTTCATTTCCTATGGCTTTCTTCTTTTTTTTTTTTTTTTTTGTGGCTGAGCAGCATTCCATTGTGTGTGTGTGTGCGTGCGTGTGTGTGTATACACATATAAATACCACATCTCTTTACCCATTCATCTCTGGATGGACACTCAGGTCGCTTCCATGTATATTGTGGTTGGAAATAATGCTGCAATATAGATAGGGGTACATATATCTTTTCAAAGCAGTGTTTTCATTTTCTTTGGGTAAATACCCAGAACAGGAATTACTAGATGGTATCGTACTTCTGGTTTCTGATTTTTTGAGAAACCTCCGCACCATTTTCCATAGCAGCTGCACCATCTGCATTCCCGCCAACAGAGCACCAGGGTCCCCTGTTCTCCACATCCTTGTAAACACTTGTTATTTCTTATCTTTTTGATACTAGCCAATGTGACAGGTGTGAGGTGCTGTCTAATTGTGGTTTTGACTTGCAACCCCCTGGTGACTCGTGAACTTGCAGTCTTTAAATGGATAAGGGGCAGTACCAGTGTAGGCTCCACTGTGACTTTTCGGTTGACTTGTTTGGTTCTTTCAGCAGGGATGTCCCCAGGGGAGGATAGACCCCAGGATGATCGCCCAGAGGGAAAAGGGCAAAGAGAAAATAACTAACGCTTTCCACTCTTTTCCCAACCTTCTCAAACATTCATGTAACTCCAGGAAAAACTGAGATCAAGACAACCTCGAAGAATACAAAAACACTATGCTCTTGAAGAGTGGAAAACTAAGATGAACATATCATGCTAGCTTGATCTCAGTGATTGATATAATGATTCATTTATTCATTCAGCAAATATTTATGAGTACCTACTGTGTATTAAGCAATCATTGGGAATATACTGGTAAACAAACCTGGTGGGGGAAACAAACAGTACAGAATCAACACAAAGATAAATGTATTAGGGTAAGCTACACCTGGCTATGATAACCAACAAACACCAAACTTCTAGTAGCTCAGCATGAATGGTTGAGTCACCCATTAGATAGCTCTCCTCCATCTGGCGGCTATACCTTCTGGACATGTGGCTTCCAAATCATTGAAGGAGGACAAGAGAGAGTTGAGGGAGGTACGGGATGCTTGTAAGGGCCAGGCCCAGAAGTAAGGATGCCTTACATCCTTTCTGCCTGCATCCCATTGGACAAAACGCTAGCCCGGGCCACCTCCCAGCTCCCAGAGGAGCTAGGAAATGGGGGCGAGCACACGGATGTTTGTTGAGCACCTATAGTCTCTGGCGCATATAAATATGACTTCGGAAACATCTCAGGTGGTAGAGCTGTACCTCATCCAAGAAGATACCTAGGAAGTCATTGGTTTCTAGAACTATTACCATCTTAGCAGTGTGGGAGCAGAAGGTGACTTTTATTGACCTACCTCCCAGTCTGCCCACTCTCCTGGGCGTAGACACAATTATTGGGCACTGCCCCCTGACTTACACACACCTGCTTTCAGGCTGCACCCCGTTGGCCCATTGGGTCATGGTCTTTCTCTAGTTGTTTAGACTCTCTTCAAGTTTCCCTCTGACCCTTTGCAACCTCTCCCCTACCCCCTGCCAGGTCTGCAGATTCCCTGCAGGTGTGTGAACACAGTGTGCATTCACTCAGCCTGGGGTGAGAGCAGACTGTTCACTTTTGCCTCCTGCACCCCAACAGGTGCATTCCTGCCTGTGCTCATGCTGTAGCCCCAGCCTACAATCATCCCCTATGCCCTTGCCCTTCTGAAGCCTCTCTTCTACAGCCCTGCTAAAATCCTACCACTTCCATAAAGTTCCTGAACTTCAAACACTCTAAATGATATACTCACTTTTTTTTTTTTTTTAATTTCCAGCTTCTTTCCCTCAAAAAAGATGATAAGGTCCTTGAAGAAACGGAGAAAGCAGGGCTCGTTTCTCTCTCGGTTGCTCGTTCTTGTTCTTCATGCGAACAGGCATGAGGAAGAGGCTCTCCTGAGCCTCTTTGCAGAAAGCAAGGCTTTCTCTTTACTTGGCTCTGGAGGGTGTGCATAACTTTGTCCTTGAAATAAGGTGGCCCCAGAAGAACCCAGGGAAGGACTGGGACAAAAGCACAGGCAGTAAGTTATCAAGGAAGATAACATGAAAAGACTGGCACACCTGGGCTTGAAGCCCATTAGAACCGGCTTCAAATTCTGACTTTACTAGCCTATAGTGGGGTGAGCACACGTATACCGCTCCCTTTTGCTAAACCCTAGATTGCTCCGTATGTAAAAATACAGTGGGGCGCCTGCATGGCTCAGTACGTGAAATGTCTGACTCTTGACTTCAGCTTAGGTCATGATCTCATGGTTCATGAGTTTGTGCCCCACATCGGGCTCCATGCTGACAGTGGAGAGCCTGCTTGGGATTTGCTCTCCCCCTTTCTCTCTGCCCCTCCCTGGCTCCTGTGCACACACTCTCTCTCTCAAAATAAGTAAACTTTAAAAAACAAAAATAAATAAAAATACAGCAACAACTTTTGCCTTTCTGTGGTGCACTAAGGGTGAGAGGTAATATATGTGAAGGTTCCAAGACTTTTCTAAGTAAACCCTTAAAAATGGTGGCATCGCCCTGTACTTTTCTCGCCTATTCTGTATCTACACAATGATTTCCGCTTGCTTATTTCTGTGTGTCTCTCCAGTTCTACCTTTCGTAAACATCCGTTCTATCTAGTTTTTTTTTTTTTTAAGTTTATTTATTGTATTTTGAGAGAGAGAGAAAAAGTGCAAGGAAGGGAGAGGCAGAGAGCAAGGGAGAGAGAGAGAATCCCAAGCAGGCTCTTTGCTCTCAGCACAGAACCCAAAGTGGGGCACGAGCTCACCAACTGTGAGATCGTGACCTGAGCCCAAGAGTTGAATACTTAACCAACTGAGCCACCCAGGCGCCCCAGTTCTATCTAGTTTTTTAGTTCACTACGGAAATGGCCCTGACCGGGTTAGTTATCCAGTATAACGCAACCCTTTTGCAGAGACTTTCCTTGCCTGGATATGGCAAAGTTTACTGGCTGGTCAACAACTGTTTTTGATCCTTATGCAACGAGTGGTGACCTTCACGTCAGAGTGACAAAGCCCAAAGCTCCGTGGCTTACGTGTAAGGAACTGCCTACACCTCCTTTTTGTATCAAGTGACGATGTAACTAGCGGGTAGTGAGTTGGTGCTCAGTAGATGTTTCTTAACAGAATAAATGCGGTGATCCCTCATTGAGCCCACTCTCACGGTTGAGATACCCGAGGGACAAATAAGTAGCAAAGCCGTGCTTCTCAAACTTTCATGGACACATGATTTTAATCTTATTAAAGCTGCAGATTTGAATCCATCAATTCTACAGTAGGACTTGCATTTCCAACGACCTCCAGGAGATGCTATCACTGCTGGCTCATGGCCCACCCTTTGAGTAGCGAGGTGGTAAGAGAACCAAATCATTGCTCCTTCCCTACATGCTTCCCTAATGATCTCCTTCCATGATAGCAGCCCCCAGAGGTGATGTATTACTTCTATTGCCAACCTCTCTTTTGGGGAGATCGAGAGGATAGCGTACCAAGTGAAATTTTGTTTATGGTTCGAGTAGTAAAAACGAGAGAGGGTGACACCGAGCACTGGGTCACCTTGCCTCTCGCATCAACAACTCACTGGGCAACTGGACTGTTCACCTCTCTACAACTATGAGCTCTTTAAAGGCAAGCACCTCACCTTAGCGATTTTATATGCCCATGATCTGCATAGTGTTTGGTACACGCATAGCACGTTCTCAACGAATATTTGTTGAACAGAAAGGGATGTCCCTAAAATGTCTAGTGCACACAGCAGGCACTCAATAAAAGCTTGTTGGGTGAATTAATAAGGATGAGGAGAAGTAATGACTGTGGTCCCGTGTAGAGGAAAATATTCTCTCTCATCAAAAGCATCTCAGCAAGACCACCTCTTAGGGCTAGATGGGCACTAAGGGAAATAACACTGAATGTTAGACCAGATCCTTGGAAATGAGGAGGTCTCAGCTGACGATCCAAATTGGTTTGGGTACCATCTGGTGCTATGACTGAAGCATTTTTCATGCTCACTAATAAAGAACTCAGGCCGGCTTTCAGGAGGACTGGGTCAGCCCCGTGACTTCTCGGGGTTGAGCGCTAAACCAACCTGCAGGGGTTGCAGAGGGAGCCCATGTGGGTTGCCGTGGCCTCCTCCCACCCCACCCCCCCACCAAGGAAACCAGCACACACTCCAGGGAAGAGCCGGAGGGTCTATGCTTTGCGAGGAACCACCAGGGAGTACCTGACCATGAGGCTGGAGCTGTGAAAGGCTCCTTTCTCTGCACTTGGCTCACGAAAGGAGCCCTGTGGCTTGAATCCACCAGCTCCACGCAATCTCCAAGAGCAGAGCAGCTCTGAGACCTGCAAATGCGCAAGGGGACAAACGAAACAGAACAAAAGCTCACTCACATTGTTGGAGTTGCAGGGGACGTAGCCTGGGAGTTTTGCTTTCACGGAAAGAAGAGGGCGGGGGGGGGGGGGGGCAGCATTTGGAGTCTGCGATGGAGAGGCCAGGAAAGAATTCTTATTCCTCATGAGGAAACTCAGGGAGCCTGGAGGGATGACACCAGAAATGTATTCATGGAGCCCGCGAATTTCATCTGACAAGATGGTCAACATGCACATTCCCTGTTCTTCGAGCTACCTTCACGTGCCCTTCTCTATGGTTAGATCCCGAAATAAATTCTCAGAAAAGGGCTGTGGGAGTGTCTTTTAGTCCTTGCTGCTTCTCTTGGCTTTGTTTCCTCTCTTTTCTTCTCTTCGGCTGTCTGTCTGGAATGAGCCAAGGCAGGGCAGTGCCTGGTGACAGAGCTTGGTAAAGAATATATTTGAAAATTATTCTCCAACTTTTCTTGGTATTTCAAACTATATGTAGAGAGGTGGCCTACATAGGTATTCCTACATTCTAGGAATACTAAGAGTAACTAACATTTTTGTATCGCTTGCCATGTGACAGGAAGCACTCTTAGTACTTTATCTATGTTAATCCAATCAATCATGCAGTAGACTCCTCGGGTGGGTACCATAATCATCATTGACACTTTCAAGACGAGGCAATTGTAAAACGGGAAGATCAAGGAACTGTCAGGAAGTCACTCAGAGTAAGTCATGAAGCCAGGATTCAAAGCCAGTAAGTCTGGCTCCAGAGCCCAGCTTAAACACAGAGAAGGGACATCACCACTGGCCCATCACCATTGATGACTCCTTCTGTACAACCCTCTCTAACTGCTTGCCTTCTGGCTTTGGCCTCGTCTCCAGATACCACCTCTTGATCATTCACCTCTGTTTCATGCGTGGAAGACAGTTCTCAGGTGAATTTCCACTGAGACTCCAGGGACACCCCACAAGACAGCCCTGGTTCTGGTGCCCAAGTTCCTGTGCTCTGGGAGAGCAGACTCCATTTTCAGTTCTTCTCTGTACTCTTACAGTTCCCCCCTTTGCCTCTCATTTGGCCCCTGTCCTCTTCCCTTCCTGATAATCCTCAACACCTATTTTCTGCACTGTATTTAGATGCTTCATCACGTTGAGCCCACAGCCTTAAACCTGCACTCTTATTGCCTAATTTCAGGTCAGCATCTCCTACAAACCCAAAAGCAGAGACCACGCCTAAGCTTCATCTGTGTTCCCCTTGCTCCCGCAGTATAGTAGAGCTGTTGAATGAGTAAATGAGCAACCTACCTTTTCCTTTCCTTTCCTCTTACTTCTCTGACTCCTGAAAGTCAAAAGGACATAAGTTAAACTTCTGGCAGCTGAGTGCTGAGACTGGTGGTGGCAAATACATTATGAAAACATCATAACCCAAGGGATGGGGGCCCAGTGCTGACTTCACTCCTTATTTTCTCCTTAGATGTCTCCCCATCCCCTCTTTGTCTGAAAACACTGACCTCAATGGCCCATGTAGGGTGGATGGGCCACTTTAGATTTTCTGAAGTGAAAATGTCACGTTTAGTGGGAAGGGCAGGTGAGGAAAAAGGAGAGCACTTTGAAACAACACTTTTGGAACAAGATACCTACTTAGATGCTCATGAAAGCCAAAGAAAATGGAAACAGAGAAGCCTATCATTTTTTGTTTTTGTTTTCGTTTTTTGTTTTGTTTAGAGAGAGAGAAAGAGAGGGGTGGAGAGAGAGCAAAAGAGAGAGAGAGAGAGGGAGAGAATCTTAAGCAGCCTCCACACTCAGTGTGGGGACCGACATGGGGCTCAAACTCACAAACCTTGAGATCGTGACCTGAGCCAAAACCAAGAGTCGGACACAACAGACTGAGCCACCCAGGTGCCCCACAGCCTATCATCTTAAATTGAGTTCTTTCAAGACTCACAGGTTGTCTGTCTCCAGGTGTCCAGCACAGAAGCTGGACTTTAGAAGATGCCATAACGTTGGGGCGCCTGGGTGGCGCAGTCGGTTAAGCGTCCGACTTCAGCCAGGTCACGATCTCGCGGTCCGTGAGTTCGAGCCCCGCGTCAGGCTCTGGGCTGATAGCTCAGAGCCTGGAGCCTGTTTCCGATTCTGTGTCTCCCTCTCTCTCTGTCCCTCCCCCGTTCATGCTCTGTCTCTCTCTGTCCCAAAAATAAATAAACATTGAAAAAAAAAAATTAAAAAAAAAAAAAAGAAGATGCCATAACGTTCTTCCAGCTCAGCTGCTCTGTTTTAACTCCAAGAACAGGGATACAGACCTGTCACTCTCCCCCTGTCTTCCAACCTGCCCCTACGTGATCCATATCCAGCATTTCTTTGTACCACCCACCATTCCCCCCAGCAATGTGTGGTACAAAGGACATAGGTTCTGAAGTCAAACTGTGTTTGATCCAAAGCCTGTTTCCGTAATTTATTAACTGTGGGATCTTGGGCACATTGTTTACTTTTTCTGAGTTGTCATGACAATGAAGTGAGGCACCATGGAGGAGTACTTAGTAGGGCTTCTGGCCTCTGCAATTTTGAGAAGCATTGACTGTGGTCTCCACCTTTCTTCTAGCTCCTTCCATTTTCTTCTTCCCTCGGGTTTTTACCTTTTTAGACCTTCAGTTTGTTAAGTCTCCTCAACTACTTACAGCTATTTTTTACAGCTTCTTTTTTCTAACTTCTAGATCTAAGTTGAAAAAGAAAAAAAAAAAAACAGAGAAGTTATAACAGTATTCAACTTGGAAATGATAAATAGGAAGGCACTACAAATGAGCCATGGCCTGAGAAGGAATAACATGTCATTGAGATTCTGTAAGTCTGGAGGCACCAGCTGGGAGTGACACTTATGAAGAAACAAACCAGTGTCTCCTTCATTCAGAAGATACTTTAGCCTCAGGGATCAGAGCAGAGCCCTGAACAATGTTCGGGACTGGGCCATGAAGCAGTGCCCTGTATCAGAGAAGGGAAACCAACCTCCTGAGCTATAAGTCAAGAGACAAGACTTGGAGTCTCTAACTGGGTGTGTGTGTATCACTGAGCCTTTGTTTCTTAGGACAACCATCCAGGCTCCTGTATTACCCCTTTTGTTACCTGAAACTGGGTTCGCTGCTTGGTGGGTATTGAGCCAAAGGCACAAGCAAGCCAAAGAATGGGAAGAGGGAGAGTTTTGCTTTCAACAAGTAAGGAGAATACTGAGGATCTTTCCCAAAGCAGTGTCTCCCCGAACGACAAAACTGGGCAAGTTTTAAGCGCAGGGTGCACACATATTCATGAAGGGGCTTGAGCAATGGGGAGTATAGCATGGAATTGGGGAAAAGTCATCTTAAAGTGACAGAGTCCAGGTGAAAGTCATGAGGCCCGGCAAGGGTCAACATCACCAATTCTCTGGCTTCAATTGGTCTGCTGTCTGAGTTGCTCAGAGGGATTTAGATCCTGCAAAGATAACTCAAGAGTGAACATCAGGTCAGTCTTCCTGTTGACTCAGCACTGGGAGTTTTATCACAGACTTATTGTCTCTGGTATGATTAGGCCATCTCCTGGCCTGATAGTGGATGTTTGTTCTCACATTCTTTCACCAGATGGTCAGGGGCCTGAAATGACTTTTCTTATGTCAAGAAAGCTATGTTTTGCTTTCTTTTTCTGGGGACCCCTCACTCTGCTTACACTATGAAGGTTCATGGCTACGTTCATAGCTTCGGCTCTCTGGAATCTTATAACCATGAACATTCTTCAGGAAGACCTCCTGAGAATGTACTTAAGCTACCAGAAACTACATTTTTACTTTTGCCGCATTGTAGCAACAGGAAAAAGACTTACAAGAAGACCAGGTGGTATTAGGCCAAGAAGCTAATATGAGTTGTCCTTCAGGCCTGGATTCAGGAGCCACTCAGTTCAATTTTCTACATCTCTCTGTTTGCAGCCTGAAGAATGGAGAATGCACACATAACATACAAGGTAGAGGAAGATCTGTCCTCACAGAAGGCTAGCTCGGAAGGCAGTTTCCAAAGAGGAACAGGTCGGTCCCATCTGGGTGGAGAAAAGAACCGGCACGGAGAACGTAGTCTTTGACTTAGACCCTAAAAGATGACCAGGACTTGCCAGATGAACATGGAAAGTAGTAGAGCGAGCCGGATATGACTATCACAGAAGCCAAGCACAGGTGAGTAAGTGTAGGATAAAGTTGTAAGAGTGGACGGTTCAACGTGGAAGGGGTGTAGAGAATATTTAAGGACATAATGAATGTGACATTGGAAAAAGCCAGAGGAAGGGGACAGAGGGGGATGCATTTCAGTTTAAGGAATTTCAACAGTGGCAAGCCAAAGCCCTGCCAATGTGCTGAAGACAAGCCAGTGTCTGCTTTCACGTGGGAACTGGTCATCCGAGTATATACAGATCCTACTAGTATATATAATTACTACCGTCCTTACATGGACATTCAGCATTCAGCCTTCCCCACTGAGCTCTCTCACTTCTCCCTTCCATGTATCCTTGACTGCGTGAACCCTCGATAGCAAAATGGCAAGGGAACTCAGAGACCATCTGGCTCGTGCTCCCATTTTATTGATAAGAAAGCTGACTCCGTTCCCAAGGCCAAGCCATCAGAGGAGGTCACATATCTCAACCTGCCTCCAGGGCCTTTTCCACCTCAAGAGGCTGCTTCCTGTGGTGAAATGACTCCCTCATTTTCTCTCTCTGCACTCCAGGGCTAGCTTCCTCATTAGCATTGTTAATGTACTTTGGAAACAAGCCTGTTCTGCAGTAGAGTAATGGCTTTGCTAAGCAGCAGCTTCCTTTAAACCACTTTCCTCTTAAAGAGCAAAGACTGCTTGGCTCTCCTCCAAAAAGTTTTGGAATATTTAACCCAGTGGGCTACCCAGAGAAAATGTTAAGTCAGCACAATATGGACACTAAAGCAAGGAAGAGTGGAGAAGGAGTGACCTCCTAATAAAACACCAATAAGTGGGTGGAGCCGTTCTCTGTAGAAGTCTTTGAAAACAGACTTGGTGATGTCAACCTTCGTTTCCTTGAGGAAGGTCAGTTGTTAATTGACTCAAGGGAAGGAAAATGCAAGTCATGGCATTGGTGACCACAAATACTTTTGTTCGATGGGGGACTTTATATTGTGATTAATCCAAATCTTAAAAATAGAATGTATAGAATCTCAAAATCATTAAGCTCATATATACAACTATATTTCACAGTAACTAAATAACATAATGTAGGAAATGTGAGTATTAATTTTCAGTTGCTGTGTAACAAATTACCACAAACTTCATGGCCTAAAACAACACACATTTATTATCTTACGGTTCCCATGGGTCAGACCTGGGTCTGGCACAATTGGGTTCTCTGCTCAGCATTTCATAGGCTAAAATCAAGGTGTCAGCAGAGTTGCATTCTTATCTGGAGTTCAGGATTTTGTTCCAAGCACATTGAGATGGTTAGCTGAATTCAGTTACTTATAGTTGTTGGACTGAGGTCCCCACTTGCCTGTTGACTGTCAGCTGGGGACCTCTCTCTGCTCTTAGACACTGACCTCAGGTCAGAGCCATGTGGCCCCCTCCACAGCTCGTTTACAATGAGGTTCTTCCTGTATCTTTTAAGGACTCACCTGACTAGGTCAGGACCATGCAGATAATCTTCAATTTGATTAACTCAAAGTCACCTAATTAGGGACTTTTAATTAGATCCATACAATTCTTTTGCCATGTAATATAAAATAATTATGGAAGTGGTATGCCATCATATTTACAGATCCCACTGACACTCACAGGGAGGGGATTACAGAGACAGCATGTACATGGGGTGGGAGTGACGGTGGGGGTCAGGGGTCTTGGGGGTCATTTTAGAATTCTGCCTCCCACAGCGTGTATGTATTTTCTCTTCCCTTCTAGTCTATGAGCTTCTTGGGTACAGGGATCAGAATTTAAATTGTTCGTTGAATTGATGAAGGAAAAAATTAATTGAAATTAGTGTTCCCAATCTTCTAAATGTCTTTAGTTTATATCTGGTTATGTTGAGACTTTGTCACCAATTGCAATTAAGCATAGATTTCCATAAATAGCCAGCAGTTTGTAACAAAGATTTGCCAATACAAGTGGCACTTTTAGGGATCCAAATTTCAATAAAATCATTATAATGACTAATTCCCTCTCAGGGTTAGCTACTCATCAACAAGTATTTATTGGAAGCCAATCTTGTACGTACTGAGCAACACGCTGGACTATACGGGAGACAAAATGGAAGTGTACCAGACATCCTCTTTTTTTCTCAAGAAGCTTACAGCGTCGTAGGGAAGACAGCTCAATAATATTCACTAACTCAAAACAGCACAGCTTATGCTGCTAAATCAAGTGGTACAGAAGTACACTGCAGAAAGTTACAGAAGTAGGTGATCAAGATGGACTGATGCAGGTAGAGAAGTTTCTAAATTATATCAGTTCTCAAAAGCCAGGCAGAGGGATGGGCTAGACAAGCCAGCTGTTGAAGGTTTTGAGTGAGGACACAAAGCAACGAAAGCTGTACAGAAGGAGCACGAGGATGAAAAGTGTTGGCAGTGTGGATTGAGGGGAACAGAGCAGCTGTGGAGATCACCTCAGAGTCTAAGGCAGTGATCCAGAGGTAAGGCGGTAAGAGCCTGGACGGTGTGGCAGAGCGAGGAGTAGAAGGATGAGGTAATGAGGTAGCCTTTAAATGAGAACATAGCAGAATTTGGTTTGACCTGGTTTAGTAGATAAAATAGAGACTTCCGGCTGCACCTCAAAACCCATTTCCTTTTTTCTTCCTCTGCAAATAGCTGGACTACACTTCCCAGCTTCCCTGGCAGAAGGGTGTGGCCATGACGCTGAGCCCTGGCCAAACCAGAGGGCAGAGGTTATACAGTACTCCCCCATCCTCAACTCCCCCAGCAGACAATCTTGCATTCCCTTTTTCCTTTCTGCCTGGCTGGACTGGAGACAACCCTGGGGTCCCCAAAATGACAATGTGGAGAAGGACCACACTGCAAACCCGTTCTCCCACTCTGTGCTGTTATGTAATGAGAAAACTTCGACAGAACTTGAATCATTTTACATTTTTTTTGTCTATTTATTTTAGAAATCAGACTATCTAACCATCGTCCTAGGAATAGTGACACTACCAACGGAAGTAGTGAGTTGGGCAGGGGATGTTCATTTGGGGGCTTGAGAAAACACCAGGACAAAGAAGAAAGTCTATTAGGCAGTTGGTGGTCCCGCAGAATCAAAGCTTAAGAGCAAGGACTCAGTAGGAAATGGATTTGTCATTTGAAAACAAAGTTTGATGACACCACAGAACAGAAGAATTCTTAGATGCAGGGAGTGTAAGGAAACAAGAGTGGGGACTGAGAACTATTAAATATATGCTCATAGTTAAGCAGTGGAAGGAGGAGGAAGAGCCAGTGGAGACCTGGGAAGGGAGGGTTAGGGATACAGGAAAATAATAAAGACAGCTCAAATTTGAAATCTAATTTTGCCCCAAGTTTGTTCCTGATGCACCTTCTGACCAGGAGCCGAGCAAGCCCAGATAACATCACCATCCTCCTCCTGGGGCCATGTTGCCATGTAATTAGCCACCACTGGCTTCTTGCCTGACTCCTTCATAGCCATCGAATGCCCCTTAACTCTCAAATGAAGTTGTTGAGAACAATGAACTGGCCAGAAAAAAAGGCAGCCTTGGGGATGAAGAAGAAGCACAAAATCAGACTTATGAAAACATTATTATGTCTGTCTTTGCTCAACCAAAAACTGGTTTATGCATATTTGGATCTCAACTTTTAACTGCAAAATATTCATTAACTGTTGTCGATGTGAAATCAAATAGTCTCTGATTTCTTTCCATGAAAGTGTTTGAATTCTCTGGTTCTTTTTGGTATTGTGTGGGCACAGCCTCAGAGGCAGCCCCACAAACCAAAAGAAATATCTAAAGTCTAATTTTGAACTTGAGGTTTGTTCTATAGCTATCATTCTATGAAAGGAATAGTACATTTTGATGTATTCAATTTATTCAAAGTACATTTGATTTATTTCCTTAGCTCGGAACCAAACCATCCCCATTTTTAGGGTTTACTATAGTTTAATAGTTTTATAGTTTTAATAGTAACACCCTAAAAGTAGGGATGGTTTGGTTCCAAGCTAAGGAAATAAATACAAGTTATTTTGTGTTGTTGTTGTTGTTGTTGTTGCTGCTGCTGTTAACAATAAGTACATTTGGGGCTAGTCCTTACAGGAAAAAAATGAGTTTAAAGTAACAAAACTATCTTTAAATTAAATGTCACTTGTACGAAATTTCAAAACAGGGATAATTTTGGGTGGAGGGTAAACATATGATTATTTCTATGTCTAACTAGCAGGAAGATCTTTTGTTAATAATTCTCACAAGTACTTAAAGGAGTAAAGCCTCAGGCAGAAAGGGAAAATATGCCCATCAGTCAGCCAGCTCACAAAAAAATTGAACACATCTTGCAGACACTAAACAAATACACCTTGACCTTGCCCATCAGATCTTCTTGTTCATTCCCCATTGAGGCCGTGCGTTCCAGACCAGGTGGTCAGCACTACATTTAACTCAACTGTGTAGGGAATGAAACTGTCTCATGAAACTGGGATCTACCTAAGGTCACATGTACATGATCCCAAAGCAATAGATCACTGCAATCAATCCAGTCAAAACAATCAGTCAAGTTGGAAAAAACAAGTAAGCCAGATTTATTATTTAACAATGTTAAGAACTCTAGGGAATTATCTGAGCTATTCAGTCTCCTTTGGTGATTTTTCCTCACCGTATAAAGGCAGAGGTCCTTGACACAAGATGACTTCACTTATTCTTTCTATCATGCAAAGCACACTGTTCTGTCCTCCTTTTTTTATACAGTGTGACTTTTCCCAACTTCCAGGTAGACAAAATAACAGTGATGGAAATGACTCAATGATCTTCTTAATTTCTCAGGCTCTTTCAACCTCTATAGACCGACTTTAATGCAAATCAAACTTGGGTGGATTATACATTACCTACTGAAAAATAGTTTCAATTAGAAATTTAATTACACTGTCTTGAGGAAATGGAAACGACAGTTTCTTTGAATTTTATACATTATGGAAACCTCCAAAGTGCTATAAATCTGCTAATTGATTTCTGTACCTGTAATGTTTGATTAGGTGTATTTTATTGTCTTCTTGGTTTTAATTAACCCTGGGCTTGTCAAAATGCTTCCAGCGACAAAGGATATATGATGAAGTGTGATAAACTCTATTAACAGAGGCTGACTTTTGTCAGTAATTGCTCTCATGCACAAGAGTTATTAGAAATTAGCACACAGGAAAAAAGAAACTGTACTTTTGGTAACAACTTTTATTGGCAGCCATAAATCCGGGGATGGCCCCCTATGTGCTAGTGATAAGCAAATGTGAGTGACCATAGGGTCTTATAGAAGATCAATCACTCACTAGATGTCATATAAATATTAAGAGTGACAAAATAGAAAGAATTATGAAGTCTGAGTGATAAGAGCCAAAATTATACCAACATCCCTAACTGCTCAGATTAAGGAACTGGATCCAGAAGGTGGACATAAATGTTAAGTCTAAGCTATTACACAGCAGCAGGCCCAAAGCACATATTCACTAGGTGCTCATGCAGCTGAAGACGGAATAAAGTAATCAATCGGTCAATGAATTTTCCCAGGTAACTAGGACTGCGTCACATTTCCAAATCATTTTAACCATAACTTCTATCAAGGTGGTCAATACAGACCTGTCTGTTGAAAATAGAAAGAGGAACTTTTATGTTCCACCAGCTACTATTTCAGAAGCAGAAAACAGGGGAACAAGTTGATTTGTTTGCCCAAATATTACAATTGACTCGTGTTTTCCTTACAGTATGGCATGGCAGTCTCATACCAACAAAGGCTTTTTGACTGTAATGTCTAAGATACTGAGAGAAGCACTCCTCCATAAGAGTATCTCGTGAAAACTTTTGCTTTACACAGATATATTGTCAGAACCCTGAACACCTGGGTGTGTGATATACTTTAATGTAACCAGACAACTTTCCCAATCAGATTAGACAATTGCCCATGATGCCTGGGTCTTGGAAGCAATCTCTGGGTTGGTGATCATTGTAGTGAGTCTGCTGATGTTGGTGATACTCTGGAGGTGAAAGATCATAGCAGCATGGCAGCCAGATTATTCTCTTTATTGAATCAAACTTTAATCTGGTGAAATGTGCAATAAGACTTCAAAATTTTCAACTAGTGGAAATATTAGTATAGACTTAATCAACATTATTGTTGTTATTCATCCCTTCAAAGTATGTTTATGAGTGTATTCACTGTGGGCAGAGCACCATGCTAGGCAATCAAGAAGTCCCAGAGATGAATTAAAACATGAATTACACTCATGAACATTATGGATCGTTTTTACTAGAAGGGATAAAATGGACTAGGCAAGAGATAAGTGAATTAATATGCGTGAAGTTTTTAGAATAGTGTCTGATAGATTAAAATTCAGTAGAAGTACTAATAAGTGTCAAGTATTAGGTATTATTAGGAAGTGATACAAATGAGGGATTATTTTCATAGGAAGATATAAGGAAAATTTTGTGGGGAAAATGGCATTGCAGTAAGGCTTTGAAGTATGTTTTCAGTTTTAATAAATAGACATGGTCAGAAAGTGTAATCCAGGGAGAAACCCAAAACCTTCTCTTTGGGATGGGCAGAAAAGAGTAAATTTCCTGGGTGCCTGTGAGAAAATGGAGGGGAGGAGCTCATATTAGAAAGGAAAGAGGAGAAAGCCCTTTAATGCCAGGCTGAAGGGTCTGGACTTTCTCAGAAGTGACACACCTGGCAAGTTCCTATTTGTTATGCATCCACAATGTACTCTGCATCAAATTCAAGGTGGCTCTACCCCAAGAAGCCTCCTAGACAAAGCTTGGTCTTCATGTAGAATGAACCCACAAGAGAAAGAGGAGAGCAAACATTAGAAAATGGTGTTGGGAGGACCAGCTGGTCTTCCCAGGTTCTGAAAAGCTGCAGAAGCATCTGGCATCTAAGTTTAAAGAGCTGAGAGATGGGGAGGGGATGACATGTTGGCCATTGTGCCACTGGCCCATAACTATAGACATCCCTAATTCAGATTCATCATGGACACTGAAGCCACAGAGAGCACATGGCAGTTGAGCCTGAGCCCTTAGAGCTAATGGAGCAGTGTCCTGAGGAAGGAACAAAGCAAACAGCCAAAGAGAGGAATAACAAGGCAAGCACCAAGCACAAAGTCCCTCCTAGTGAAGAAGTCTTGGAGAAAATGGCAATGTGAACAAAATAATGATGACAATATTATTATGAGCACTTAAGGAAAGTGAATTAAAGCACAGACGCATTCACGAACTTGAAATGTAAGTTTCAAATTGTGAACTTCAGTAGATGCAACCCAAGAATTCTATATCCAGCCAAGATAGCACTCATCTATCTATTAAGAGAATGATATACAACTACTTAGAAAATATGCCATTCACGTACTCTGAGAAAAAAAAAATTAATGGGAAGGACTTTAAACAGAAAACTAATCCCAAGGAAGAATTTAAGTTAGGGGAATGTGCAAAGGAGAGGAAAAAGAAGCAAGGGATAAACCTGGCAATATGTATAACTGAGTCTAAAAGAATAATGACAGAATGATGGATAAGGAGAAACATTGCTGTGAGACTAGAATTCCTAGAATAGAAAACACATCCTGCAAGGGAAAGCCTAAATACAGTTTAACATTTAAGGTATAAAACTAGTTCAGTAATACCCAGAGGTTGACAATCTCGGGAATGGGTGAATGAATTATGAAGATACTATGTCATCAGGAAAGAGAGGAAAGGAAAAAATAGTCCAGAGATCTCAATTTTCTGGGGTGGGGGAATCAGCAGATGAACAGTGCCTTGTAAGGAGGAAATGCTGGCATTTTGTTTTCAAAGAATAGCAAAGAAATGCACTCAACAAATAATTGTAGGCACTTATTAGATATTTGTTGAAGCAATAAATTGTAGGTGTTGAGAAAGAGAAAAGCACCATGAGTTGAATAGAAAATGATTTAAGATCTTCCACGTAAGAGGAAAAGTGAATAGTAATTTGATTCAATTATCATAGAAAATGAAATGCCAAATTAAATATAAAGTAGAATGGAAAGATTAAAGTCAAGTATACACACTTTTTATTAAATGTGAATATGCTGAATTCTCTTATTAAATTACAGAGACTAAGACTTTCTTGGTGAAAAAAATAAAGCTAAAAACAAACAAACAAAGCTCAGCTATCTGCTATTTATTTATTTATTTATTTATTTATTTATTTATTTTAACGTTTAGAGAAACAGAGCATGAGCAGGGGAGGGGCAGAGACAGAGGGAGACACAGAATCCAAAGCAGGCTCCATGCTCTGAGCCGTCACCACAGAGCCCGACACGGGGCTCAAACCCATGAACCGTGAGATCATGACCTGAGCCAAAGTCGGACGCTCAACCAACTGAGCCACCCAGGCGCCCCTCAGCTATCTGCTATTCATGACCTTGTTACTCAAAGGGCATGCAGACAACAGCAACAGCCTCACCTACACCCTGTTAGAAATGCAGAATCCAAGGTTCCACACTAGACCCACTGAACAAAAACTGTGGCCTCATAAAATCCGGCCATAATTCATCTGCACATTAAAGGTGGAGGAACATCCTTTTACAAGACTCATATTTAAAACAAACTTTAAAAAGAACACTGAAAATAAAGAGGTGGCAGACAAATACAAACAAATAAAACAAAATCAGTGTCAATATTAATATCAAACAAGGTGATGTTTAAAGTTAATTAGCAAATAGATCCAAGAGAGACATTGTATGTTGATCACATGTGGATTAAAGCCCAATTATTAAATTGTTGATGTAATACTATTATTAAAATTATTTTTGTTTGACCTCGGGCTCACAAGAGTGATTCGTAAGTCCTAGTTTTCATCATTGTTCCATTCATAGCCTACTTTTTTTTGGCTACTTGGATATTTTATTCATTATTTTTAATTCTATTACAAAAACCTGAGAAAATTAGGAATACACCAGAACTAGGAAGAGATAACATTTATGTACCAATTCCGAAAATACTTTAATGCATGTGCTTTTAATTGAGGAATGAATTAACATAAAATGATAAAGAAGGAAATGTTGTATTACTGATCCAAATGATTATTGAAAACACATTTTTAAAAAGGAACAAGAAGAGAAAATTTTCGCATAAAATAAAAAAAAAAATCTAGGAGACACGGAAGAAAGCTTTTCGTGTCAATTCCATTTTCTTATACAGTAAAACCTTGGTTTACGAGCATAATTCATTCCAGAAACATGCTTGGAATCCAAAGCAAATTTCCTCATAAGAAATACTGGAAACTCACATGATTTGCCCTACAACCCAAATATTCATATAAAAATGATTACAGTACTGTAATATAATACAAAATACTAAAGAAAATACAAAATATAAAGAAAATACAAAATATAAAGAAAAATAAACAAATTAACCTGCACTTACCTTTGAAAACCTTCATGGCTGGTGGGAGGGAGACAAGAGAGAGGAGGGTTACTGCACAGGACGACTTTCACCATCACTAACGGATGTTGACTACACTACAGTATTAATACACTCTTGTCATAGACCGTATTGAATGTAACTGGCAATAAGGCAGCAGAGGAAAGGGTCTATATCTACAGGCTGACCTGGAATGAAGCAAAGCATTCCTAAGTTTACTCTTGGATGGAAAAGCAAAGGACTGTCCAGAGGTGCTTCGAAGTGACAAAAATGACATTAGTGCCAGTTGTGGGCACCTTCCAACGTTCCGAAAAATCACTGATTTCTGCCAAACACCACATCCTGAGACCGAGCATCTGAGCATGGGAGATGATTACCCACAATCCCGCAGAAAGAGAGAGAGAGAGAGAGAGAGAGAGAGAGAGAGAGAGAAGAGCCATTGGCTCAGTTGTGATCATGTGATATTCGGCATCACGTACTACTCCGATTGCAAGACATCGCTCGTTTATCAAGTTAAAATGTATTAGAAATGTTTGCTCTTCTGGTGGAACACTTGCAGAACACGTGACTCACGATCCAAGGTTTTATTGTATAGCGAGCTTGTTAATTTGAACTACTGTGGGCGAGATAACATTAAAGGACCAAAGATTTAGTCTTTAAGTTTTTTTAATTTTCATTTTCTTTTTAGAGAGAGAGAGAGCACGTGTGATTGGGGGCGAGGGGCAGAGAGAGAGAGAGAGAGAGAGAGAGAGAGAGAGAGAGAATCTTCAGCAGGCTCCAGGCTCAGTGTGGAGCCCGACCCGGGCCCGATCCCACAACCCTGGGACCATGACCTGAGCTGAAATCAAGAGTCAGACGCTTACTCTACTGAGCCACCCAGACTTACCCGGGAAGGTTCAGTCTTTAGACTCGTTTTTTGATCTATGCTTACTTACTTCTTTGATAATCTCATCCAGTCCAGTAGTTTTAACAGCAATACACTGTTGACCTCCAAATTTGGGCCCCTCGCCCTGACCTCCCTCCTGAGTAGCATGACCTGATCTCCACGTCCATGTGCATCTCTAACAGGCATCTCAGACTCAGCGAAATCAACACAAACTCAGCTTCCCTCATCTAGTCTACATTCTCCATCTTCCTCCCCCTCAGCAAGTGACACCACGGATGCTGCAGCTCAAGCCAAACCCCCCCCCCAAAGCGATGCTTGACTCCTCTCTTCCTCTGACCCCCCACACCTAGTCCCTCAGCCAATCCCGGTGTCTCTGCATCGCAGGTCTAGAGAATCCTGCCCTCTCCCGCCGCGTCCTGTGCCCTTACCACCCTGGCTGCCTCCTTCATCTATCTCTTTCAAGAGGCTCCTAATCATTTTCCTTCCTCCTACTGATATTTTCGACAGAAGAGCCAGCGACCTTTCTCGAATATGTCACATCACATCCCTGCTCTGCTCCATACGGTCGCCTCTCCCCCAGAGTTATCAGCAGCACCTTCATGGTCCTGCACCACCTCATCCCCCGCCCCCTTCTGTGACCCCATATCCACCACTCCTCCGGCGGTCACAGCCCTTTTGTTAGAGCTGTACTCAACTCCTTGCCAAAGGAGTCCCAGCTCAAGCACTTAGCTCTCGCTGTTCCCTCTGTCGGGAATGCTTTTCCCCAGAGAGCAGCACACTTACTCGCCTTTGGGTCTTCTTTCAAATGTCACCTTCTGAACGTGTCTTTTCTGACCACGTATAGAAATCAAAGCACAATCCCCACTTCCTGTGTTTGTATCCTGCTCTGTTCTTTTTCTTCAACAGCATTCGTTATCACTGGACATACTTACTTGCAGACATTTGTTGGCTGACCATCTGCACTACATGGGCACAAAAACATGGTGCTTCTAAGCACCGAGGTGCCTAGCACATAAGAGCACTCAATAAATACTTGTTAAGTCAGTGAATAAGATGATTACTAGCAACACACACACACACACACACACACACACACACACCATAGAGTTTTATTCCTAATAGCATTGTTGACCGAATATGAACTCTACAGAATATTAGCAAGACATATATCAAATAAGCTTAGGGTTAAGTAAAGTTACTTGGATTCTTGATCCACCCAATATATATGTACAGAGTGCCTGCTATTTGTATGTAACAGGCCAGTGGTGAGGCTCTGTTAATGAATAAGACAGTCAACTTCCTGCTTTTACGGAGTTTATAATTCATCTAGGAAAACAGCCATTAATCAAATTATTATACAAATAACTATTTAATTATTTGTTGTTGTAAGCAGTGGTACAGAGGAAAAGCACAAGATGCTTTAAGAATATATAATGTGGGGGTGCCCGGGTGACTCAGTCCGTTAAGCCTCCGACTTCTGCTCAGGTCATGATCTCATGCCTGGTGGGTTTGAGCCCCGCATCGGGCTCTGTGCTGACAGCTCAGAGCCTGGAGCCTGCTTCGGATTCTATGTCTCTCTCTCTCTCTCTCTCTGTCTCTCTCTGCCCCTTCCCCACTCACACTCTGTCTCTGTCTCTTTTAAAAATAAACATTAAACAAAATTTTTTTAAAAAAGAATAGATAATGTGGACTGATCCCTAGTCTAGAAGCTTTCCCCAGTAACATGGTATTTGACTTGCAAACTGGAAGAATGAGTTATCTAGGTGCAGAAATAAGAAAAAGAACCCTGGGCAGAAGGAACAGTTTGTGTGAAGGTCTGAGGCAGGAAGGAACTTGGCATATTCACAGAACTAGTCAAATCAGACAGTGGCATTGAAGCTGATAGGGACCAGATTGTAGGAGTTCACAGGCTGTGCAAAGGGTCTGGGATTTGATCTAAAAGCAATGGGAAACCATTAGAGAGCTCTCAGTGGAACTTCTCACAGCCCTTAAAATATTACTACAAATTGTAATTCTCTAAGAAGAAGCATCTCTTCAATTTATTTGACTATGAAAACTACTTTTTTTTTTCAACGTTTTTTATTTATTTTTGGGACAGAGAGAGACAGCATGAACGGGGGAGGGGCAGAGAGAGAGGGAGACACAGAATCGGAAACAGGCTCCAGGCTCCGAGCCATCAGCCCAGAGCCTGACGC
Source organism: Herpailurus yagouaroundi (assembly GCF_014898765.1). Taxonomy (NCBI): domain Eukaryota; kingdom Metazoa; phylum Chordata; class Mammalia; order Carnivora; family Felidae; genus Herpailurus; species Herpailurus yagouaroundi. Next base: position 8,953,800 of record NW_024412470.1, read on the forward strand.
GGGGCTCGAACTCATGGACCCAGAGATCGTGACCTGGCCGAAGTCGGACGCTTAACCGACTGCACCACCCAGGCGCCCCTGAAAACTACTTTTTGTACAGCCTCTCAATAGGGCCATTATTCTATAGAACACAGTCTGGGAAATGCTACAACAGGGGGAAAAGCTATTAAGGAAAACATCTAAGTTGAAAAATAAGAGGAAAGTGTATAAAAATAAAATGAGGCTTTATAGATCAATTGGGTCCATAAATATTATATGGATTAAATTGTATCGTTAAAGGGAAAAATTCATATATTGGTTCCAAACCCCAAATCCAACTTTGTGCTGTGTATAAAGGTTAATTTAGTATAGCTACCACAGGACTCAGCCTTTTCACTCCTAATTCTTTCCCCAGAAGGGATGAGAACATAGGTCCACATAACCACCCGTACACAAAAGTTCATAGCAACTTTCTTTGTAACAGCAAAAGCTGGAAGTAATGCAAATGTCCACTAAGAGGTGAATCAATAAGCAAATGATGATGCAGTCATACACATCACAATATCAATGGCAATAAATAGGAATGAACTCCTGACATATGCAGGAATTTGGATGAATCTCAAAAATCATTGTGCTGAATGAAAGAAGCCAAACACAAAACAGTCTATACTATATGGTTTCAGAAAACTCTAAAAGATGCAAAATAATTTATAGTGTCAAAATAGAGATCAGTGGTTGCCTGAGGCCAGGCCAGAGAAAGAGATGAATTGCAAAGAGGCACAGAGAGCTCTAGGGAAGGATAAAGTGTCTTGTATTGTGACCTGGAGGGTGGTTTCGTGAATACACGCATCTGTCAAAACTCGTCTAATCGTGTGCTTTGAGCGGGAACAGTTTATTTAAAATTTACCTCATTAAAATTATTAAAAATTGAAGAGAAAAATGAGGTAATTCTAAAGCAGGGAGCATACCTAGTTGCCACTGTGAGCCTGGCACTTCGTATATGCCCAGCACATGGTAGATGTTCAATAAATAAGGAAATAATTTGGTTAATGCAAACAATGCATCTGTTTTAATGGATATATAGAAATTTTTATTTTGCTAAAAGAGAACACATATTTGTGCGGTTGGCCACAGAGAAAGTAGGCTCCAAAACTCTTAAGAACAATGTAATAAAACTAGGAAATAACAAAAAGACAATGGCAAAGGTGTAATAATTTGAAAAAAAAATGTAAAAACTTACTTCAAAGAGGAAATAAATGAGACGAAGGAAGGGAACAAAAATATATAAAGTCAGAAGTGATAAAGGTGTTATAATTACAGTTAAAACGAAAATATTTTGGGGGTGTTGGGTGGCTCAGTCGGTTAAGCGTCAAGACTTCAGCTTAGATTATGATCTCATGGTCCATGACATCGAGCCCCGCGTCAGGCTGTCTGCTGTCACCACAGAGCCCTCTTCGGATCCTCTGTCACTCTCTCTCTGCCTCCCTCCCCTCCTCCGCCCCTCAGAAATAAATAAACATTTTTTTTTCAACTTTTTTTTTATTTATTTTTGGGACAGAGAGAGACAGAGCATGAACGGGGGAGGGGCAGAGAGAGAGGGAGACACAGAATCGGAAATAGGCTCCAGGCTCCGAGCCACCAGCCCAGAGCCTGACGCGGGGCTCGAACTCACGGACCGCGAGATCGTGACCTGGCTGAAGTCGGCCGCTTAACCGACTGCGCCACCCAGGCGCCCCTAAAGAAACATTTTAAAAGGTAAAATATTTTTTAAATATATAAATTATGTAATATAGCAATTTAGAAAATGTACCTGAAATGGACATATTTCTAGAAAAACTAAATTGTCAAAACTTAGTCCAAATCAGACAGAAAATTTGAATAGACCAATATTAAGAGAGGATATTGTATATGTTGTCAAAGATCAGAAAAGGTACAAGCAAGCACGCAACAGAAATTATCGCCCAAAATCATTTGTGAATTTAGATACAAAAATTCCAAATAAAACACTAACAAAAAGTCATAGAATGCATCAAAAATTATTCATGATCCAGTTGACTTTATTCTAAGAAGGTTAAGTTGGAGAAAAAGCAGCAATAAATGATATTGGTTGTGCCATTTTTGTTAAGTGCCTTATTTATTTATTTTTTTAAGTTTATTTATTTATTTTTGAGAGAGAGAAAGAGAGAGAGAGAGAGAGAGAGAGAGAGAGAGAATCCAAAGCAGGCTCCAGGCTCTGAGCTGTCAGTCCGATGAGGGGCTCGAACCCACGAACAGTGAGATCCTGACCTGAGCTACAGTCTGACACAACTGACTGAGCCACCCAGGTGCCTCATTTAAGTACATTTAAAAAGAAACTATTGTTCACTGGTTTTTCACCTTAAATATGGCCATGTCATTTAAAAGGGAGAAAAAAAACATTGCAAAATGATTGTAGAAAAAGGATCCAGTAAAAGTAAGCATCAATTCAAGTCAAAAATTCTAATTAAAGTAGGAATAGAACAAAAATTTCTAAAAACAATAAAAGTCATGAAATAGATATCAATAACAAACGTAAAAATCATGTGATGAGACAGTGGATGTATTTCCCTAAAGCCAGAAATGGCAACAGTGGCTGCAGCCATCAGCGGTTAAACCATGTTCTGGAATTAATAGCTAATGAAATAAAAGAAACAAAAGGACGTACATATATTCCAAGAGACTGGACCAAAATAAAAACCACTATTAGAACTACTAAGAGAATTCAGGAAGTGGCTGGATACAAGATTAATATTAAAGAGCTTTCCTTGATAGTAACGAATCAGACGGAAACCGTTAATTAAAAAAGGTAACCCATTCTTACACATCATCAGAGAAAGTATAAAGGGTCCAGAAATAGGTAAGGAAATGTGTAGGTTTGATGAAGACCAGAACACAAGACTGTGTAATATTTTTGTAATTCTGACATCTATGCTTAGTTCTTTTGCCATTTACTTTTACCCAAGGTACAAGGTAGGAATTTAGCTTCTGTCTCCTCAAAACAGGAAAGTAGCCTCTCGTAGCCACCCTGTCCATTCCCCATCATTTTGAAATATCACATTGATCTTCTAATAAATTCATACATATTTGACCTTTTCCTCCAGGCTACTTACGCTAACGCCACTGTGTTGATTTTTTTTTTTGCATATTTCTGAACTGATAGTATAATCATTTTTAAGAGAAAATAATATTTGCTAGTTGAGTCCAATCTACTGGTTACTGACCTGTCCTGTAAAGCATAAAAGAAAAAATACTGGCGTATCACTAAGCAGACTTCACAACTTGGGAGTCAGGTGGTCTTTTCCATGGGAGCAATCCTGTGTGCATTAGCCTGAGAGTGTTGATTTCTTCACTGTCAGCATGCCCCCCCCCAACCTTATTTTTGAAACTGTTATTAAATACAGTGAGAAGTTGATCTTAACAGAAAGTTCCCACCTTCCATGTTCACTGACCTAGTTTGGAGCACAGCAAGTTGTTGCTCAGCTTTTAAAAAACTGGTGACTCTCTCCAGGGGGTTTTAAAAAACTAATGCCAGGTGCTGCACATTCATACAAAGGCACAGCTCAGCATTTCCAGGCTCTTTCAACTCTTCCCTAGGCTGAAGCTAGCAGTTCAGTCAGTCTGTCCCCAAGGTAGCTAAGGGTCCCACCAGGAAAGAAAAGAGTCTTGCTTATTTAATTTTGATTTGCTTTGGAAAGCAAATACACACAAATTTTCGTAAGCGCCTGTGAGGACTCATTTGTTCACCTAGTAACTATTTCATTGCGTAAATATATGTGGGCATCATCCTTCCTGTTTCCAAGGAGATTTAACTGTAGCCACAGGGGGAAAAAAAAGTATGCAGATCAGAGAGCCCTCTTTTATGCATCTGATCACAACTTTTTCTATTTTGACCAAGGATTTCAAAACCCTTTTCATAGAAATAACAGATGTTAATAATCTGGCATTCTGAAAAGTTACAAAGGTCAAAACTGGACCAGTTTGGGGTGAATTTAAAAACCGGGGAATCACGCACAGTTTTTAAATGGGTACTGTAACCAGTTCACTGTATCATTGTGTTAGCTTAACATTCTCGTAAACATAGCTTTCGACCTTATTTTCAAGGTGACCAATAGATTAAGAAACTCGTGCACAGGTCTTGTCTTCAGTAATTAAATTTAGTTTTTTCCAGAACAGTTTTTCAAGCCATGGTTGGATTGATCATTAACAGTTTAAAAAAAAAAATTAATATTTATTTATTTTTGAGAGAGAGAGAAAGAGTGAGAGAAAGAGCATGGGACAGGGGTAGAGAGAGAGGGAGACACAGAATCCAAAGCAGGCTCCAGGCTCCGAGCTGTCAGCACAGAGCCCGACGCGGGGCTCAAACCCAGGAACCATGAGATCACGATCTGAGCCAAAGTTTGAGGGGAGGGAGGGGGAAGAACCATCAATGTACGTTTGACCAAATTCCTGTCATATGGAAGAAGGTTCAAGGGTATTGTGAATGACTTTCTACTTCAGGTGGTTCAAGATCATAGGCTTTTGGAGAGGATGAAACCCAGTGACATTGGTTTTTCAATCATGATTACAGACCGTGGATCTGACATCAGTTGCTTACCTCATACTGGGAAAACAAATTGACAAAGTAACATAACTAGTATAATTAGCCTGCTTATTTTATAACATCTGGTTGGGGAAGGGGGGATTCTGACATATGTACTAATCTATCAGGCAAAAACTTTGACCATCAAGATACCAGTGTTAATGTGGGAGCAAAGAATTCAGTTTGACAAGTATTTACAGGATGCATATCATGTCCAGGAACCATGTTAGGGCCTCCTAGGTATAACCTTGAATTTCTCCAGGCCTCGGTTTTCCCATGTGTAAAAAGGGGAATACTACAATTTGCCTTGCAAAATTTTTTTGTAAGGACTTAGATGAAATACTTTATGATGTTAGCTTCCTAGCAGTCACTAAATAAATAATAGCTACTGGCAATATATGTTATTCACATAGGGAACATGGAAATCGATGCACAGTTAACGAAAAAAGGAAAAATGAACAATGTGTATGGAAAGCCTATTCACAAAAGAATAAACTCAACCAGCTACTATAAAAAGAACATCAGCCCAACTTCACATACAAAAATATTAAAAAAAAAAAAAAAAAGAGTGAGATGCATTTCTTGACCATCAAATTGACAACTTATTTGAAAGTAATACTTACCTGTGGCAAGATTGTGGTAAAATGAGCTGTTTAGGGCCACACTAGTGACTCTGCAGAGTTGTAATCTTTCTGAAAAGGAATTAATCAATATGTACCCAAGGCCTTCAAAATGTTCATGTGGCCTTCAGCCTGATAGCTCTCCTTTTACTTTAAAGATGTCTATTACACTGCTCTCTATTACAAAGATTTTTAAAAACAATCTAGATATAAAAAATCGAATGGTAAGATTTCATTCTACATCCACATAGTAGACTGTCATGTAGTGATAAACATAATGTTTGGCCAGAAATTTTTTACTATGATTATGATTAAAATGTTACGGGCAAAGAAAGATACAAATCTGTTGTACTTGGTGTTGTCTCTAGCATGTAAAAATATGTATGTATCAGTAAGTTGTTGCTGTATAACAAACCACCCCTCAAAATTCAGTGACTTAAAATAGCCATTTATTTAGTTTATAATTCTGCAGTCTGTTCAGGCTAGGATCACCTGACCAATTCTTGTCATCTATGTTTACCCCTCCTGGGTTTGTTTGGGTGTCTTTGATTAGCTGGTCAGTTGGAAGCTGGCTGATATAGGACAACTTCAGCTCGAATATTAACATTGTATTTCTAGAGTGTCAGAATTACCGGTGATTTTCAGTGTTTTACAGTTTCCCACTTTTCATTTTTATTTATTTTTTAGAGAGAGAGAGTGTGCGAGCAGGGGAGAGGAGCAGAGGGAGAGAGAGAGAGAATCTTGAGCAGGTTCCCTGCTCAGTGTGGAGCCCAATGTGGGGCTCAGTCCCCCGCCCCTGAGATCATGACCTGAGCCCAAGTCAAAAGCCGGATGCTCAACCAACTGAGCCACTGAGGCGGCCCCGATTGTCCATTTTCTAAAAGCAAACCTTAGGGGCGCCTGGGTGGCGCAGTCGGTTGAGCGTCCGAGTTCAGCCAGGTCACGATCTCGCGGTCCGTGAGTTCGAGCCCCGCGTCGGGCTCTGGGCTGATGGCTCGGAGCCTGGAGCCTGTTTCCGATTCTGTGTCTCTCTCTCTGCCCCTCCCCCGTTCATGCTCTGTCTCTCTCTGTCCCAAAAAAATAAATAAACGTTGAAAAAAAAATTTTTTTTTAAATAAAAAAAAATAAATAAATAAAAGCAAACCTTACCTTTAGAAGCAGATAGAAATTAAGATTCAAGGTGTATATCTACTGTGTGTGCATTGAATGCCAAGGACATGTGGAAGCAGGGGTAGGATCACAGAGGAAGAGCACGGGGCACAGCCTGGGATGGAAGTCGGAGCTTCTCGAGCGGGTGGCACTTGGGCTGGAGGTTGACGGATGAGTAAAGAGGATTTGGCAAAGCAGTGGAGGGCGGGACTTTGAAGGCAGGCGAATGGGTCAGGTGGGGGGAAGGGTGCTGAGGCGAGGAGGGGAGTCAAGTGGGAAGGTGGTGCTGGGAGGGGAGGGCTTGTGTTTTACTGACTGGAAGCGAGCTAGGAGCGTTTAAACCCAGCCCTTACAAACTCAGAGCTGGATCACCTTGAAAGGCAGTTCTCTTTTAAGGTTTTAAAAATACTAGGGGCGGGGGGGGGGGGTGGGCCTGGGTGGCTCAGTCAGGTAAGCGTCCACTCTTGGTTTTGGCTCAGGTCACGATCTCATGGTTCGTGAGTTCAAGGCCCACATTGGGCTCTGTGCTGACAGCATGGAGCTTGTTTGGGATTCTCCCTCCCCACCCCCCACCCCCACCTCTCTCTCTCTCTCTCTGCCCCTTCCCTGCTCTCTCATTCTCTCTCAAAATAAATAAATACACTTAAAAGAATTTTAAAATATTAAATGATAGTCATGTGGACACTGGTACTAAAGAGGAGAATTCACCTTCAGCTGAGATCAAAACTCCCAAAGAACAAGGGCACAAGTAAACGTACCACCGTCTATTTTCGGCCGACGTCCCTCTCCCCTTTGGAAGCGCAGAAAATCCGGCAACTGCCTGCTAAGGAAGCGGTTTAGAACAGGATTAATCAGTACCTGCTGATTAAATTTTGGGCTATAAAATGATAATCTAGCTGTCGTGGTTCTACTGACAGTAGTCTATGTTACGTGTCTTCCAATGAAGTGCTTAATTAAAGTGAATGCCTAGATATTTAAATTCCGAGAGCCCACCAATCAGGTAGTTGTTTATGACTTTCCAGAGGACCCCTCCTGGTCCCAGTGGATGGTGGTCTGAGGTCCCTCTATGAAGAGCGTTCTCCTGTTCTGAGGGGCACTTGGGCGGCTCAGTCAGTGAGCGTCCGACTTCAGCTCAGGTCACGATCTCACGGTTCACAGGTTCGAGCCCCGCGTCCGGCTCTGTGCTGACCGCTCGGAGCCTGGAGCCTGCTTCGGATTCTGTGTCTCCCTCTCTCTCTGTTCCTCCCCTGCTCATGCTCTGTCTCTCCCTGTCTCTCAAAAATGAATAAACGTTTTAAAAAAAATTTTTTTAATTAAAAAAGAGCATTCACCTGTTCTGAAAATCAAGTTCAAGACCTCATCAGTGCCCGACTTAACTGCCGTAAGAAGATACAACAGAACACAGCAAACTGCTCCCCCCCACCCCCCCACCCCGGTCGACTAATGAATGGAAGTTCGCCTGTGGAATCCAGTCACCAGAGCCACAAATGCCACCTCACTCAGCAGGCTGTCAGCTCTTGTCCCTTCTTAGAAAGTCCAAGTAAATATAACATCAGTCTGTTGTCTGTGACAGCGGTAGGCACTTAGGAAAAGCTCAGGGAATCTTCTTTTACTCCCTTCTCTGTCTTCCATGGCTTTCTGTGATCCCGAGCGGAGACCACGGAGACAAGGGCACTCTTTCCGTAATGATGAATGCCGGTTAATGAGTATTGCGACACTTAGCAAATAAAAATTAAGGGGTGCCCAATTCAGTTTGAATTTCAGATACACAACAGGTATAAATGGCAGACATACTTATCCTACAAGATTACTCATCATGTATCTGACATTCAGAATGAACTGGGCATCCTATGTTTTATGTGCCAATCCCCACTTTAGGGGTTTGCCAGGATGGCACAGATCCTTTGGCAGAAAAAGGGCAGGGCTGTGAACGGGGGTCGGAGAAGCCAGAGGGGGTGTCTGAGTCAGCATCGCTATGAGGAGCTCCTGTTTTCCGGAGCCCCTGCCGGATTCTCTTTCATCACGACATCCCGGTGTGATTTTGTTGGGCAAGTCATTTCATGGGTTTCACTATCCTCCCAATGATTCCGTCGAATTTTATGTAGCTTACCCGGAAAGAAACGAGCTTGTTTAAGCAAGACTAGCTAATTTGCTCATTTGAGAGCCAAAAGTTTGTTAGATCACAGTAGCAGCTACCCAGCCCAAATGTGCAAGGATATTGGAGTTTAAAAAAAAGAAAAACTGAAGACTTTATGAAAACCCTAAAGTATGAACTGCAAATGAGAATATTCACTTTCAGGAACCTGCCTGAGAACTCCATGGACATCAGCTAGAGCAACTATACAATAGAACTTGGACACTGCTCTTGGATTAGAAATTAGAAACTAGAAAAAAATATCCTTCAGCTTCAAGTGGCCAAGAGGGAAAAAAAAAGATAGAAAAAAAAAAAAACCCACAAAACGGCTCTGTTCTAGAGACAGCCAGATTCCTCTTCTATCTAGTCCTAACTTTGAAGCTTCCACCTTATATTACGCTCTGTCCTCACCGCACACTGGTCCCTCTGGCGCGAGGCTTCCAAATGGCAAGGTCCTCATTAATCTGCGAAGAGTATGCTTAGAATCTGTCTGTGGTTGGGCATTGTTTGTTCTCAGCTTTACGTCCTGAATGTTTTCCAGGAGTCCCGCAAAGGATGTTTGCTCCTTCCAATACACTCTGCCAAATGTGTGCTAATTACTTCCCGCCCCAGGAATCGCTTCTCGGTCTGTTTGGTGCTGCAGCTCCGCGTTCTGGCGCCTTGGGTTGTCTGCATGCCGCGGCGACAGAGGATGTCTGTCCCCACTCTTGGGACAAAGTGCCGCTTCCTATTTGGGGTCTGATCTGAAAATCAATTCCCCACAGAGCAGAAACACTGATTTCACTCATGCATTCTTCCACGAATTATTACTGAGCACCTATTATGTGCCAGGCACTGTATGAGGCTGTGGAAACTGACATGAAAAAAGCAATATGCCCCCTATAGCCTAATGCAGGAGGCAGATATTTATCTAATAGCTTCCACAGCGTTGAGTGTTTTTGATAGGAAAAGTGTAATATACGTGAGGATGCCACAGGGGGCTTAACCTGGGTTGGGAAAGGCTTCCTGGAGGAAGTGGTGTTTAAGCTGAGTAGCAGTTAGCAAATGTAAAAGAAAAATGCGTGTGTGTTGGGGGAGGGCGGGCAGTGAAACAGAAACAACATATGTCAACGCCCCTCAGGAGAAGCAAGGAGTATGATGGGTCATAAAGACAACCAGAATATGAAGGAGGCTTCAGGAGGTCCACAAATATTTAGGAAGTGTCTACTGTGTACCAGGCACTGTTCTAGAATCTGGAGGTACAGCTTGGAGCCCGACAGACATGGAGGACGTCCTTAAATCCTAGCAGAGGAAGACGGACGGCAAACAAGAAGCCAGTGAAGAGATGACCTCAGGCATGGATAAGTTCATGGAAACAATAAAATAATGACTTTGGGTTTGAGTGGGCTAGGAGTAGAGCTGCCTCAGCCAAGGGGGTCCGGGAGAGGGTCTTTGAGGAGATGACACTTGAATGAGGGCTGCATGTGGGGAGGAAGCAGCCATTTTAAGGGCCAGGGTAGGCAAGAATGCCATGAGACAAAGACCCGCAGGGACCCTTAGAGCCACGTTTAGGAGTTTCAGCTTTATCCCAAGGGTAACGAGAAAACAGCTGAGTCTGTTCCAGAGATAAGTAGTGTGATTTGAAATAATGATTATTTTGGCTTTGCTGTAGAGTCTAGATTGGAGAGGAACAAGACGGAATGTAGCAGGTGGTCCAAGGGATGGGAAAAGGGATTGTGTCCAGAAACATTTAGAAATGAGAGTTGGTTATCTTGTTGACTGGCTTGTGCTGAGGATAAGGGAGGGAGAGGAGGGGAGAAGGCCTTTTTTTATTTTTTTGTCTTGTGCAACTGGATAGCTTGTAGTAGCATTTGCTAAGAAGGGGAGATGAAAATAATGGGTTATATCTTGGATGTGTTGGAAGGGGGTCCCCGTGGTACATCTAAGTGGGGGTGCTCGAAAGAAAGGCACATGCCTGGGTCTAGGCTCAGAAGAAAGGTCTGGGTTGGACATGTAGAACTGGGAGCTATTAGAAGAGGAGATAACAAAGCCGAGGGGAAGGGTGGACCAAGAAAAGAGAGCCTCAGGCACAGCTCAGGATGACTTTCACTTTGCAAAATTTATTATATACCTAGCATGAAAACGTTCTTCGGTAGGCACTGTGTAACACGTGTAACGTGTCTCTTGATAAGAATTGTGTATAAGGAGGCCAAGGGCATGAAGAGGATGCCACCAAGGCCAAGGATATGGGTGACCCCCAACCATATTGGTAATAAGCACAGTAACAAGTGATGCAGTGTCTCTATGCCAGGCACTGTGCTGGTTGTTGGAGATCAGCGAATGAGCCCAAAAGCTCACAGATGGAAGGGAAGTTACGCATGTAGGGAAATAACAACAGACCATCGTGGGACAAAGGACATCGTGGGACACAGAAGAGGGAGGTGGTTGTAATGGTCTGGACCACTAAGGAGAGGAAGTGATGCGCTTGACCCATGGGTGCAGCCAAATGACCAACGCTAGGACAGAGACAGATTGTACCAAGCCTCATTGGGGCTTGCAAAGATAAAGCCCTTAAAACTCTTTACAGTTCATAAAATACTTGTGGGCTGGTGGGTATTTTGAAGCTATTTTCAAACATTACAAAAATGAAAGCCTTCTATGGCAAAGTAACTTGATGAAACATCAGCTCACTCTTCCCTGGTCCACATCAGGTAACTGAATGGGGTCTGAAGTAGGAAAGCCAGAGACCGCCATCAGGAACTGCTGGGAATTTGCTTCTTGTACTTGGGCTACCCATGGGCTGTTCAACTTCTCTGGCCCTAAGTTCCTTCATCGGTAATCTAGGTGGGCAGCCTATGAAACACTCTCCACATGATGAGGATGAATGTCATGATGTCCCCAAATCAGACCAATGCACTCAGGAGATGGCCCAGGATATCCCAAGTATTCTAGTTACATTCGGTAACACTGATAAATACTTTCAGATGTATCTTCAGGACAGGCATCACATTTGATGGGCCTGGGACCGGGTGTCGCATCTTGGGATACCCCTCGGTATACTTGAGTTAATTAGCAACATTATCTGTGCCACCCATGAGTAAACTTACTGAACAGAAAGTATACCTACTGAATAGAAAATAGAATGAACAAAGCCACAGTATTGGGGGAGCAAGTCAGAATCTCCATCCGATTGATGTGGATTAAGAAAACCAAAATGTACAACAGGATCCAAGTTGCCTAAAGTTGGGATTAACTAGCAGAGATTATCCAGCATCAGGTAATAAGGTTGAAACCACCCAAGGGTAAGAGTTGTTTCTATTCCTAACAATGTAATGTCCTTTCGAGTCCATAGCAATTTTGGCTGAAGCCACGATTTTAACACTAAATATGTCCTCCACCATTAATTTTTCAGTCTAGACTTTGCAAATAAAGGAGAGCATTTGTTGGTTAACCTCACATTACTTTTTAGTTACTTTTGCTGCATTAACGGCCTGCTCAAGTCACCGGTTTTAGACACAAAGACTAGGCATACGGAAGGAGGTGACGCCAGCTTTGAACACACTGAAAGGGTGACAAGGGACCGGCCAAGCAGTGAGCAAAGAGAGGGAATTTGACACTGAAAGTTGTGGCATTAGGTGGAAGGTCTAGCAGGCATTTGGGAATCTAAGGGCTGGACCCTGTTCTAGCAGTTGGATCCAGATGTCCCTCATAGCAACCGCCTTGGTGGAGACGGGAACCTTCTGTGACTTTTTAAGCAGAAGGAACTCAGATCCACCTGTTCTGTCCTGGGGAGAGAACAGGAGAGTGCAGAAGTGTCTAGATGGTCTTTCTCACTGTCCAGCTCCTCCGGAAGATCTTCAGGGAGCAGTGGAAATCATGCAGGAAGATCTCATTTCTCCTGAGCACTGGGCTAATTTTCTCCTCTGGCTGCCTTCACGAGCCAGGAATTCAAATAAATGGTGGTGCACTTCTTGTTCTAACAGGTCAATAATGTCAACTTCCAACAGCCACACCAGCCATGTTATCCAGCATAAAAATGAATCTGGGCATTTTACAACATTCTGTTTTCCTTTAAGAAAAGTATTTAACTGGGTGCCTGGGAGGGCTCAGTCGGTTAAGCAACCAACTCTTGACGTCGGCTCGGGTCATAATCTCGCAGTTCCTGGGACTGAGTCCTGCATCGGGCTCTGTGCTAACAGCATGGAGCCTGCTTGGGATTCTCTCTCTCTCCTCTCTCTCTGCCTCTCTCTACCTCTCAAAAATGGATAAATAAAACTTTTGTAAAAAAGTATTTCTCTTTCAGGAATATGTAAGTTTACCACATTGTGAATAATAACAAACATCCCTGTACCATCATCACCTAACTTAAAAAAGAAAACATTAGGAATACAGTCGAAGCCTTTATTACAGCCCTCCATGAGGACAAGGCATGTCACCGATCTCTAGGAACCCCTAACCTGAAATTGATTGCAGTTTCAAAGGGAAAGATGGCCACCTGCGGCGAGGCGGGGACCTGGTCCGAGAACTTTCCAGGCAGTCATAGCACCGGGGCATGGTTTTCCCGGAGCCCAGGCCCTCTGAAGCCTGGTGAGATTCCCTCCCACCACAGCTCAAATCCATGCTGCCAAGTAATGCCAACGAACTTTAAAACTCTGCAGCAAGTAAGTACAGTTTAGTACATTTTTTAAAAATTCAAGTTCATTACCATGAAAATGAGCCTCTTCTCTGTCACAGCTTGCAAATTCTCTCTGACATTCAATTGACTGATCAGCAGACCTGTGCTTTATAGTAGGAGACTTTTTGCCTTTCTCTTTGATCTGATTTCCCCCTATTTAACAGACAATTATAGGCTCTTTAAATCCCACAGGTTCGGAGACAGCAAATAATTACCAGTAGCAATTTTAGAATAAAGCCAACCTGAATGAGTTCAGTTAAATTATGCAATACTTAGTGGTGGCGTTTTTTATTTTAAATAAGGACAGCAAACCAAAACCCCAAACAATCATTATATTGCTTCCAATTCCTCCCGACAGCTGTCTGTTCAACTTCTGACCTGTTTGTAAAAATCTGCACACCATCTACCAAAGGGATACACACATGATTGCAAACTTCTGTTCTAAGGACATTAAATAAATTATTTCTTTAAGATCATATGGCAGATCTATAATTAATTAAACCCACCATGATATTACGGGCAAAATAATTTAGCTTTTCTAAAAAGGTAAATGTAATTTGCCGATCCGGTATTTGGAAGAATGCTTTGCCCAAAATCAATTCCTTTAGTTTCTAGAGAATAGAAACTAGAGGTAATCTCATTTTAATTATATCTCTTTATTGCTAACAAAGGAATGATTTATGCAATTAAATTAACTGGCTAGGAAATTATTCTCAGCTGGGCTGTCCTAATTCTTTGCTTTCTGAATTGCAGGCTCTTACACTTTCCTATGTAGATTAATTTTCCTGATATGCAAACAATGCCTCCGTGTTCGTCTTTTCCTTTTTTTTTTTTTTAATTCAGAAGTCCCCTTTTCTTCTTGCCAACGACATGAGTAATATTTGTGGAGCTGCTGGGCTTTGACTAGTATTTTTTTTAATGTTAAAAAGATGAAAAAGATCTTTTCTTTCCAATCTCATTATTACAGAACAGAGCAAGGTTTGAGGGTTTTCTTATCTGTGGTACTGGAACAGCAGCAAAGACACGGAAAAAATTGCAGAAATGTCAAAGGCTGCAAAATTTGAAAGTGGCTTCAGCAGCCCCAGAAGTGGTAAATTAGCAAATGCTTTTAGAACCGTCTTTCTTCAGAGCTTCCCCCTGTCCCTCCGACCCCCACCCCCCCATCCTAGGGCCCCTCTGTCGGCCCCAATTATTTCCTACAAAGTTCAAGCAGGTAGGGGCGCCTGGGTGGCGCAGTCGGTTAAGCATCCGACTTCAGCCAGGTCACGATCTCGCGGTCTGTGAGTTCGAGCCCCGCGTCGGGCTCTGGGCTGATGGCTCGGAGCCTGGAGCCTGTTTCCGATTCTGTGTCTCCGTCTCTCTCTGCCCCTCCCCCGTTCATGCTCTGTCTCTCTCTGTCCCAAAAATAAATAAACGTTGAAAAAAAAATTAAAAAAAAAAAAAACAAACAAAGTTCAAGCAAGTAAATAGCACGCGATAAAAACCACCTGCCGAAAGTCCACATTCATGGAGTGGCCTCCGTGAACAGCACTAATCATGGTGCAGGGGGTCGTAGGCAGGCAAGCGTGGGTTACAAAGGAATTCAGACACTTTCTCCGTCCCTAAATAGTTGATGACCCTGGAGGCAATTTTTGGTAGAAATGTTTAGGAAATAAAATCTATTCCTGTATGGGTAGATTGAAGATAGAATGATGGCATTATTTGGGACCTACATTAAACCAGACTACTTTTTTTTTGTTTTTAAACATTTATTTTTGAGAGACAGAAAGAGGCAGAGCACAAGCAGGGGAGGCGCAGAAAGAGAGAGGGAGACACAGACTCCGAAGCAGGCTCCAGGCTCCGAGCTGCCAGCACAGAGCCCGACGTGGGGCTCGAACCCACGAACCGCGAGATCAAGACCTGAGCTGAAGTTGGCCACTTAACCGACTGAGCCACCCAGGCGCCCCTAAATCAGACTATTTTTAAATATTCTGTATATTTTGTTATTGGCTCTTTTAAAATAGGAAGAGGTAAGGAGTTGCAACATATATAGGCTGGTGATGTTAAGAAAATGACAGAAGAGACTAGGTGCACTTTTTCTTTTGAAGCCATATGTGACAGTGGCATGCTTTCCAGTGCATTCACCTTTATCTACTGGACCAGGGCTCACAACCTTCCTCTGTAAAGACAACGGAGTCCAAGCTTGTCCTGCCGGCCACATGACAGGCAAGTAGGTTGAAAGGCAAGATGTTGGCATAAAGAAAGCAACTTTATTGGGAAAGCCATCAAAGCAGAAGATGGCAGACGATCATTTTATTGTCCCAAAGAACAACAAGACTGGAGCCAAAGTCAGACACTTAACCGACTGAGCCACCCAGGGGCCCCTCTCTGACCCTGGGTTTTTAAGGGGGGTACAGAGTGTTAGTTCCGTGACTTTTCTGCTTACTGTTTACCAATAGAGATCCCTTGGCTACTTTAGTTCATAAACACTGCCTCAGTTCATGAAGACCTTATTAAAATCCAAAATACATTTCCTGACAAGTCTCTCCACCATAGGTCCCCATATACTGTCTGTTTACAGAGCTAGATCGTTGTGTTGGTCCTTTTTCTTTCCTTGTTTAGCATTTCCCCTCCTGCTCCAGCTTGATAACCACTTTTAAAAAAAACAATCTTTTTTAATGTTTATTTTTGAGAGAGAGAGAGTGCAAGCAGGGGAGGGACAGAGAGAGAGAGAGAGAGAGAGAATCCGAAGCAGGCTCCAAGCTCTGAGCTGTCAGCACAGAGCCTGATGCGGCGCTCGAACTCACGAACCGTGAGATTGTGACCTGAGCCGAAGTTGGACACTCAACCAACTGAGCCACCCAGGTATCCCTATGTGTTCTCTTTTAAATTAGGTGACAGTAGGGGCGCCTGGGTGGCTTGGTCGGTTAAGCGTCCGACTTCGGCCCAGGTCATGATCTCACAGTCCCTGAGTTTGAGCCCCGCGTTGGGCTCTGTGCTGACCGCTCAGAGCCTGGAGCCTGTTTCGGATTCTGTGTCTCCCTCTCTCTCTGCCCCTCCCATGTTCATCCTCTGTCTCTCTCTGTCTCAAAAATAAATAAACCTTAAAAAATAAATAAATAAATAAATTAGGTGACAGTATAGGGATGCTGTTATTATATTTCACAATGTAGTAGCCTTGTAGATTTCTGAAATATAATACCTTTCTTTTGGAACAACAGAAATGTCTTCACGTTCAATCCCTATGTAAAGATTTTGATCATTTAAGTGTTACAACCAAATATTTAACAAACTAAAGAGTCTGCTTGATATTCTGAATACGCAGAGTAGATTCAACTAGCTCTTGAGAAATGAAGCACATTATAGAGTTTTCATTATATTGAAACTAATGCTCACTACTGTGATTTGTATCAATTAAAACATAGCCTATTGTTTCAGGGTTTCTGGGCTGGGACCCCATGTCAGATGTTTATAATTCCTTAGGAAAAATTCTCTTATAACCAGAAAAAAAAAAAATGGTCGCCTTCAGGAAAATAGAAAATGAGAAATATTTTTATCCGTAAGAGTTAGGGAAAACTTCTCAGTGGGTACTCTAAGTCTGACCTGGATTCCTAACCCCCTTCCAATTAGAACAGGGCTGCCTCACCACACATGCCAATGATCTATTTGAAAGACTTCGAGGGGACATTTCTCGTGGGGTTGATGGAGGCAGAAAAGACTTAGTGGGCCTGCTAAGGAAAGTCAGCCATTCGGGGCATGCTATATAACTGCCAAATCGCGGGGACTAGGGTAGGATAGGCGGGTCTTGAGTTTCAAAGAAAAAAAATATATGGGGCAAAAGGCTGGTGGTAATCCCAGAGAGCCACAGAAGAAACAACGGTGGGAAAAGAACCGTATTTGTATTTCCTATAAGGGAACCCAGAAACCGTGCTCACCAGAATCTGCAGATCTAAGTCGCTGGCATTGCCCCTGGCTTGTAGAGTTCATGCTTTGGGCTCCAAAATTCTGGAAACGTGGCTAATAAATATCTGACTGCTTTTGTTAAAAGTGACCAAAAAAGTCAGATCCTATTTGGAAGATTTTTTTTTCCAAATAACTAAGATCTCGAATATTTTTATATTTTATTTTTTAATTAATTAATTTTTTGGTGTTTATTTATTTTTGAGAGAGAGACAGACAGAGCCCGAGCAGGGAAGGGACAAAGAGAGAGAGAGAGAGACACACACACAGAATTCAAAGCAGTCTCCGGGAGACACAGAATCCAAGGCAGGCTCCAGGCTCCGAGCCATCAGCACAGAGCCCCACATGGGGCTCGAACTCACAAACCTCGAGATCATGACCTGAGCCAAAGTCAGACGCTTAACTGCCTAAGCCACCCACGCGCTCATATTTTTATATTTCAAATTGCAGATATAGAGAAGTTACACAGAGTTCTAGAATACCACCAACCTTTTTGCTGTGTCATTACATAGTTAAAAGTCACAGCCAGGGGGAGTAGCTCCAGCCAAAGTCCAAGGTTTGTATTTTTTCCCTTTCCAGGTACTGCACTTACAAAAGGGGGGCGCTGGGATGTGGTACAGGGGCTGAGGGGCTCTATGGCTGAGTGCATAGATGACAGGGGTTTTTTTCCTCGAATGCCTAGATCCCACAGAGGGACAGGTGTGAGGGGCGAGGTGTACCCCTGGGCAGATGCTCTGTAGGGTATGAGAGCATGCGCTCTGGCCTTGCCCCCCTGCCCACCTTTCTGGGCAGTTGGAGAAAGAATCTTCACTCACAGGAACCTTGGTAGTTTCCCTTCACCCTGGACATAAAAAAGTGAAGCAAAAAAGTCATCCTTCTCTTTGCTGGCAGGGGCCGGACTAGCTGTGCCACAAGAGTCAGCCCGGGTGACCTAACTGGTGACACAGCCACGGAGTACTAACGCCCGGATTGGAGCGAACGGGACAACTAACAACACGTGGACGGAGAGAAAGTCTAAGAGTTGACAAACATCCAGGGATCCTTCTTGAGAGCAGGAATCACGCATTCACTTCTTTCAAGGCACTCGTATTGGACCCGGTATAACGTGGACTCTTAGTAGATGTGGTTTGAGTTATCGAGTGAAGAAGAGGGGGAGGGGGGCGCCTGGGTGGCTCAGTCGGTTGGGCATCCGACTTCGGCTCAGGTCACGATCTCGGGGTCGGTGAGTTCGAGCCCCACGTCGGGCTCTGGGCTGATGGCTCAGAGCCTGGAGCCTGCTTCCGATTCTGTGTCTCCCTCTCTCTCTGCCCCTCCCCCGTTCATGCTCTGTCTCTCGGTCTCAAAAATAAATAAAACGTTAAAAAAAAAAAATTAAAAAAAAAAAAAAAAGAAGAGGGGGAGGGGGCCTAGGCTTTGTAAAAGTGAAGAAAGCCCAGCCAGGGGTAGGAGCGTGGGGCGAACAGGGCTTCATGTATAAGACATGTCTAGGGAGGCCACCCATCCTGGTTTGCCCAGAACGGAGTGGTTTCCGGAATGTGGGACGTGTGGCTCTAAAACTACGACAATGGGGAGCCATTGGAAGGAGGAGAATTCATGGAAGAAACCAATGAGGGGCAACCCTATTATACCTTTGAATACAGTGAAGTTTCTTCACTCAGTTGTTTACCAAATATGACTTCGCTTCCATTATGTGCGAAGTTCTAAAGATTAAAAAACACAGTCTCTGGCTTCCAAAGAACTGATATATAAAGTTGCTTTGGTGACGTTGGACAACTTCACCCTCCCGGAAAAATGCAATGGAGTTCGGAGAACTTTTTAAGAGGGATTAACATTCCCATGCCATTTTTTTTCTTCGAATCTGGTCGAAAGGAAAGTTTTAAGCATCTCAGTCTTCTCTGAATCCTCTCTCCTTTGCCTGCTGATAGAGCTGTAGCAGTACGTCAACACTGGTAGTGGGTGGCTGGAATCACGAGTACAGTAGGACTTGTTTTTCTGGTTAGATTCTATTTCTTTTGGACTGTAAAATCTCACCTCGCACGTGCCACAGCCATTTCTGTTGCCTCTATTTCTTGGACTTTACTAGTAATGACAGCTGTTTACGAAGAGTGCTAAGTAGTTCGCATTTATCATCTGATTTTAACCCTCACGGCAACGTTGCGAGGTAAAGACACTACGGTCCTTGATTCGCAAATGAGGAACCTTAGGCTGGGTGTCCCAGTTCACACGGCTGGTCAGCTGTAAACACGGGGTTTGAAGGTCTTTCCAAAAGACCTTTTAAAAAAAAAATTTTTTTTTTCATTTGTTTATTTTTGAGAGACAGAGTGAGACAAAGCGTGAGCGGGGAAGGGG
Organism: Herpailurus yagouaroundi; assembly: GCF_014898765.1. Taxonomy (NCBI): domain Eukaryota; kingdom Metazoa; phylum Chordata; class Mammalia; order Carnivora; family Felidae; genus Herpailurus; species Herpailurus yagouaroundi. The sequence goes on from NW_024412470.1 coordinate 8,973,221, forward strand.
CAGAGAGAGAAGGAGACACAGAATCCGAAGCAGGCTCCAGGCTCTGAGCTGTCAGCAGAGCCCGACGCAGGGCTTGAACCCACAAACCCGGAGATCATGACCTGAGCTGAAGTTGGACGCTTAACCGACTGAGCCGCCCAGGCGCCCCAGGGTCACCTCCTTTTTAGAAATGCAAGGTATCAGGTCCCACCCAGACCCACTAAATGACTATTTTAACAAGAGAAGAGCTCTAGCTGACTTGCACGCATAAGGAGACCTGTAAAAAAACCTCACCCCGCTGTGGGTGGATGCCCCTTAAAGTAGTGATTCTGCAACTGGGACCCCGAGCCAGCAGCACCAGCTTCACCCGGGAACTTGACTGAAGTGCACGTTCTAGAGCCCCACCCAGCCCTTCGGAATCAGAAAGGCTGGGGCAATAAGCTGGTTGAGCCCTCCAGGTGATTCTGATCGACCTGGAGGTCTGAGAACCCTCCTGGTATCATTCTTACACCTACGCTTAACCTGGAAAGAAGAGCCAGCAGCGACACCCTGTGGAGCCAAGGGAAGTCTGCACCTTTTCTACACGTGCACCTGCTCCTCCCTGGTAAGATAAGAGTGTCATGACCTTTGTTCCCTGCACTGAAAATACAAGGCTGATTTCTTTCCCTATGAACTATTTGCTTTAGGGTCTTGCGCCCGTTGTGGTCAAGCAGACCAGATTCTTTAATTCGGCAAACATTTACTCATTCGGCACCAAGCAGGTGTAAAGGATTGCAGTAGAGGTGGCGCAGAAGATAGAAAGCATATCAGATTGGTCCCCGGAGCGATCTACCAACAGTTATATCTATAGCAGCACCCGCTGCCATTTGAATATGTGCTATGTGGCAGGCACCGTGCTAATTGCTTTCCCAAACTCCCTCGGTCCTTATGCTAGAGATGTAGTCATTACTCCCATTTTATGATAAAGTAATATGAGGGCTAATTCTAACGCCGATGCTCTTAATCACATAGCAACAGAAGGCCATGGGGGAAGGGAAGGGGAAAAAAAAGTTTCAAACAGAAGAGGGAGGCAAACCTTAAGAGGCTTTTAAATACAGAGAACAAACTGAAGGTTGATGGGGGGTGGCGGGGGGAGAGGGGAAAATGGGTGATGGGCAGTGAGGAGGGCACTCGTGGGGATGAGCACTGGGTGTTGTATGTAAGCAACGAATCGCGGGAAATCTACTCCCGAAACCAAGAGCACACTGGATACACTGTATGTTAGCCAACCTGACAATAAGTTCTATTTAGAGAAAAAGTAAAAACTAAAAATAAATAATTTTAACATAATAAAAAAAATTAAGAAGGAAACAAGAAATCGCAGGGCAAAGCTTCATAAAGCGATCCCCAAGGCTCCCTGTTATTAGAGTCGCTTAGTCACTTGTTTCAAGAGTAGATTCCCAGAGATGCACCAAATCAAGGCATGTTTCACAAACGTGACACTCAGTCTGGGAACTACTGTGCTACACCATACTGCCTCCGTTGCGGCATTGACCTTCGAAGGGCCCTGGAGTTATCCTGAAATGGCGAGCGGCAAAGATTCCTAAGCAGTGGGGGAAGCGATGACCAAGTTTGTATTTCAGGAAGATCTATGGGGAGGCAGTGTGAATGGATTAGAGGATGGTGACGATGTGAGGGACTGATGTGACCAGTAATCTTCTTGGAAAAAAAGAATGTCCCTGAGTTATCGATGCCAGTGGCGATCTGGGTTTGTTTCCTAAGTGACTCGCTCATCGTCGTATGGGTATCTCAAATTCTTGTCTCAGGAAAAGTCGGTTTTAAGAGTTGCATGGAATCTGAGCTAGAATTCCAGAACCAAGCAGTAGGAGGATAACTCAGATAAAATAATCTTAAGGGGCCCCTGGGTGGCTCAGTCAGTGGAGTGTCTGACTCTTGATTTAGGCTCAGTCCGTGATCCCAGGGGCCGTGGGATTGGGCCCCGAGTCAGGCTCTGCCCTGAACGTGGAGCCTGCCTGAGATTCTCTCTCTCTTCCTCTGTCCCTCTCCCCAGCTCACACACTCTAATAAAAATATATAAAATAATGTTAAAAAGATAATAAAACCGGGTCAGAAATTGGAGCTTTGGGAAGAATTATCCATGTAGCAAAATTTTAAATAATTTTAAGTTACTGTTTAGAATCTATTTTGACTCTAAATAGATTGTCTCTCAGTTCTTTCTGACACTGGTTTTTGGTTTGTTTTTTTTTTTTTTTTCCAGTCGTTGCTATCACTTTAAATTTGTCAGCTTTCAAATCTGAAAACCAAGTTATTCTAGCATTGGTTATGCAAGTTGCGTTATGCCCCCTGGTGGCAATATGGGTAGGCAGAACAGAGTCCTGTTTTCAATCAAAGGGACAGAGCCAACTTAATTGAAGTAGGTGGCGGGCCCTGAATTTGAAATGGAATTTCATATAAAACTTTTCTGGTCTTACTAAAAATAGGAAACATCCCGCGAAGCTAAAATCAGATGTATTAAGTTTAGCCTGCAAGGTGCATATTTCAATTTCCCTTGCTTTGTCATAAAATGGATTAGCTCCTTGAAATATGTCAGTTGAATTTGAAATTAAATATTTGCTCTGCATACAGCTAAGTGGCTGGATTCCTACAAGAGGGCTAGAGTCTAAATACGTGCAGAATGTCCTTCAAGATCAGGCCGCAGTGAGTGTCACACACAATGCCATTTATTTCCTTCAGAGCACTAGTTTCCCCGCGAATAAACTTGAAAACGTTACGCCGCTCACCTAAGTCATATATGTTCAAGAAGGCTTTGGGAAAAAAACTTCGAATTTTGTACTGTATTCTTCAATGTTAACAGCCAAATACAGGTTATCATTTGGATTACACTGAGGGCTTCTTGAATGTGTGTGTTTGTTTTCTTACCTGTTTGGGGGGGGGGAGAGTAAAGCTCTCAAACTAGCGGAACATATGTTGGTGTTTGGTGCGAGAAAAGACCAAAGATATGGGGGCGTCTGGGTGGCTCAGTCAGTCAGGTGTCCAACTTCGGCTCAGGTCATGATCTCGTGGTTCATGGGTTCGGGCCCCGTGTCAGGCTCTGTGCTGACAGTTCAGAGCCTGGAACCTGCTTCGGATTCTGTGTCTCCCTCTCTCTCTGCCTCTCCCCTGTTCCTGCCTTCTCTCTCTCTCTCTCTCTCTCTCTCTCTCTCTCTCTCTCTCTCAAAATTAACAAAAAAATAAAAAATAAATCAAATAAAGGATGAGAGAATAAAGTTTCTTGCTGGATTTAGATAAACCTGGCCTCGATGGATACATTATTTGGTCACGGGAGGAAAAAATGGCAGTGCCTTAACTAAACATAAGTGACTACCAGGTGCTTAGCATGATGCTGCCCTAGAAAGTACTAGAGAGAACTGGGGGAGACACGGCCTCAAGAAACATTAAGTCTAGCAAGTGAAGATGTGTAAAAACTCACAATGATATAAATTAATGAAAATAATAACAGATATAAAGGAAAACCTGATATAAAGTTTAAAAGGGTGTATCAGCTGTAGTTTGGAATGAGACTTGAAAAAGGAGTACTTTCCAGATGAACATACAAAGGGAAAACATAAGCTAAGGGAGAAAACACGTGCAAACAGAAAGTTCGCGGAAGTGAGATGCGCCAAAAGGACACTCAACCAGTTAAAGTTGTGATGAGAAATGGTGAGAGACAAGGCCAGAGTCTGGATTAAGAAGGGTCTTAATAGAACTCATCACATTTACTTTATCCTGTAAGTGAGAGGTCCCATGACTTTCTCATTCATGAAGCCCTTCGTCTTTCAGAGATTCTTTCAGTGTGCCCCTTGGCCAAACAAAACAAACCAAACCAAACCAAACCAAACCAAAACAAACCAAACCAAAACAAAAACAGGTCCATTAAGAAGTAGTTAGATTAGAACAACTTAAGGGGCATTTATGTCCTAACAATGTGTGCTTAGGAAAAATAACACAAAAACGGAAAGACTATTTTTATTGTGCTCTTAAATAACGAGTTACTAAGTGGATACGCATGCCTGTTGGGCATTGTACACATTCTCGAAACTTGCTCTGGAAACTTGCAGTCAGATTACACCTCACTACCCTCATTTCTTACTCCATAATGATTTCCACGTGATACTTAATATCACAGCAAATGCCAGAAACCCACTTCATAAAGATGTATCATGGAAAGGAATGCAGGGTGATCTAACTTTGAAACTTTGGACTACCTTGGGCTAGTAGTTTCCATGGTGTCCAATAGGGAGCAACTATCGCTGTTTTCCTTTGCAAATCTCAACTATCCTGTGGTCCCCCGTGGGGTCACCACGGCACCCTGGCACAGCTGGAAAATCCAAAAAGACTTTGCACAAATCGCTGACATAATCTAACTTGCATGTTTAAAATGCCCTGATGCCTTTGTGAGGGTGGTGAGACCAGGATCCTGGTAAGATCATGGCAAACATCGGGTAGGAAATGAGGATGCGAATTGCACCACGGGTGAAGACGTGACAAGAGGCAGAGTGGGGTCCATCGAGCCACAGCTCTTGCAACTAAATGATATGAAGGAGTGAGGCGAGTGTCACAAGAGGGAAAGCAGAGGAGTTACTTTTCCAACACGGGCAGAGTGTAGTTAGTGATACTGTTTAGCAGAACGTGAGTTGAGTATTTCGATAATCGTGCTTGAATCTAATTGGTTGCCCTTGCAATCCTGCATTTTATTTCATGCATGGAAAACATCATTTTGAGAGGGCCCATTAGGCTCCACCAGAATGCCAAAAGGTTAAAACCATCTACTGACTGTAGGATATACAGGTGCGAAATTCAGGAGAAACAGGAAAAATGTAATTAAACGTACATAGTGCATGTAAAAGTTGCATAGATGTTTTTAGCTTGTGGTGGAAGCTATGGGTGTAGATACAAGTTTTCAAGGAAAAGTAAGGGGTTGAAGATCAAGGGCAGAAGCCTAGAACACAAACACTTCAGAGGTTCAGAGGTTCAGAACGTTGAAAGTGGTCCCCGGGGGAAAAACATTTAAAGGGACAGGGAGTGAAGAGAACCAAGAAAGTGGTGCTACGGAGACAAAGAGAAAAAAGTATTGGGCAGGTGGAATGTAAGAAAGGGGCGCCGGGGTGGCGCAGTCGGTTAAGCGTCCGACTTCAGCCAGGTCACGATCTCGCGATCTCGCGGGATCTCGTGATCTCGCGGTCCGTGAGTTCGAGCCCCGCGTCGGGCTCTGGGCTGATGGCTCGGAGCCTGGAGCCTGCTTCCGATTCTGTGTCTCCCTCTCTCTCTCTGCCCCTCCCCCGTTCATGCTCTGTCTCTCTCTGTCCCAAAAATAAATAAACGTTGGAAAAAAAAATAAGAAGAAGAAAGATAGAGATTTGAACAAGTATCCAGGGAACTGTGATATTAGTAATGTTTTGGTGATCTTAGAAAGTCCAATAAATTAGCATGGATAGAAGGAACAATGTCATGAAGGGCAGAGAATGAAGCAGATTCACATGGATAGGATTACGGTCTCCTAGAAATCCGGTTCTTTTTGAAGATTAATTAACCAGTTACGGTAACTGTTACTAGTTTCAGGTGGACCATATCATGATTTAGCAATTCTATCCATGACTCAGTGTTCATCATGGTAAGTGTGCCCTTGATCCCCTCCCCTCCCCCTCTCCCCGTTGGTGACAAGCAGTTTGCTCTCTGTATTCCAGGGTCTGTTTTTTATTTTTCCCTTTTTTTTGTTTCTCAAATTCCGCCTGAGTGAAATCATATGTCCAATTTCACTTAGCATTATACTCTCTAGGTCCATCCATGTTGTTGCAAATGGCAAGATCTCATTCTTTTTTATGGCTGAGTAATATTCTGAAACACATATATATATATATACACACACACACACACACACACACACCTTATGTCCATTCATCTATCGATGGACACTTGGGTTGCTTCTCTATCTTGGCCTTTCTAAATGATGCTGCCATAGACATAGGGGCCCATGTGGCTCCCTGAATTAGTGTTTCCAATACCCAGTAGTGGAATTACTGCGACATATTCTATTTTATTTTTAATTTTGTGAGGAACCTCCATACCGTTTTCCACAGTGGCTGCACCAATTTACATTCCCGCCAACAGTGCATGAGTGTTCCTTTTTCTCAACACCCTTGCCAACGCTTCTTCCCTCTCTTTTTTATTTTAGCCACTCTGACAAGTGTAAGGTGGTATCTTGGTTGGGGGTAGGGGTGGGGGACAACAGCTTAAAGGTGGAGATAGGTCCAGGGGGTTAAACTTTTAAATATAAAAAGAAAGAGAGGGGCGCCTGGGTAGCTCAGTGGGTTGAGTGTCCGACTTCGGCTCAGGTCATGATCTCACAGCTGGTGGGTTCGAGCCCCGTGTCAGACTCTGTGCTGACAGCTCAGAGCCTGGAGCCTGCTTCGGACTCTGTGTCTCCCTCTCTCTCTGCTCTTCCCCCACTTGTGCTCTCTCTCAATAATAAATAAACATTAAAAAAAAATTGTTTAGGGGTGCCTGGGTGGCCCAGTCAGTTAAGCGTCTGACTTCAGCTCAGGCCATGATCTCGCAGTTCCTGAGTTCAAACCCCATGTCAGGCTCTGGGCTGACAACTCAGAGCCTGGAACCTGCTTCGGATTCTGTGTCTCCCTCTCTGCACCTCCCCTGCTCCCATGCTGTCTCTCTCTCTCTCAAAAATAAATAAATGTTAAAAAAAAAATTTTTTTAATAAAATAAAATAAAAAGAGACATGGTCATGTTCACACCTGTTACCTAGCCTCATAAACAGACCTTTTAAAGGCTTAAAATTCTAACTATTTAAAAAGAAGCAAGAAAGGAACAGCGCAATAGTTCAGCCTTAGCCCAACTATCCCCCCCTGGACACCTAGATTTTTCCAGGGCCTCCATTCCAGGGCTTTTCTTCTCACTGAAAGGCTGGTCTCTACATGCACTAATATTTTATTATCTCTGACAGAGACAGAAATACCCGGACTTCCCATGACTCCAGATGCTAATATGGAATATGTATTGATATCTACCATGGCACTCTTCTAGGCACTTGGCACATTTTACCTCATTTTCCTCATAAAGATGTCATGGCGCCGTGAACATGAATAAAAGGAAACCTCACCACAGTGGGGTCTGGAGGCTAGAAGGGGGAGCCCTACCTCTCAACATCGATCACTGGAAGAACGCCAGCTGCAGATCCCAACAAAAGAATCGTCCACAGTAAGGAATCGTCATCCAACAGGGAGCGATGAGCTCTGCATCTCCTACCAGGAAGAGACCACGCTGGCAACTCAGCCGACGAGAAACCATCATCGCCTTCAACTCTCACTTTTCTCCAATGGACCTGGGATCAAACGACCCCTCCCGACATCCATCTTTTCTGGAGACAGTGTTCCTCTCGTTTGCCGGACCCTCCTGTGGTCCCGCCATTGCCCACACGTCCTGAACTGCAATTCCCTGCTATTACTGAATAATCCCATTTTTGCTGGTGGAAAAACTGACAGTTTATTTTTAAGTGAAGCATCAGTGAAGAACTGGACCGCCACACTCAAACCTTCTCTCGCAAGTAATCACGCTAGAAAGTGGTACAGCACACACGTTCGGCACTCCAGTACCAAACAGAGCCCGGTTCAAATCTTGGCTCGCCCGTTCCGTCTCTCGGGACCCACGGAGCAGTAACAGAAATATGTACGCGCGTTGCCCAAGTGAGCAGCGAACAAGACCCGGACCATGCTGCTCAGGGATACCACACCTCCTGATGTCCACAAACAAAGCAAAGGCAGCAGAAGGCAACAGGAAGATTTTGCATTCCAGTGCACCCATTTTTGTCTTATTCCAACTACTGACAACCAGGGGCAGAGGAGACACATGAACAGCTGCACAGGTTATTTTAATTGTAAGTTAATGAAAGTCTACATTACACGTATTCTCTTACAAAATAACAACCTATAAGAGCCCGTGAAAACGGCTGAGCCAACATTACGTGCTGCTTCCGATACTTCCAAGAACTTCAACCGAACTGTCCTCTTTCCCAATGTAAAAGGAAGGCGGCTAGCTGCTTGCGGAAAGACAAGTGCCTGCGTTAATCAAGCCGACGTTCTGAACATGTTCTTCTTCAGTTCAGCCGTTTTCTCCTCGATTTTAGCACCACAGTCCTCTGCTGCCTTTTCAATGCCTTCATGGTACTTCTCCAAAGCAGCTTTCAAACTCAGAAAGATTTCCTAGGTGGAAAATGAGCTGGAGTAAGGATTATCCCATGCATCAAGCTAACCTGATAATGAGTGGCAAGAACTCTCACCATCTCGTTAATATGCATTAGTCATATTTTAAAGCCCCAACGATCGTACATGCACACACACGCACGCGTGTACCGACTCGTTTTAAAAATTCCTTCTGCAAGCTGGGCAGACACATCGAAAAAGTCCGCTACTCAGAAGAAAGCAGAGATGTGCACAACAACGCCTTGGATTCCACGATGTCAAGAACGTACTTCTAATTGTCAAGGAAGAGTTCCTACTTTGGAGCTTTTCATCTGTACCAGGCAAGTACCTGGGTTACTGACTGTATATACCACTACACCCTGTGCATCTGGCCCCGATCACCACTAAAAAGCTGTGTACGCAGGTCTAAGAAGTAATCGGGAGGACTGGAAAATACATGGTAGAGCCGCTTTACTAAAGCCATCAGGTAATTCTAATAAGCAATAATGAGTTCTCATAGAAACATATGGGGATGGGCTAAGAATTTAGAAAACCACGAGACAACAATTTTTATAGATGGAATAAAATAAAAGAAGCCAGTTGGCCTCCATGCATTCTCTTCTCTCTCGTACTTTACATAGTATGATTTTGACCTTCATATTATTCCTTCTTCTTGAACAAAACAATTCTCAAACCTCGGTACAAGAAAAAGTGGCATTCTGAAAGTTTATAGTTTCATCACTGAAATAAAATAGCAGACAGCAGTCCTTTTCCGATGGGAAGAAAAAGCAGTAAATGGGTGTGACGGGGATAATGTTCTTAATTTTAATCGTCCCTCCCATTAACTTTTTCTTAAACCTATACTTTGTCTACTACTGACCTTAGGGGTTTTTTGTTTGTTTTAAAACGTTTATTTGTTTTAAGAGAAACAGAGAGAATGCACGTGCGAGCGATGGAGGAGCAGAGACAGAGGGAGAGAGAGAATCCCAAGCAGGCTCTGCACTAAGCAAGGACCGTGGAGCTCGATGCGGGGCTCAATCCCAGGACCCTGAGATCACCACCTGAGCCGCTATGGAGAGTCAGATGCTTAGCCAACTGAGCCACCCAGGTGCCCCACTACTTACCTAAGCTTAAATTTTAGTGTAGATACTACCTGTTTTTGAACAAACTATATAGGTTATAATTTAATATATTGCAGTTCACAGTGTTTCCAAAAAGAACAAAACTATTTCCAGACTCTGACATCTATGCAAGTGTGAGCACTCCTGCTCAAGATTCCGTGAATATAAATAGATGCTTAAGGCTAAACACTTCCCCAAATCCAAACACAGATAGTTATTAAATCCTAATACAAAAATAGAAGAGTCTTATTTAGATTTCTAAGATCTGATTGGGCATCAAATTACTACAACTATGGGATGTGAATCATTAAGAAAATAAATCAAACAGGGGCGCCTGGGTGGCGCAGTCGGTTAAGCGTCCGACTTCAGCCAGGTCACGATCTCGCGGTTCGTGAGTTCGAGCCCCGCGTCAGGCTCTGGGCTGATGGCTCAGAGCCTGGAGCCTGCTTCCGATTCTGTGTCTCCCTCTCTCTCTGCCCCTCCCCCGTTCATGCTCTGTCTCTCTCTGT
>NW_024412470.1:8983160-9004261 GCF_014898765.1 Herpailurus yagouaroundi
AGTTCCATAGGAATGTACATTTATTCTTACTAAAAAGGAAGCTGAATAAATTTGGTAGTAAGGCAGTACTCGTGAGAAATTATTAAAACTAAGTGTTTAAATAAAGACACACAATCTAAATATCTGAACCCACCGCTTCAACACCCCCAAACCCCTTCCTTCTGAGAACAGACAGACTCTCACGGAGGAACCAAAGCCCACAGATGGAGCCACCATAAATGAGTGATGCATCAAAGCCCATTCCAGGGCACAGCAACAGAAGCAAGCCGACCCTCATGGCCCTCACAGGACGTTAATGACAAGAAATCACAGCCCAAACAAATGCAGTTTTAGTTTCCAATTAAATTCTGTATCCAGGGGCACCTGGGTGGCTCAGTCGGGCAAGTATCCAACTTCGGCTCAGGTCACGATCTCGCACTTTGCGAGCTGGGGCCCCGCGTCAGGCTCTGTGCTGTCAGTGCAGGGCCCACTTTGGATCCCCCGTCTCCATCTCTCTGCCTCTCCTCTGCTCGTGCACGCACGCACGCACGCTTGCTCTCTCTCTCTCTCTCTCTCAAAAATACACAGACATTTAAAATAAAAGTCCTAGAAGGCAGGGATCATGCCTTCCTTAGTCACAACTTATTCCAAGACAGGTGTAGCACCTGGCACCCAGCAGGTGCACAGGCCATTTGGAGAACAAGTGCCTGGATGAATAAAGTACAGAAAAAACAGGGAGCTCCTGTTTTCACCAGGGAAGTGTAACAACAGTGATATTCAGCAGGATGAATCTGGCAGCACTTAGGGCAGATCTGATGTAGAGAATCATAAGTCAAGGAAGAAACTTAGCAAGTTTTTTCGGGGCGCCTGGGTGGCGCAGTCGGTTAAGCGTCCGACTTCGGCCAGGTCACGATCTCGTGATCTGTGAGTTCGAGCCCCGCGTCAGGCTCTGGGCTGATGGCTCGGAGCCTGGAGCCTGTTTCCGATTCTGTGTCTCCCTCTCTCTCTGCCCCTCCCCCGCTCATGATCTGTCTCTCTCTGTCCCAAAAATAAATAAACGTTGAAAAAAAAAATTAAAAAAAAGAAACTTAGCAAGTTTTTGGTACAATCCACGAGCATCACAGAATTTCGGGACAGAAAAGGGTGGTTATGAACAGTGCTACTGACTTTTAAAAAATCCTAACATTAACTTGGTGACTGGACACCAGGATTATCTAAACAAAGTCCAAAATTTCAACTCTTTGTGATAGAAAGTGATGATGCCATCATATGAAGACATCGGGAAGAAATGGAGTAAAAGGGAAAGAGAGAAAGGGCAGAGGGGAAAGAAAAAGTGAGGAGGAGGAAGGCTGCTGGAAGATGCTGGGTGTCATGTGGATGTCACTCTGAAAATGTTATTTTTGTCGAGGCGGGCAAGCCCACGGAAAATATCCAGCAGGCAGTTACGAAAAAGAGCACAGTTGAGGTCACTGGACAGAACAGGAAGCCCGTGAGAAAACCCGTCCAAATAAAGGTGGTAACTGGAAGCAGAAGAGGTAGGTATCTCTGGGAAAAAAGGATATTGAAGGAAAAAAGGAATGTGAAGATCATTAGGGTCCCAGAGAATCGCACACAGCATGACTGGGCCACCGCAGTGCATCTCTTCCTTTCCACGGAGGGTGCTTATGAAAGAAGCTAAAAGGAGCTCTTTGGCAAAATGCATCGTGATTCACCAAGGATTTAGACGACCCATCCTGTTCAGAACCAACGGATATCACAGTGCAGACTGGGTAAAGGTTAGAACCACCAGGCACCTTCAACAACTATCTCCGAAGTTTTGATCAGAGGTTCTCTGCCAGTCTGAAGGAAGAAAAACTTAACGCAGCAAAGGGCCCAATTCTAGTCAACATTCTCATTCTGGAGAAAAAGGCATGTTGGTCAAGTGTGCGGGTGACAGCTAAGCCACGAAAAACAGTTAATGTGAGTGATACAAAGATTTCAAACGACCCTGATCCTTTGAAATCCACACTGAAGGAAATAAATGAAGCCTTGAAAAAATAGTAATAAAATTCTAAATTAAAAGTTCCAAGAAATGGCTGCATTAAAGTACGGGGAGACATTTTAACTAGGCAGAACTACATGTGGAAACGATAGGGGTCATTTAATTGATCACCAGCTCAATATGAGCCAAGGGCAAGCTGTTGCTCTAAAAATCCAAGCCAGGATCACACTTCATTAACAGGAGCGCTGTGCTCGGGGGCTGGCCACACCATTATCTGGAAGGCTATGTTTAGAACCAGGTCCTACATTTTAAACAGAATAGTGGCAAGCAGGAAACGGGGCGGAGTGGGGGGGAGAGACAGTAAACAGGATAGTAATGAATCTGAAAATTAAGCTATATAAAGAGTGGCTGGAAAACTGGGGCTCATTAACCCAGATGAGAAGGCTGAAGGAACCCATGGTCATTATCCTCAAATGTCTGCAGTGATATTAAGCAGAGGAGGATACAGATTTGTTCCAGAGAGATCTTGGTTCACTAGACTACAGAAATTATATTCTAAACTAAAAACGACAAGTAACATTTTAACAACCAAAGCTGTCCTGGTAAAACAGCTTGGGTGGTTATGGGCTCTGTGATACTGAAAACAATGAAGCGGAACCTATCAGTGGTTCTCAAAAGCCACAATAAAAAGTTCCAGTCTGTGGACCCCGTTGCTGAGGATTCTAATTCAGGACATCTGGGTGAGGGGTTGTGTTTGTTTTGCAATTCCTCTTTGAATTGTAATGCAGAGCCAGTTTTAGCAATTTCATGCTAGAGGACCATCCAAGTTTACAAATATTTATGAAAAGCACACTACATAGAAGGCACCCGCCTAGGCACGGTTTCATGTACAATGATAAAAAATACATGATTGCTGCTGTCGAGAAACTTGAAATGTTACTGGCCAGACATCTCTGCGTTGCACACAGTAACATAAGGCAAGCAGGGCTGAGGGGCAGGAAGTCCTCCCACAGTAACTGCTTCACTAACTGTGCTTGACCCTGTGATACCAAGTAAATATGAATTGATTGATTTGGTTAAGAAGGAGGATTAAGGATCTCCTCTAAGATCTTTGTAAGCCACATTTTAGACATAAACAGAGGGACAAAGGCTGAGTCTTGGTGCATATCCAGGTAAGAGGCAGGAAAAAGAGAAGCCGTTGAAAGGTAGAAAGAAAAGGGAAGGGCAGAAAAAGTCAGGGCAGCGCACTGGGCAGACAGGCACAGGGAAACACAGCCCTTGTCCTTTCCTTTCTTGCTTCCCTCCCTCCGCAGTGGCCTCAAGACAGCCTTCAGTGTATGCACATGCACACCTACAAGTGGCCGTGCAACAACCTCTTTCAAGGACAGAACAGTCCCGAGAACAGGTGAGGGGCGTGTCTGCAGTGGCTTTTAGCATTCTGAGTCCTTGCAAACTGGATGCGGATGGTGGAAGGTAGTGACAGCAAGTATTTAAACATTTTTCAGGTACCAGGTTTTAGGAAACCTTGATCCAATATGGCAATATAAGGTGAAGGTAAGGTGAAGAAGGTAAGGTGAAGAAGAGTAAGAAAAAAAAAAAAAAGAGGTCATGGGATTTTACAAAGGGCTGTTTTCAGTGATTTCTGGTAGCAGTTTGGGCCAGTCTTGAGCATATAGGTCAAACTTCAAAAGTGAAGAGAAGATGAGGGGCTCCTGGGTGGCTCAGTCGGTTGAGCATCCGACTTCAGCTCAGGTCATGATCTCGCGGTTCACGAGTTGAAGCCCCACGTCGGGGTCTCTGCTGACAGCTCGGAGCCTGGAGCCTGCCTCGGATTCTGTGTCTCCTTCTCTCTCTGCCCCTCCCCTACTTGTGCTCTTTCTCTCTCAAAAATAAAAAAAAAAAAAACATTAAAAAAAAAAAGATTAAGAGATAATGAGCTCTAATAAACACATCAGAATAGATTACTTCTTTGAGACATCAGCAGTTAAGAAAAGGACAGAAGGTAAACACTTTGTTTGGCACCACACCGACGTTTTGGAAGACACAAACGTGGAAGTCAAGATGTCTGTCCTCATTAAACTTGGAACTATGTACGAAATAAAATAAATACGCTGAAACAAGCAAAGAATAAAACCAGTAACTTACTTTCAGGATTTGTGATAAAGATACCATTAAAAGTCTCCTCACACAGGGACTAACCTAAGCTATTTCATTTCACGTAACAACTCAAACACACTGAACACTGATGATAAATCATTTCGAGAGAAACTTTTTAGAGGACATTACTTACAATCATTATGCAAGTGTACTTATCAAAAAATGGTCAGAGCCTTTCGGGAGCACCTGCTCTTACTGCAGTCAGGCCAGGGGGAAAGACCAGTGAAGAAAAGGTACGAAGGAGACAGACAAACACACACAGGTGAATGGAGACAGAACCCAAGGACGCAGGAGGTCAAGTTCTGCTTCAGAGAACGGACAGATCCTGACGATGAGGGTGACGGAACTGCCACTGTGAGCTGGTAGACGATGTGAAATTCACTTGTGAGCACACACTCACCTGGGACTTCAGTCTCTCCCTTTCGGTGGCATCTTTCAGTTGCTGAATTCCCAATTTAATCTTCTGGATTTCTTGGTTAATTGTGGTTACTCGCTCATAGACAGCTCCTCTTTTTTCTTGAACTTTATTGCAATCTCTAAAGGAAAACAGAGACTGCTAAATTTTAATTCCACTCAAGCATCAGAAAAGGAAAACATTAACTCTAATACTGACTCCGAAGTGATCGCATCGATTTGTTTGACAAACCTAAACCCCTTCTCAAGACATAAAAGCAAATGAATGCAGGGGCGCCTGGGTGGCACAGTCGGTTAAGCATCCGACTTCAGCCAGGTCACGATCTCGCGGTCCGTGAGTTCGAGCCCCACGTCGGGCTCTGGGCTGATGGCTCAGAGCCTGGAGCCTGTTTCTGATTCTGTGTCTCCCTCTCTCTCTGCCCCTCCCCCGTTCATGCTCTATCTCTCTCTGTCCCAAAAATAAATAAACGTTGAAAAAAAAAAGCAAATGGATGCAAACTCCGTGTGGTGCAGCCCCCGAGGGCTATTATTCAAAGCGGAGACTTGAAGTTACACTCCCCCAGGTGTCTTCACTCCTGTACTACGGGTGGGGATGTGAATCAGTACAACTTTTCTGCAAGGCGGATTGGTCACAAATACAAAATCCACCGGTTCTGCCCTTTTTCTTCATCTGCATGAGGAAGAACAAAGGAAATCTTCACCATATACAGGCTGAAACATGGATCTTATGGGCATACGTGCGGTGCGTACTCTAAAAATACAGTCTCTGGGCACCTGGGTGGCTGAGTCAGTTAAGTGTCTGACTTGGGCTCAGGTCATGATCTCGTGGTTCATGGGTGGGGGCCCCGCGTCGGGCTCTACGCTGACAGCTCGGAGCCTGGAGCCTGCTTCGGATTCTGTGTCTCCGTCTCTCTCTGCCCCTCCCTGGCTCACACTCTGTCTCTCTTGCTCTCCAAAATAAATAAATATTAAATAAACAAACAAACAAAAGGGAACTGACTGGAAGCACACTGGCTAACAACAATAACATGCTTACTGAAGTATTAATTCTTACTAGATTAAAAAACGGGGGCAACCTTTTCTCAAAACAAAACATGGATGCTATAATGCCATAGCCCAGCTGGACTGTAAGACGGGCCAGGCGGTTCATCTTCCGAGAGGGCACGGAAATGAGCAGAGATACCAGAGGCCCTTCTGGAGAACCAGGCAAAGCAAACACTAGTGTGATGTACGGAAAAGGAAAAACCGAGGACCTACAACATCTCTCCATCCACACACAGCATTAGGAGATTCATAATGAATTCATCTCTGGTCACCCAAAGGCGGAACCCCTTTTTGAGATTACAGGAGCTTTGGAATCTTAGGGAGGTGACAACATGCTAGCTTTCCCCGCTTATTTTCTCTAACACATTGAAGTGACAATGACTCCATACTCAATCACCGTGCGTTTGTACTGCTTGACGTCCTCGTGCTTCTTATTTATTTTGAATTGTGCTGTGGCAAGTTTTTCCTTCTTCCCAATCATCAGTCTTTTGAAGGAATTTTCTTCAGTCTTCAGTTTCTTCAGTTCTGACTCATCACTCTCAATTTGGTCCTCCAAGTTCAGACTCTGCATTTTACCACAAGGACGTAAAGTCAATACAACCCATTAGGATTTACAAACAAGAGGAGTGTCTATTTCTTGGATGAGCTCTACGAAGATACAGTTGGAAGATGAGAAAAACCCGGACCGTCCGGAGGGCATGGGAAGGCGCCGGGGACCCTGGGAAAGGACGGGACACCTGGCGAGGGGTCCGTACGGGGTCGCTCATCAGTGAGGATGAGGACAGAGCCGTGTGATAGGAGGACCGGCCGAGAGGCTGTGCCGAGGGCGCTGGGCCTGAGCTAAGGTAGGAGGAACAAGGAGAAAGGGGAAGTGCAAGGAACTGTTACAGCGGGTGCACCTCAATCTTTTCTTGCTGACTCCAGACGGCAGATAAGGGAGTACGTGCTTGGGAAAGATTACCCCAGGCAACCTCACCTTCTACCCCTCTCTTCCCTCAAAGAAGAAGTCCTTTGTCAAATGCAAAGTTAGTGATCCTGGGGACAGTCTGGATTACTATGATAGAGTGAAGATGTGAAAAAGGATTTTCAAGCTTCCAGCCTGAGAAACTTAAGTAACATTAGTATACCTCTGGAGCCCCAGAGCAGGGCCTACATTGTAAACCTAAATCTCCTTATAGACCCCAGGGATGGCGCATTTGCAACTGTTAGTACAGGTTTAAAATTCCATTACTTTTTTCCCCAAAATACACATGGCAATATGCCATGTTACTTAATTTATTATTCATCTCATCTGAAAGTTTAACATAGGCCTTCCCACTACTGTGTGCAACAAGAAAACTTTTGGGGCGCCTGGGTGGCTCCGTCGGGTAAGCATCCAACTCAATCTCGGCTCAGATCATGATCTCACGGTGCGGGAGATCGAGCCCCATGTTAGGCTCTGTGCTGACAGCTCAGAATCTGCTTGGGATTCTCTGTCTCCCTCTCTCTGCCCCTCCCCGACTTGTTCTCTCTTTCTCTCTCTCTCTCTCAAAAATAAAATAAGGTAAGTATTTAAAAACAAAAAAAGAAGAAGAATGTTTCGTTGCCCAGCATACACTGCCACATCTATTATTCTCTAGAATGACCTTGCTTTTCTTTAGGAAAATAGTAACAAAAAGTAAAAGCAAATCCAAGCAACTATAGTAAACCATGACATAATAAAAGCATTAAAATGCTACATAATACAAACCTCCTTTAAGATGTTGGTTAACTTTTCCCTATTATCTGCAAGGTCCTGTATTTTCTTCTGATATAACTGTACCTCCAGCTGACATGAAGGCAAGCACTCAACTGAGTCTCTGTAGATTTCGTATTTTTCCATCACTTCTTGCTTTGAGAGAGAAAACAAAACACATAAAAGCCAGTGTGATAGTCTCCTTTATGAAACTGCAGTACTGTGTTTGCTATTAAATAATTTCTGCACTTAATACTGAAAGCTTAAGAGCAGAGAACAATTAAGTTTCTGGGTCAGGGAGAAAGCACTATTACTGACACGTGTCTAAGTACATACAATTATGCTTCCTAATTGCCAGATATCCTTGCACAATGGAGAACTGCCACAATTTTACTAAATCACTCACTGAAGTACCTTCCAAAGGTTATTCATGGTGAGTTTAAAAGAGTTCGTGTCTGCTAATATTCAAACTACTCCTAATTACTCCTGGGCAATCGTATTACCAATGATAATCTTCCTGTTCATCTTTCTAATAACCATTGCTGCAGCAGATTCTTTTTAAAAGATTAATTCGTCTCCTGAAATTAGAAAATGAGCATGTTTACTACAACCCCTGGAACAACAGGCTTCCTTTCCTTCTCCCAGGGGCCCGGTCCCCATCCCCGCCCACCTTATTGGCCAACTGGACTTTGTCCTCAGTGAAACGCTTCATCAGATGACTGCTCACTTTTCTCTTGTCTTTTTCTTCCCAATTTGTAAATACTTTTGCATCTCTGAGTGTCACAGATATAACCTCTTTACCTCTCATGCACTATAAACATGTTCCATAGGTCTTCTTTTCTCTACAGATTTGGATTTCCTATCTTAATTTAAAAAAAAAAATCTAGCCCAGTTCAAGATTATACAAATGTTCTCCTAAAATTTCTAAAATTAAGTTTTAATCCACATAGAATTTACTTTTGTAACTGGCACAAGGTGTAGACCCAGCTCCCTTTTCTTCTAAATGAGTGGCCAACTGA
Organism: Herpailurus yagouaroundi; assembly: GCF_014898765.1. Lineage (NCBI taxonomy): Eukaryota > Metazoa > Chordata > Mammalia > Carnivora > Felidae > Herpailurus > Herpailurus yagouaroundi. The sequence continues at coordinate 8,991,469 of NW_024412470.1, forward strand.
GCCAGAACTGTTTACTAAATAAACTACACTTTTCTCTTAAATACCCAGATCTATCTGTTGGCTTTCATTTCCGTTCTGCTGTCTATTCCTGTAACAGGATCTTAATGATCAGGAATGGCTGGAATAACGAATTCAGAGATAAACCAGAAATGTTCCTTTCATGGAGTTTAAAAACCCTGCCTCACAAAGGATGCTAAATTGTCCACCCACTTCCACTTCTGTCCCTGTCCACTTCCATCCATCTCCCACAGTGACCCATCATCTTTTTAAACATACATTATATCACGTTCCAACATCCCCCTTTTAAACCAGCCAGTGGTATGCCCCGCTCCCACAGTAAAATCCAGCACCTGAAAAATCTGCCTGGTGCCAGTTTTTCTATCATCACCTCATGCCATTCCCCTTCTTACGTTTAAGGTGTTATTCTTTGAGTACACCTTGCTCCCTTCTACCTCAAAGAATTTGCAAATGCTGTTCCCACTCCTCAGATGCTCTTCCATGCATTTAGTAGGATAAACATTGTTTATCCTTCAGACGTCAACATCAATTTCTACTTCCTTCCCCCTCTACTCCCAGAGTTCCAAAATATTAAATTAGACCACCATCATTGCATTATTTCAAAGAACCCCATATTATTTTGTTTGTTTCTCTTTTTGGCACTTTTTAAAAAGTATTTTTAGAACAGTTTTAGGTTCACAGTAAAACTGAGCAGCAGGTACAGGGATTTCCCATGTACTTCCTACCCCAACACACGCACACCCTACGCATTTTCATAATACATATTATAATCTGTAATTATGTAATTGATTATAAACTTAATACCTTTCTCCATCATATAAAGTAAGCAGGTCTCACAAGGACAAAGAATTTCTATTTTGATCATCCAGGACAAGGTCTCAAAACTTTGTTGTATAATTGAACAAATGTCTTAAAAGTGTACTTCCTTTCCCTACACCTGCTTTAGAGAAGAGCTGTATCTTAGAGACAAGGGCAAGAAGCTTAAGAAAAAAGGAAGTGTAGACAAACTGGGTACCACAAAGCTAACACACCATTAAGCAAGAGTTGCTAAAAAGAAAAAATACATATAGAGAAAAGCATTAAAATTTTTTAAATAAAAAGGAAATTCACCCTGGAATTTTTAAGTTTCTGGACGGTATCTTTCATTTTTTCTTTATAATTCTTTAGTTTCTCTGGAGAATCCACAATTTTTGTTTTCAAACTCTCTTGCACTTCTTTCAAAGAAACTACGGACAATTTTAGTTCATTCTGTTGAGAAAACATATTTATATTAGATACAGTAATAAAACTGGTAACTTACCATTATGACAACGGAAAAGCACAAAGGAACGGGGTCTCTGCTCGCCGTGGTGGGGGCAGCTGTACAACTACGACCCTGTCACTCGCCTGCGTATTTGCTCCCATTCGTCTGTGGGCCGAAGACCCAGCCCCTGAGCAGGACATTCAAGGCCCTTCGCCGTGTACCCCTCCCATCCTCGCCAGGGTCCTCTTCCGCCAGGGCCCCGCTCTACCTACAACCTGCTAACGCCAGGCCTAGGCTCGGAAGGTGCCAGCGATGTCTCTCTGATCAGCACGGTCCTTCTGAAAACCGTCAGCCCTGTGCCGCCTGTGAGCTCCATTAATCCTTGGAAGTCCTGCCCCCACTGCCTTTACGTCCTTCTATAAACAACACCATCACTGTTCAGGGGACGCTATCCGTATGTACTTCATATGTGTTGCTGACTTTGGCTGGGTGACCTGGAGTTGTGTAAAGTTCTTTTGTGTTCCCAGAGCACACACCAAGCACTAGCACTGAGGGGGTGATCGACACATGCTTGCTGAATTAAAACAAATTTCCTTAGTCTCCCGAATTTCAAACCACCCAGGGAACTGAGGTGAAGGGCATCAGAAAACGCTATTAAAACTTCTCTGTAAGTGTAAGGGCGCCTGGGTGGCTCAGCCAGTTGAACCTCTGACTCTTGATTTCGGCTCAGGTCATGATCTCACGGTTCGTAGGTTCAAGCGCAGAGCCTGCTTGGGATTCTCTCTCTCTCCCTCTCTTTCTGCCCTTCCCCTGTTCATGCTCTTTCTCGCTCTCTCTCAAAATAAATAAATATTAAAAAAAAAAAATCTCTGCAAGTCTAAAATTATATAAAAAGAAAAATATTCACATGAACTTCCTCCCAAAGTATTAGGTGATAAATTACATTTACATTGTTTTGAGACACTCTATGACTCAATGAATCGATACAGAAAGGTCTCCAAGAAATATTAAGTGCAAGAACCAATTACAGATCAACATACAACACGAAACAGAATAGTTTCTACGAAAGCAGAATAATGAAAAAGAAAGACAGCCATATGCCTCTACACAGGTGCACACCATGTCAGGGAAAAGGATGGGAGGGTGTGGCCTGCAGGGTAAGCGGGCCCAGAGAAGAGGGGCTTTGTGTCTCACCCGCCGTCCCTGGTCTCTCCCTGCATATATAAAGATACACACGTTATGCCATTTGAGTATTTCACAACAGGAATGTACTACTGTATGGCTCGTGTCACTTGTCTACAAGTTTTTTTTTTTTTTTAACTAAAAAGGACCACAAATGATCTCACCTTTTTTCCAACTAACTCGGGGAGGCCAAAGTTGAATGTTTGAAACAATGTGTCTGTTATTTTAGCAAACCGCCCCACTGTCTGCTCCTTCATGCTCCACAAAACTAGTGATCACTTTCCTTACAATTGACACTGACTTTCATCACATTTTTTCCCTTTATAAAAAGCTTAGATTGGATACTATAATTACAAAATGATTTCATTTTAATGTAGCTTTAAATGGGACAGAAAGAAATGGATAATAAAACTGAACCACAGCCAATACTACTCAGATAAAAGCCTTTGCTAATAAAAAGAGTGACAGAAAAACAAGGAACATGTTCCACCAAAGTAAATTTCAGGTGGATCTAAAGTGTCAGTGTTAACAGGGAAGCCATAAAAGTACAAGGAGACAATGTGGGATTAAACAAATGAGAAGTGGGACAGTATTTTCTACGTAAAGAATTCAAGCCACAAACCATGAAGCCCATGTCTATATGTTTTACCACATTGAAAACATAAGCCTTCTCATGGGGAAAAAAATGATGAATTTAAAAGACAAATAGTTAATACCCCAAACTCATAAATCTTTAAAAAAAATGAAGTAAGCAGGGTGCCCACGTGGCTCAGTTGGTTGAGCGTCTGGCTTTGGCTCAGGTCATGATCTTACGGTTTATGAGTTCAAGCCCCATGCTGGGCTCTCCACAGACAGCTCGGAGCCTGGAGCCTGCTTCGGATCCTGGGTCTCCCTCTCTCTCTGCCCCTCCCCCTCTCGAGCTCTCAAAAATAAGTAAACATTAAAAAAATAAATTAAAAAAAAAATGAAATGAAATGAAAGGAACACAGATAGCTTACAAAATAAGAAACAACAGTAAACGATTGAATCAAGATGTCGAAATCACTAAGAATAAAAAAAAATCAAAATTAAAATGAGGTGTTTTTTTCCTACAAAACTGACAAAGAGAGCAAACTAAAAACATCCATTTTTGGCAAGAGTGTAGGGAAAAGAACACTCATATTGTATCAGTAGGAATGCAAGTTGATATCTTTTTAGAAGTCAGTTTAGCAAGGTGGATCAATTTTATATACTTTTTCAAGTTTATTTATCTATGTTTGAGAGACAGACAGAGAGAGTGAGCAGGGGAAGGGGAAGGAGAGAGGGAGAGACAGAATCCCAAGCAAGCTACGCACGGTCAGCACAGAGCCCGACGCGGAGCTCGAACTCACAAACCGTGAGATCACGACCTGAGCCAAAACCAAGAGTCAGAGGTTCAAGCGACTGAGCCACCCAGGGGCCCCTCGGTGGGTCGATTTTACACGTGTGTTCCCCTTCACCCAGAAATCCTACATGTGGGAATTTATTCTAAGATGAAGGGCAGCCGGTGCACAAATATCGACGCCCGTACGTGTGTCACACGTACACGCTGCTGTCCAATCGCAGAAAAATTAGAAGCCAGAGGATGTCTATCAACAGGACACTAGAAGTATCTACGTTAGCCCAACGCACAACCATGGGTGGCCATTAAGATGATGAGGATCGACGGTGACGTGCTAACTCTCTACACTCTTTTGTTACGTGAAAGCAGGCAGGTGTGAGGCGTGAAGGGTCTAGCATTCCCCATGAACATTCCCCGTGTACAATCACACGTGCTTGTCCGCAGAGACAAGTGTCATCTGGGACACATCTCAGACTGTGCGGGAGCTTTCAGGTGATTTTCGCTTTCCTCACACATTTCTGTGTTTCCGTTTTTTGACAGTAGTCAGCTATTGTATTTAAATTGAGAAAAGTTCAATTAGTTTCGGTTTAAGGAAAAAGGGAGAAACACGTGACCGTAACAACACACACAGTTCAAACATTCCTCACACAACACAGGCAAACCTTCAGGGCTAGTTATATGAAAAGGAGCTTACCAAACGCTTGGTTTTCTCTGAAATCTCTGACTTCTTTTGGGAATTTCCGTCTTGTAGCACTATCTAAGGAAAAAAGCAAACAACTCTTCTCTAATGATTCAAAATAGATTTAAATTTGCCACTAACATAAAGGTAAGAAAGGAGTTAAATGGATTAGACCATAATATATATACTCAAACTTATCTATTTGTGATACCACTGCTCCAAAACAAATATCTAACAGCTCCTCTACTAAGCAGTCAAGTCCAAATAAGTGCATAAGTACTTATGTCCTAACAACTCAGTAGCCCTTTGAAAAAGCAATATATACACATTGAAAGAAAAAGATGTTTATTTTATTCTCAAATAACCACAACTACTCCCAAATTGGATGTGTGTACCTGTTGCACACCGCACAAATGCACACATCTTGGAATCAGATTGGACTCAGACATTCTCATTTCCTGTTGAGATTTTTTCACGTAGTCCTGGTTTTTTAGCACAGCCAATGTCAAAACCCAGGTTCACAAAGATACGAAAGGAAGGTAATGTGAGTTGTTGGAACTGTGGACTATCTGGAATTGGTGGTTCAAGCAGGGTATGGCAGATGCAGATTATCACTGTTTCCCTTGAAATTTTAAAATATCCTGAAGCACCCCTGCGGGTTTGCTGTGGTGTCCAGGGTGCCACGGGACAGTTTGGGAACAGCGGGAGTAGAAAAAGGGAAATCCTAAAAAACCCTAGTCAACGAGACAGCGTATAACCCTGACAACATGAATAACTAACTCATGGTCAACAGAAGCATACATCCATTCTAAGGGGCACAAGTGGGCACAGCAATGTACCCTGTATCTTTAGCAACTGGAAGTAACATGCCCTTACCCCTCCACACCCACCAAAAAAAAAAAAAAAGCGGTGTTTTTAAATTTTAAGCTAACAACCGTGAAAATAAAACGAGACCTCGCTCACATGGAGTCGGGAGGCCAGGAGGGGGAGCCCTCACCCCGCACCACTCCATGTCAATTACGGGAAGCCTCGGCAACCGCAGGCCCAATGCTGGCAGGAGGTTCATGGCATCTCCGCTGGGAATCAACTCCCCCAACCACCTCGCCACTCAGCCAAGGAGAAGCCACCAGCAGCCTCAACTTCTGCTTTTCCTCCGTGGACTTTCTTTCAAAGTCGCCCCTCCCAACCCCCTCCTTCTCCATAAAGTAACATCGCTCTCCTTGTCCGACTAGCCCTCAGCTCGTGCTCAGCTGATGTGTACCGTGTACCAAGTTGCAACTCTCTGCTCTTCCCACGTAAACCCATTTTTGCTGATAAGATTAAGGGACTGTTTCATTTTTACGGTCAACACAGCTGATACCGTTTTCTGGCGAAACTCTTGATTCAGCGATTGCTGCAGCTCCTGAATGTCATCTGAAAGCTGCTTGAACTCTGCTTGTTCTTCGACCGGAACAGAACTAAACGTAGCGAAATAGATGAAGATGACACATACCAAGTTCTTAACTGTGCAAGGCCAAAACCGTCCCTGTCCTCAAATAACTCAGGTGGAAAAACAAGAAACAAAAAGCTATCTGTTTTCATGTTTCTGAATTCTCAGCCTTTCGTGTGACAGGGGTTTAACATAGATGAGCCGACCTCTACGACACGGAAAATAAAAATCAGATGGGCTCCTTCGGCCGCCCACCACCCGATCCATGGACGGACTCCTCTGCACTCACACCCGCCCCTTCTAACTCGGCTCCTGATACGAGGGGCGGGACATCCCCTTCTGTTGGTGCCGGTGCCTGCCTGGCTGCTCTCCTCCCCTCTCTCTCCTGGATCCCGCATTCCTTTACTCTGCCCGTCCTTCCTAACAGCACTTGCCCACGTAAAGGTCTCTGCCCTGCGCGTGGCTCTCAACTTCGCTTTTGAGACGCGGTCTAGAACTGTGCTTTTTGCTATCACTTCCCTGGCTGCTAGTGCGCTGAATAATCTTGACATATTTTTAACTGGCTATTTGCACGTATTCCTCCGTAAATCCCGTTTTCAACCTTTGCCCATTTTTCTCTCATCCTTTGGCTCCTGGTTTGTACATCTGTGTCTCAGGCTTCGTTAGGGACAGGGCCGTTCTGCTGCATATGCTGGAAATACCTGCTCCTGGTTTGTTACTCATCTTTTCCCTCGGCTCACGCCAAATTTACCTGTTAAATTTTACTACCTGCCTCCTACCCCTAGACTTCACAGCTTCCGGCTGTCTCTAAATCTACACACGGACAGGTGAGAAATGTTCTCCCCGAAGCAGGTCAACTCAAAACTGTCAAGAAATCAGAAGGGATAAAAAAAAAATCCCTCTGCTCAAAGTCTATGTACCCGGCCAAGAAATCACAACTCCTGAATGACTCTCCCCGCTGACCAACAAAGCAAAACAAAGCTCTGTTGAAGGAGTAAAACTTGCCCAGAATTAACAGACCTTAAGGAACAGAGTCCAGTTAGTCCCCTACACTAGTAACTCCGGACACAATTTAGGAGGTAAGTTCACGGCTTTACACATCTCAGGCTAATTTCACTAACCACAAGGATAAAGTTAAAGAATATATTAGGTACGAAGAGTTAGAAAGAAGGAAAGCTAGTTTTTCTTTTTAGAACAGGTAAACTTAGACCGTCTGCTATTTAGTGAGGGCAGTGGGGGAGACCTGAAGGGGACTGCAGGACTGCAAAGTCCTACCCGCGATTCACTCTGCGTCCCGAAACCGTACTCATTCGTAAATCTCCAACTTACTCAAGTCTCTCCAGTTTCATCAATGCCTCCTGGTGTGCAGTATTCAACTGGTGCATTTTGTCCACAGAAGATTTCTGTTAAAGCAAATTTTGTATTAGTGCTTTTCAATATAAACAGCGATGTGTTTAAAAAAACATCTACCGGTTCACACCACAGAATGCTTACCCCTCGTCTTTCACCATCAGAGATAAGAAATTTAAGAGAGAACAGGCATTCGTGATGAGTGAACTAGAAACTTTCTTGTTCACACATAAATGCCAGGTTCCTACCACAGGCAGACACTGTGCTAAGTGCCAGGAACAATACCCAAGAAGACGAAGTTACACTTCGGACTTAACTAGCTCCTTGAAGAGTCAGACACACACACGGAAGACCGCAGAGCAACCTGCTACAGGACTAGATACAATGACACCCAAACCCGACGTGGGTAACGGCTGGGGAGGAGTGTCCCCGGGGCTTCGTAAAACCAACAGATGTTTGAGCTGTGGCTTAAAAAATGAGAAATCAGCCAAGCAAAACTGTATGTTTCTGTGTGTGTTAGCAAATACGTGTGTAAGCTCTGGAGAGTGTGTGATGTTGAGGAAGTATAAGCTTAACGTGATTTGTGCAAGGAAGCACTTACATATACACTCAGTGTAGCTGGAGCTTAAGTTCTAATTGTCTGGTGGTCCTCTGGCAGTCTTCTAAGAATATGATAACCCCACACTGAGGACAGATGGAAACAAATCACACAGATGACCCATAATCTTTCCAAATTCTCTAAATTGTTGACGAAATGAGTTTCCATCTGTTAGAGTGATTCACTTGGCTTGAATCTTGTAACACAATGTTGGGCAAGCTTGATAAACAGAACATCCTTTTAGACTATTTTTTAGAAAGCAAATACAAACCTCAAATATCTAATTAAATAAAAACAGACAGATTCATTACTATTTCTCTTCTCTTACAATTCCTAATATAGGAAAAGGAGCCTCAGCTACAAGAAGAAAACAAAAGGGAACAAAAGTTCCCTAACATGATCAAATAGCAAAGAAAATCTCCTTTTGATAGATGCTTTCCAGTCATTAAAATCTTCAACCTCACATAAATATAAAATAAATTGGGCTCTAACAGCCATATGACAATTAGATACCCACGACAACTATTTCAAAACAGGTTAGTAGCTCAGAAATGATGTTACTGATCTGCTATGTGACCCCAAAATATATTTAAATCTTACGTATTGCCAAAGAAATTCCATGTATGTCTCACGGCACGCTTCTCTGAAGTGAATAAAGTTGATAATGCCACTTAAAAACCGACTTGTTCGTTTTGCCTCTAAAACAGAAAGCAAGACTCCTTAAATAAATCTTGGAGACAATGTGAAAATAAAAATTCATCCTCTCCCACTATATACGTGGCTCAGTTTATAGAATGAAACTGAGAATGTGCTATAATTAGCCAAAGTGCAAAAAAAAATGTGCTCTAATATAAAGATCAGAATGACCTTTGTATTAATAACTAAAAAAGAAAAAAAAATGCAAATCATTTCTGGCTGAGAGAGAATAATAGGGAGCAGATTTACTCTCCCATCTTAAACAACTAGGAAACCAGACAAAATATATGAAGCAACAGATTTTAGACACCGGACAACAGGCACCACAGGACAGCAGTCCCCAAGACAAACGCATGAGTGAAGCCTGTTCATGCACCAGCCTGCTACTTGGGACTTTTCAGGCGGGGAGGGAAGGACACCATCAGAACTCACAGGTCCTGCTCAGTCACAGAGATAGAGTGTGGAGTTTGGAGAGCCCAAGGCAACTAGAATTTACCAGTTCGAGAGGCCTTGGCTCTCCAAACTAATATCTTCCTGACAGCCTTTATTCTATACAGGTATCGTTTGTTCAGGAACACAGAGAAACACATCAGCATTATAAAGGGATGATTTTTAATTTTTTTTAATGTTTATTTATTTTTGAGAGAGAAGACAGAGTGTGAGCAGGGTTGGTGGGGGGGGGGAAGTTGCAGAGAGACAGAGAGAGAAAGAGAGAGAGAGAGAGAGAGACAGACAGACAGAATCGGAAGCAGGCTCCAGGCTCCAAGCTGTCAGCACAGAACCTGATGTGGGGCTCAAACTCATGAACCGTGAGATCATGACCTGAGCAGAAGTGTGAAGCTTAACTGAGACTGAGCCACCCAGGTGCCCCGGGGAAGAATTTCTTTTTAAAGGCCCGAATCAAACTTTTATACTTAAAAAATAAAATATCTGAAATGAAAAATACACCAGATGGGATGAACAGCAGAACAGCCTGAGAGATGGATATATTAGTGAAAATGAAGACAGGACAATCAAACCTATCTACAAGGCCAGAGAGAAAAAATGAATAGAGTATCTATGAGCCGAGAGACATCAAGTAGCATAACAAATGTGTCATCGGAGCCCCACCAAAAGGAGGACTGGCAGAAAAAACTTATAACAGATATCTGAATATTTTCCAAATTTGATAGACACTATAGACATAGGCAAGGAAGTGAGCAAATCTAAGTTGGGTCAGGGGGAACACGACAAAGAGAAATGCCCCAAAAGGCACATCATAATCGAACTGCTAAAAACTTACAATAAGGAGAAAGTCTTATAAGCAACCAGACGGAGGAGAACCAAAAGAGCTAAGTCCAGACTAAATAAGCAAGTGGTTTGGATTATGAACTTTCATGTAGGAAGAGTTGCAAATGCCTTGGGAATTGGAGCGGAGAGGCCCCAGAAGACGTGGGATGCTAGAAGGCGACGTGTCTAGTGGAAAGGTAGACTAGGGAAAGAAAATCTCTCACGCCAGTGAGGAAAATGTCCGGTAACACTATCTCTTAGCCGTATCTCTGGCAAGAAGACAAACACTGAGAATTCTAAACCCGGAGCCGACTACCATAGGGATTTCCGGTTTGAATTCAACTATATATGTGGTCTGAAAACTACCGAAATTAGGAATTAAAAAGTGATCTTTGTCCAATGATAACCCCGGAACAACCGCCAAAGGCAAAAAAGTATCTCAGGAGGGATGTGGCCTCAACCCCAGAAGCAGAAGACCGCAGGACTACTCTGTTAAAGACAGACTGTTGAAGACAAGCTTAAATTTACACTCCTAAGGCACACGTGCATGTGTACATGAGTGCACACACACACGCGCACAACACACACAGAAGAAACAACCTGTCATCAGTGTGTAGGATGCAGCTAAAGCAGGACGAAAGGGAAATTTATAGCACTAAACACCTGTATTAGGAAAGAAGAAAGCTGTCACATACATGTCCTCAGCTTCTACTTAAAAAAAACAAAACAAAACAAAAAACAGTGGAAAAATAAAGAGCAAATCCAAAGAAAGCATGAGAAGAGAAGGAATAACACTAAGCCCAGAAACCAATAAAATAGAGAACAGAAATAAAATACAGAAAAATCAATGAAATCAAAGGCTGGTTCTTCAAAAAGATAAAATTGATAAGCCTCTAGCCAGACGGGTCCGGGAAAAACAAGAGTGAAAAAGAAATGATAAATATTAGAATGAGACAGGGGACTTCACTACTGAGCCCAAAGACTGTTAAAAATGATACAGGAAAATTACGAACAACTTTATGTTAATAAATTGCCAACTTAAATGAAGTGTATAAGTTCCCTAAAAGGGGAAACACCAAAGCTCGCTCAGGAGTTTGGCAATAAACCACCATCATTTGATATTATCAGTGTTCCAGATTTTTCCTATTCTAATAGGTGTGCAGTGTTTGGTCAACTGATTTTTTTACAAAAAGCATTAAGGTTAATTCCATGGGAAAAGAATAATCTTTTCAGGGGCGCCTGGGTGGCTCAGTCAGTTAAGCGTCCAACTCAGCATTTCGACTCAGGTCATGATCTCACAGTTCGCGGGTTTGAGCCCCGCATCGGGCTCCACGCTGGCGGTGCAGAGCCTGCTTGGAGTCTCTCTTTTTTTCTTATTCTCTCTTCCCCTCCTGCGCACTCTAAGTAAATACAGAAACTTTAAAAAAAAAAAAAAAGAATAGTCTTTTAAGCAAGTGGTGCTGGAATAATTTGATGAGTATATGCAAAAAGGAAAAAATATGAACCTTGACCTTACACAATATATAAAAATTCAAGCATTAAATAGTAAAAGCTAAAACTATAATATGCTTAAAGCAAAATATCTGAGTAAATCTTAGCAACCAAGATTTTTTAATAGTACACACAAAAAACTGGTTTTATGAATCATAAAAGAAAAAATTGATCAATTAGAATCTTCAAAATGGAAATATATTTTGCTCTTCAAAAGACACTATTATAAAATTAAAAAGGCAAGTAATAGACGGGCAGAAAATATTTGCATAATACGTATCTGGTAAGTTATGTATTTTCATATCTGAAGAAGCCTTACAATTCAGTAAGACAATTCAAAACATAATTAATTAATTAATTAAACAAACAAACCCAAGCAAATGATTCAAAAAGACACTACACCAGAGAAGATACGTGGATAGTAAATAAGTATATGAAAACATGTTGCTATTAGTCATCAGGGAAATGAGAACTAAAACCATGAGATAAAACTACGTAGCCACTAAAATGGCCAAAATTAAACTTTTCTAATACCAAGCAAGTCAGGAGAGGATATGGAACAACTGAAATGACCAGATGTTGCCGATGGTGCAATGCCGCCACTTTGGCGAACGCTTTGGCAGTTTCCTAAAACAGTAAGTATGTATTTGCCCCATGAACCAGCATTTCTACTGCAAGGTATTTACCCGGAGAAATGAAAACACATGTTCTTACAAAGACTTGTAACCTAACGTTCCGAGCAGCTTTGTTCAAAACGGCCAAAAATTGGAAACAATTCGAATGTCTCTGAACTGGTCCCTGAGTAAATCATTGGGTAAATAAGTTGTGGTTTATACTTTCAAGAGAATATTATTCCAAAATAAAAAGAAACAAAGTACTAATAAATACAATTAACATGGACGAATCTCAAAAGCATTCTAAGTTGAGGAAGCCAAATGCAAACGGCTACGGATAATTTCATTTACATCAAATGTTAGGAAAGTCAAGAAACTACAGTGACAGAAAGCAGCCCAGCAGTCGCAAGGGAAGGGGTGTCGGTCAGAAGTAACCAACTGCAAAGGACCTGAGAGAACTCTCGCAGGGTCATCGAAATCTCTATACGTGACTGTGGCAGTGGCTATACAACTATATACGCCTGTTAAGATTCACTGAATTATACATTTAAAATTGGTGAATTTGTATTTTGTGTAAATTATACATTGATAAACAAAACAAGAAATTACATCAGAGAGAGGAAAAAAACACAGTTTTAAATGGCACACTGAATCTCTTGCAACATAAAATAACTTGACATAGAAATATCAAAGAGTCAGGGATGCCTGGGTGGATTGGCCGGGTAAGCGTCTGACTACAGCTCAGGTCATGATCTCCCAGTTCTTGGGTTCAAGCCCCACACCAGCTTCGCACTGACACTGCAAAGCCTGCTTGGGATTCTCTCTCTCTCTCTCTCTCTCTCTCTCTCTCTCTCTCTCTCTCTC
>NW_024412470.1:9004271-9008937 GCF_014898765.1 Herpailurus yagouaroundi
TCTCTCTCTCTCTCTCTCTCTCTCTCTCTCTCTCTCTCTCTCTCTCAAAATAAATAAACTTTAAAAAGTAAATAAACATATATCAAAGAGTCAAACGAATTAAGGACATTTAAATAGTTAAGAGAAATTGACATTTTAATCTAACATCAAGGCTATTCTTAGAAGTGCCAAAAGATATTTTCTTCATGGTAAAAAGTAATTGTTACATTTGATAAAATTGGTATGAAGAATCCGCTATGCAATATCACAGCTTGTATATTACTCATAAGCTTATTTTCCATTTACAGAGTGTTTTTTAAATGTAAGGAGTTAAGAAAAACAGATCAAGAAAAGAGCTTTTCTGCAGATCTACAAAAGAAAAAATTCCAGTCATAGGATATGAAAAAATTCATCCTTAAGTTTTTTTTTTTACATTTATTAATGGAAAGATAATATATGAGATTGAAGTCAGATATTAAAAACTGTTTCAAATTCCCACTTACTTGGATATAGGATATCAGCAATCTCAAAGTCATTCACCCGACAGATGGGCAGAAAGGAGTCCCTTGAAGACGAAGGAGAGAAAGAATATCGTAAATTATATACAAACCATAGGACATAAACATTTCATTTTCAGAGAGCTCTCTGGAGATGTTTCCCAACGTCAAAAGACCAAGTCAGAAGCCCACTACCGTGCATAATCCTGCAGTGCAGAAACCTATGTTTTCTTAACACTATACGGGTATTCATGCCATACCAAGGTATAAAATACCAACGTATAAATTCTAATAAACAACACACACTTAGAGGTACTAGGACTCTTTAAGAACTCAAAACACTCCCAACAATTTTAGATTCACAACATCTCAAAACTTCCATCGCAAGCAGGATTCAAAGTGCCACAGAGGGAGGCAGTTAGTTCTATCCGGGGGAAAGTCTGCAATTTTGAATGTACTGATGGAGTGGAGAGGGAGATGATAGAAATTCTTTCTCCAAGAAACCCTGTCATTAAGAAAGCTTAATGTAATGCACATGTGAATGTAGGTAGTCTAAGAAAATAAAAGCACTTTACTCACAGATGAATAAACAAATTGCTAACTGGCAAGAAGCCTTCCATGATATGTGGATACATGACTTCTGAGTTCACGGGCATCTAGATGTGACACATCACAAAATCTAAGTTACACACTCATTAGACAAAACGAGAAAAATCTTCAACCTCAAGATAACTTTAATCATAAGTTAAGATTAAAATAATCCTATTATCATTAAAAAAATTTTTTAATTCAGCCAACAATATAGATCCTAGCACGAAACTAGAGTTGTTGCTAATATTATAATGCTAGGTTCACAGCAGGTGCTCAGTAAAGATGTTTCAAATGAATGAAACAATGGAGGGGTAAGGCTAGCACTTATTAGATATCAGGAACTAGGCTAAGCATTTTATACATATTCTTTTTTAATTTTCACAAGAACCCTAGGACAGGCTAGGACATATTCTTTTTTAATTTTTACAAGACCCTATTTTATAAACAAAGGAACTAAGCCTTAGCAAGATTTCATAGCAAATAAGCAGCAAAGCCTTTGATTTTTAAACAACATGTAATCATACTGGTGAGATTCTAAAGATACTACATTTTTAGTTAAAACTTCAGATAATGCCTTGAAGATGTAACAACGACAAAATTAAGAAAAATGACCTTTCCTACTAGAAATACCTAATTTGCTAAAAGCTCAGTTGCCTCATTTCATTTTTTCCCAATCTTAGTGCATATCTTCTCCCCTATTTTGGGAGTCCTGCCCCGGAAGAGAACAGAATCTGTGAAGAGGCCGCTGTCGTTCATTATTGTCTCTGCAGACCAGTCCGTACGTCTGTGAATACCTGCACAGCATCGAGGAGTCGTGCCATTTAAGTCTTTTACTTCTTGTCTTATAAGGCTATCAATATAAGCCACTATTATGCCTAAGATCTTCTGCGGGTGACATTAATTTTACATAAGCCTTTGACTTTGTTAAAAACAAAGTCAAGAACTTCTTATTCTGAAACCAGCATGCGATGCGAACGAGAGAAATACAGCAAAAGAACGTAATTTTGCCTCATCTTAAACCCACCATGTAAAAATGCTCCAGTCGAATCCCATACACTATTTGCAAGGCTCGCATGTAGATCATGTTCAAGACTTCGGGCTACAAGAGAAAAACAACTGTTCACACTTGGATAGTGACTGTAACACTGTGTCACTATCATCGTCACCATCCAATATTGTCACCACTGGATGCAGAGAAGAAAAGAGAAACAAAATGGCTCTATTGCCCTTGAAATATTCAATTTTTCCAAATTTTAACACACTTCTACACTTATCAGTCTGTTCAGATGTAGTAGGTGGTGAATAAGATTATTTGTCTAAGCTTCCGAACAGAATGAGAGCAAGTATATTCAATCCAACCCAATCCAATCCAAGCAATCCATCCACATTAGGGAAGGGAAGAAGGGTTAGTCTTTCAAAACAGATTGCAGACATGTGGCAAAAATTAAAGCACACTGAGGGTGGGGTGTTCTGTTTTCTTTTTGTTTTTTAAACAAAGACCGTGGGCAAACTTAGTTCATGCTCTAGATGTTAAGGTTTCCCGAGATGTTAACAGTTTAAGTGAACACCATGACCTTGGGGATATAAACTTAACAGGGTAGCCTGGGATTTTTTAAATGTTTTCTAATACAGTAGTTGCCAAACGCTGGCCTGTAGAACCTGTTCCATATACAAGTTCATTTATTGGGAGATTATTCATTCCCTTTTAAAGAATTAAAAAGGCACTGAGGTCACCAAGTTTGAGTTCTACATCATTAAACCAGGTTTTATTATGTTATCACTTCAAGACCAACACAGGAAAATGGAAGGAGACTCTGGGATTTTCGGTGACACATAAATAGTTCATTTTTGCATTTAATAACTAAAGAAATAAGAACGATGCCTGTCAAAACAACTCAATCCCCCCTTGGGGCACAATGCAAGAAAATTAATCTGCAAGCTTCCAAAGAGAATTGTTTCTAAACAATTTTTTTGTGGTTGGAAACCACCTGGAATAGGTTCCTTCAAGCCCTACCAATAAATAATGCACTCAGACCACCACTCCAATAATAATAAAAAATTTAATATACTTTAATACGCTTATGATTTAGAAGGTTTGTTGTTTTGTTTTTTTTTTTTTAAGAAAACTACCATATTAAAGAATTGAATTCCTAATGGAAATGTAGAAGTCACCCCAGATACAGACTTAACATTATTTTAAAATTACAAGAAGTGAGAGATTGCTTCTGGATTAAAATGACTGGCTTACATCAAAAGGTAGCATACACGCCCTTCTCCGTAAACACTGCAGACCTAAGTAGTTTCATTTGTATTTAAATGCCATCACCCACATGCAAATCACATATTACCTTTGGATTTGGATAAAGATCATTCTTGGAGAGGTTTTTACCATCAGCTCCTGTTAAGATTTTGTTGCGAATATGAATCACAATCTCCGCTACATTGTATCTGGGGAAAGACAGAGTTTCCATCCTGGGAATGTCCTGCTAGCCTGAGTCTGAAGGAAGAAAAACAAAGATCAGTAACCTGGCAAGAGCAGCTGATCTCTTGATCCAGAAGCTGATAAACAGGAGTAAAATTAACAAGCCGAAGTTGAATATTCATAGTAGTGATAACTATCATCAAACATCCCAGTAAGAGAACACAAATGACATATATATATCCTAAATCATACATCTGAATTATAAATGTGGATATACGGATCCTAAAATATCTTTTATTCTGAAATGGCACCATCATTCTCTAAGTTTCCTAACGCTGTTCTCTTTTATATGGGAAAGAGGACTTTGCATGAATATACCTGAAAAAGCATGTTTTTTTTTCTTTTTTAAATTTGGGGGGCATGGAGTTTAACAAGTTTGGTCCTGAGAATTATTCTTCAAACCAAGATACAGAGGCAACCCTATCAGCAGAAGCTGTATATAAACAGTAGCAACAGAGGGCACATAATAAAACCGAACTCTGACCTTACATTCTATGCAATGTACACAGAGTGAGACGGGTAATAAGATTTAAGATGCACATAGGAAGAAGAGAGGGGAAACAATACAGGTGGAATAGAATGCTGTAACTGGTAGGAATTCCAATCACGGGAGAAGAGAACTTTAAAAACAACAACAAAAGCCACTTTCCCCTCAGGGCCCTCAGAGGTACTCCCGCCTGTGCCCCTAGATCAGTAGTTCCCACAATGTCGCTCCCCCACCCCCGCCCCAGTGGGGGGACATCTGGCAATGTCTGAAGACATCTTTGGTTGTCTGGACTGGAGTGGGGGCGCTACTGGGACCTATGGGCAGAGGACCAGCACGATGCTGAACAACCTAATGCACAGGGCAGCCCCCACAGCAAAGAATTATTCCGTCGGATTGTCAATACCGCTGAGGTTAAGAAACTCTGCCCTAGAGCCTTTAACTGTTCTAACGCCTGCCACAGTGTATTGGGATTGTGTTTACAGAACTGACACTACACTTGGAGCCCAGGTAAGCCAACACTTTTTCACTTTTTCTTCGTATTTCTAGCTGCGCCCAGGAGAACAGCAGTAATGGTAACACAGCAGGAGGAGCACCCGAGAGCAGCCCCTGCCTCGGCCACTCAGTTAACAA
>NW_024412470.1:9009337-9074612 GCF_014898765.1 Herpailurus yagouaroundi
AAGTATAGTCGCTCCTCACACAACATTACTTTGGAGACTTTACCGTTCTACTCACTTTCCTCTAAAACCAACTGTTTTGTGGTCAATGTCTTCTTAAAATCTGATGCTTAAACTGAACACGAGACTCCAGAGATGGTTTGCCGAGGGCAGCATATCAATACAGTGACCCTGGCCACTGCTGCTCTGGTCTACCACTGTAGCACTTACTGTCTGTCTGTCTGTCTGTCTCTCTCTCTCTCTCTCTCTCACACACACACACACACACTCACGCACACACCCACAATCAACTAACAACTCCCAGAACTTCTCCAATGTGACCCACTTTTATGAAGCCAGGACTTCTCCATGTTTTTCTTAGAGAAACCTTAGGCGAGGATTTGCACTTCGCATCACTGACCTTCGTAAATTCAAGCTTTCATTCCATAGCCCGCATCTTTCTGACTCCAAATCCTGACACACCTCACATATTAGGTGTCCTTTTCAGCATAAATACACATTCCACATTTTCATCTAAGTCACAGATTTAAACACCAACAAGCTACACCTGGATCAAAGATCATCACGATAAAGAGTAGGTGTAAAATACCTTCGTAATCATTGTCGCACATCCTTCTCCTCTCTGCTTTGCACACTGTTATCAGATTAACCCTTATAAACATCACATGCCTCAGGTAACATCGTTACAAAAATACTTCAATTACCCTACCCACCGCATAAATTCAAATTTTAGCGTTGGTTTCTGAAACCTTCCAATATTTAGTAACTCAATGACTTTTCTGCTTCACGTTGGTCTCCTCCAAGATGTTTCCCAAACTCCCAGTGCTTCTTTTTGGAATCATCTGCCATTTCCAATTTCAATTTCAGTTCCGATTCATTTTTGGCCGGTGGGGGAAAAGGCCTCCCACCTACACCGTCTGAGCTCTCTCCTGGGATAAAGCATACAAATGACCTAATAATATACGTAGAGTGACCCTCAGAGAGCTTAGCAAGGAAGCAGAGATTATCTGCTAATGCTCCCTCCGGTTTCTTATGTATTTGCAACACCAAAGACGCTGGGCCGAGTAGACGTTGGCAGAATACCTCTTAAATTATACACACTTCGTTTTGCTAACACAAACTAGTTCATGGAAGTCAAAATTCCGGGAGGCAAAGGCGATAAACAAAAACAAACAGAAATGACTCTCAACCTCAATAAATTAAGTACTGTAAAAAGTTTTCCGAAGTCGTTCAGAGAAAAGGATCGTCCCACGCAGGCACAGTGCCATACATGTACGACTCTTTTCCTTCGACGTTTGGGTTAAGTATGTATGTTTGCCTTTCTTGATTTTGTGGGTAAGTGATGTGTGAGCAACGGAGATCTGCAGGAAGTTGATGAGCATCTCAACCCTACCGCCTTCTAAATAAGTGGATTAACAGTACATATAAATACAAGCTGCACATGGCCAGCTTCAGCTCAAGTGTCTTCTCACACAGTCTACGCGGCACCAGACAATACTCGTTCGTTTCGTAGGAACGGAGCCTAGGTTGTTTCTGGGACCAACGCCAAATCCAAAGAGCCCCCACCTCCCGGGGGCTGGCTTCTCCGGCCTCCTCCCCAGCGCTGCGCGCAACGAAAACACTGCCAGGCCCGGCGTCCGGGCTCCAGTCCTCCCGTCCTCCCGTGTCCGTTCGCGTTCACTTACCGCGCCAGCCGCCCGCGGGAGAGCAGCGAGCCCCGGGAGGTGCTGCAGGCGAAGGCAGAAGTCGGCCGACAACAACCGTCGACGCTTTTCAAACTTGCCGCCTCCTCCTGGAAGTCCCGCCCCCCCCGCCCAGCCCACTTCCTGCGCGGCGGCCGCGCCGGGTGCCCGTAAGGCTCAACAAACTCCAGGCGGGCGGGGCTTGTGCTGCGAAGCGAGCGCGCCCGACCCCAAGCGGAACCCTTTTTCGCGGCGTTGGCGTCCAGTCGGACCTGGAGTCCGCAGAACGTGGGGCGTCGCGGTTCGCCGGAAGGGTCGGACGTTAAGGGGGTGGGGTGCTGCGGCCTTCCCCCGGACGTTTGAGAGCGTCTGGGGCCCAAGGTGAAGAGCAAAAGCCAGCGAACACGTCCTAGAGACTTGAGCCAAGCTCAGAGTGAGAAGGGAGAGGATGTAGGGCTCACCGTGGGGGCAGGGTGAGTCCCAGGGTGATGATAATGCCGATGATCTGATATTGACCAGGGTGATGATAATGCCGATGATCTGATATTGACCGTGAGCGCACGCGTTCTGTTAGGCCACATTAAAAGGGGGGAAGGAAGAAGGGGCGAATAGATACTGTCATCAGATGAGGGATCTGAATCAGAGACGTTATGGAGCTGGCCCAAGGACGCGCACGGTAGTCTGTGAGTAGCACGGCCGGTATCCTGACACAGGCCCCCTGATCCGGCGTTGGTGAGCACGACTTCGAGAGGTGGATGGAACCCACGGGTACATCTGGTCAAAGCCGTTCACCTTTGCCGACAGGCGAACGGGGGTTAGCAGTGATTTGTACCAAGACAGTAAGCGGCACTGTCTGGAGCAGAACCCAGGTCTCCCGATTTTAGCTCCTCCCTCCCTCCGTGCATCTCTCCATAGAAGCCAGGCGCTGCAGGTGCTTCCCAGCACCAACTGTTCCCCAAACGTGCCGGTCCCCCAGTGAAGGGCACTTCATACATAATCACAAGCCAAGAGTGTTGCAGACTGGACTAGTTGTCATTGGAGAAGTCCTTAAGTTTTATGGCGGTTTGGGACACGGAGAGGCCATAATAGGACCCGCGTCTGACTGCAGGCAGGGTAGAGTATTAGCTGGTGAGGGTCGTATGTTGGATGGGGAGTCTGGACTGAATAAAGTGAAAACGCTGAAAATCTTGTGTTGGAAGTAGACGTTCTGGTGCTTTGTTGTGCGTATTCATAGAGCAGTCTATACCGTTTCGAACAAATACATTCCATATTAAGTAGTTGAGGGCCAATTTTCCCCTATCTAAGCCCATGTACTTAGGTAAATCTCAAAGTCAGACTTTAGTAAAACTCAAAAGTAGGTTAGGAAAATAGAATATTAGAGATCTCAGAGAGTCAGTGAGGAAAGGAGATAAACGACCTTTCGTTGGCACTTGCGAAATCAAATTCATTACTTGTGCATACACTTCCTCTACGGGAGCACATCTCCTTAGAGGCAGGGGAAGTGGGGACACTGAAGGACAGAGAGCACAGGTCTGGAATCAGAAGTAGCTGGGTTTCAATCCCCGATCACACTACTTACTACTACCTATGTGAACTCAGGCTAGTTGTTTAACCTAAGCTGGTCTCCACCTGTTCAAAAATGGAGATAACCTTCCTATTCAACGTACAGGGTGTCATGAAGATTAAATGAATTAGTTCATATAAAGTACCTGGCAGAACTGTGGGCCCTTGGGGCACCTGGGTAGCACAGCGGGTTAAGCATCCAACTTCTGCTCAGGTCATGATCTCACGGTTCGTGGGTTCGAGCCCTGCGTCGGGCTCTGTGCTGACAGCTTGGAGCCTGGGTCCTGCTTCAGATTCTGTGTCTCCCTCTCTCTTTGTGCCCTCCCCCCTCCTCTCTCAAAAATGAATAAACATTAAAAAAAAAAAAAAAGGAAAGAATTGTGGGCAATCAAAAAGTGTTAGCTGTTCTTTTGACTGATAGTATTTATACCGGTCCCTGGTAAAATATCTTGTAAATGGTAAGAGCTTAACAAAATGTGTAAACTGTTGAGAGTCCAAACGAGAAAAGAGTGACCTCTGTGTAGGCCAAGAATAGTATGGACCCAATGGGGGAGGAAAAACTGCGGTGAAGGACGAGCAAGAAAACTCTACAGCATAACTGTTCAGTTGGGGGATAATTTTGTCAGAGCTGTGGCAATTTGATAGTTCTATTAGAATGAAAAGTGTGAAAAAGCAAATGGGTATTTATTAAAATCAACTCAGTTACAAGGGTAAGTGTGATTTTTTAGAAATTTGGTTGCCCAGGGGTGTCTGGGTGGCTCAGTTGGTTAAGCATCCGACTTTGGCTCAGGTCATGGTCTCGCAGTTTGTGAGTTCGAGCCCTGCATCAGGCTCTGTGTTGACAGCTCAGAGCCTGGAGCCTGCTTCTGATCCTGTGGCTCCTTCTCTCTCTGCCCCTCCCCCGCTCATGTTCTGTCTCTGTTTCTCAATAATAAATAAACATTTTTTAAAAAGAAAAATTCAGTTGCCTGCCACTGAGCAGTGTGAGGTAGAGACTGGAAGGGTAGAAATCTCAGACTTTCTAGAGTTTTCATCATCATCCAGAAAGACACTAACTACAGCAGACAATTAAACCTATAGCATTCTTTACAACTGTGGCATCTTGTTTTTCGGTTCCTGTGTACCCTCACATGCTCTAATATCTATTCTTCTATTTCATTATCCTTGTTAGCCCTCAGGCCATTGCCTCCCTTCCCAGCCTAAACTGCAGGGTTTATCAGCATCCAGACTCCCTGTGTCCGGTGCCTCTGACCCAGGTGCTGTCAAAACTACCCCTGAATGGATCCCACAAATCCCTACCCTGGCACCCTCGAGGAAATAATACACGGGGACAGATGACAGAGTCTTGGTCTCCAGCTTCAGCTCACCTCTTGATTCTTGACACGCCTTTAATTTATCATTCCTCAGTTCCCCATCTTAACAGCTTTCAGGAAACTTTGTAGCAAACTACCACTTCCCTCAACCCCTTCCCAGCCCCTACTTCTCTCTAGGAGGAGGGGGCCAGTGTGGCCAAAGAGGTATTTTTCAAGCACTTCACACACATGCACGTTCACCTGCAGTTTTTATGCCTGTACCTTTTCTCATTTCCATTTCATGTTCCCTCCCTAGAGCGCAGAGAGATTGTGTGACAGACCTGTAAGGACTGAACAGACCTTTGAGTTACGTGATGGGGATGCTCAGCGAGACGATGGCATCCTGTAACGCAGGAGACTCTCTGTGGTAGCTCGTACTTTGGGTTAAAGTAAATCCCTTTTTTAAGTGCTGGGTTCCAAATTGTCACTCTGCTTTGTTTGGGGGAGATAAGTAAGGATGAAAAGGCGCTTCACTTGGTCCAGGGTGGTAGAAAATAGGTGAAATCCTAAGACTGGATTCGACTCCCTACTTGCCATCAGGCGCCCATTCATGTGAACAGAGATTGTCTACGGGCCACACACATTTCCTGTAGTCTTGTTTCCAGGGAAGTGAGAAAACTCAAGCCATCAGGCAACACATTCCTGCCTCTCCCTTTCCCTCCCCGCCACATGTACCTCCTTGCTTATTTCAGAAAATGAAATATACCACCTCCGCCAATGCTATATATCCGGTGCTTCTCTTTCTAGACCTCTGGGCTACATGTGTTACCATAGAGCAGACAGACCCTCCTTGAAACTTAATTCCCTTTGCTTCCCTCCCTGTTTCTTCTACCTGCCTCCCACTTCTTAGCTGGCTCTTTCTCTGTCTTAACCAGTGTAAGTTCCAACTTGTGGTTGTTATTGTTTTGTCTGTATTTTCTCCTTGGGATTATCATCCACTCTCACTTTTTTAATCCGTTTGCTCATGGAGCCTAAATCTATTGCTATTCCTGACTTCTCCCTTGAGATTCAGGCTTTTATTTCTGTTGGTTCACAAACTCCTTGGCTGGGTGTAACCTGGGTGTAACCAGACCCATACTTGGAGGGCTGGGGGAGATGGAAAAAAGAGGTGGGCCACTCCAGGTTGGTATGTGGCAGGTTGAATCGGCAAGGGAATTTACACACAAGGCTTGTCTTGGGTGGCCACAAGAGGAGTGGACCTCCACACTTGCCTGCCAAATCTTAACAGTTTATGTAGAATCCTTCAGTCACATATACAATCCAGATGGCTCTCCACACCACATCACTGTCACAAGCCTGCGTCCTTGGAACCCCCTCTGGGAGGGGGGAAGGCAAGCTGGATGCACGTTCCAAGGACAGGCAGGGTGGGCGGGGGGGTGGGGGGAGCCTCCAGTTGCCAGCGTCCAACTCGTAGGTCGACCAGCGGTCATGTCCTCCTGGTGACTCCTTCAATAATTTCTTTGCCTTCTAGATAGTTATATCGGGAGGGCGCATGAGCCATTCCAAATTTAACTTGACCCTTTCATTTCAACTATCTCAGTGCTGTCTCTAGCCTTACCACCCCTGCCCACATCCCCAACTTCATCTTGTAAGTAGCAGCCAGAATGATCAGTGTCAAATGTAAACCTGACCATTTCACTTGTCTGCTTAGATTTCTTCTGCCCATCCTTCTTCTCACCTCCAACATCAAGTCTTAACTCCGTAGCCTGGCTTGCTGGGACCTCCATGATCTTGTCACTCTCTATGTTTCCAACCTCACCTCCCACACACCTACTTCCCGCTCATGAGGCTGTTTTATACTTTGAGACTTATTTTTGTTGACTCTCTCAACTATCCTGATTTCTTTGCCTGACTCTTACTTATCCTTACTTATTTTTCAGATGTCTTTCAAGAAGTTTTTACCTATTCCACAGTCTGAATTAGTTGCCTTGCCCCCAGCAATCATTTATTCATGCAAAAATCTTAAGCCCCTAATTTTATGCCAGATACTGAGCTAGATACTAGAAATAGAATAGTGAGCAAACAAATGTGGTAAAAACCAATCTAATAATTGACCTGACCAATCTTATATTCTCATAGGGGAAGGAGGCAAGTAATAAAAGAAAAATTGTTTTAAGTGCAGTTCAGTCTCACTGGCTTCATGCTTGCGAATATCTAGAAATTGGCCAGGTTAAATGTAGAGGTGGAGGGGAGGCAAGCATTGAAGATCTAAGTAGCAACTCGTGTGAAGGCCCACGCATGAGAGGAGAGCACAGTCTGTGAACACAGATTGTAGACTCAGGGCTGAGGAGGTAAACAGGGACCAGATCATGGAGAGTATTCTAGTCATAAGGAGTTAGGACTAGTTAAGGAGTTTGGACTTCTTCCTAAAGGTGATGGAAAGTTTGAAGGTTTAGGTTTAATAGAAACATGATTAGGGCTGTATTTTAGATGATGATTCTGAAATTTGTGAGAAAAATGGAATTCCGGATTGGCAAGGAAACCAGTCCAAGAGGGAGGGAAACCAACTAGGACATCAGTGTAGTAATCCAGAGAAAAGAAGAGGGCAGCCTGTCCTAGGGTATTGCCAGTGTAATGGAAATAGGTCTCAGAGGAATTTAAGAAGTAGAAGAGGCAGAACTTGATGACTGGTTGGACAAGGAGGCCAGAAGTATGAGAAAGCAAGGACAGAGTCTCATAAACAGGTTTTGGTGAAGACAAGAACTACCCTATTTACCGTCATATATTCATAGCCTAGCCCAAGTCCACAGTTGTTGTAGACGCTTGATAAATGTCTGTTTAGCGAGAGTTTTCTGGCTCAAGCACCTGGATAAATGGGGTGTCATTCTCTGATTTACAGAGGGAAACTCCTTTTGGGTGGTGAGTGGTGGTTGAGTTTTGGACCCGTCAAGCTCGAGATGCCTGTGGGAGATCCACATGAAAATGTCCAGATACATGGCAATTGGAAGAAGAGATCAGTGGATTCTTTGCATACTTAAAAAAAAAATAAAAGTTTATGTTACATGGAAATGATCTGTTTTGTGTCTGTCTCAACCACTTCACGGGGCTGGTTCTTAATGACTTGATTCCCTAGCACCTAACGCTACCTCCGGCACAAACTGAACACCCCGTTAACGTCTGTTGTTGAAATTAACTATTCCTTTTTAAACATGGTTCATCTGGGGCGCCTGGGTGGCTCAGCCAGTTAAGCCTCCAACTTCAGCTCAGGTCATGATCTCATGTTTTGTGGGTTCGAGCCCTACGTTGGGCTCTGTGCTGACAGATTAGAGCCTGGAGCCTGTGTCTCCCTCTCCTTCTGCCCCTTCCCCGCTTGTACTGTTTCTCTCTCTCTCTCTCTCTCTCTCTCTCTCTCTCAATAAGCAAATAAACATTTAAGAAATAAATAAATGAACGTGATTCATCTAACAAAAGACAGTAGTAGTAACAGTAGTAGCCTCTGAGCAGGGAAACTGGGGGTCAGAGTGAAAGGAGGCTTTTATTGTATTTTGTTTGGTTCTTCATACGTCCCCCTCTTAAGAGGGCTTATATTTCTAAGCAAAATAAAAGGATGACCAAAAAAGTTGTCTATTCAATTTTTGTGAACTTTAAACTGAAAACAATATCTATGGCCTGATTGGTAGAAGGTAGGATAGTAATCCTACCTGAAATCATGACAGCATTTTTTACCACATCACGTCGCCTAATTCACAAATTATTTGGCTGTATCATTGATGCCATTATTCAACCCACTTCTATGAATTATTAATAATATTCATTCATTTCTTAAAAACGATGACTCACCACAAATAGCAAGCTGAAGTGAAATTATGAACTCATGTTGCTTGAATGGCATCAGACAAAATCTTTGAAACTTCTTATTGTGAGGTGTAGACAGCACTTCCTACTGCAAAGGCATGTCATTGTTTTGTGCCTGCCTAACATTTCATAAGACAGAAAACAATGGGCCTCCTTCACCTGGCATCTAACCTCTATTGCTTGCCAACATTAGAGGTTACATTGAATATGCAAAACCCTTTATTTACAAGGGTTGGACTAGCCTTTGAACATTTTAACTGTAATTCTGCATGAGTAGGTAGAAATGTATAATGCTCTTATATTGTTTTGAACTACTATTTTAGTGCATGATTTTATAGGAAAAGTAGGGGCTGTAGGTCTACTGAAAATGCACTAATATTTAAAGAAAATGCTAAATTCTAGGAACATTTTTGTATGCACGGCATATTCACTGGGTGGCATGGTTGCATTAACGTTAACCTTATGCCCTTTGAAAGTTTTATTTCATTTTCTTTTACATGAGTCAACAGAATTAGAGTGATAAGCATCGCACACAATGTTCTGGGGGGGATAATTAGATTCTAAATTTATTGGCTTTAAAATACACGTTTAGAGTTCAGGCTAAAGAAGACAGAGGATCGAAGTCAAAGTAGCTGCTGCTTTTACTGCCTTTTTTTTTTAATTTTTTTTCAACGTTTATTTATTTTTGGGACAGAGAGAGACAGAGCATGAACGGGGGAGGGGCAGAGAGAGAGGGAGACACAGAATCGGAAACAGGCTCCAGGCTCTGAGCCATCAGCCCAGAGCCTGACGCGGGGCTCGAAATCACGCGAGATCACGCGAGATCTCGCGAGATCATGACCTGAGACGAAGTCGGACGCTTAACCGACTGCGCCACCCAGGCGCCCCCTTTTACTGCCTTTTAATCGTTCCAGACCTATTGATCTCCTTCATTCCTTGGCTGTGTTCACTTTTGTTGGTGGATTTGGGAACTGAGCTGTGCATTTGCTATAGTGTAAACCTTATTTTTGTTATGGACTCAAATGGAATGTTTAGGTCGGAACCATAAAAGACATGTCCTTGGCTCATTTTTGATGAGCTCTAAACCAGATCCAAGGGAGCAAACACATAGTGTGCTACGTTCTAACCCCTCTCGTGTCCGCTCCCCAACTTTCACACCAACATCTTGTTTTAACTTAGGTAATGTAGAATACCTTAGGGATTAATAGCCCAAACTAATTGGATACTGATAAAAATCTTTGTCCAATGTGACATTTTTTTTCAAATACAAATTTTATACCCTGGTATTTCCAATGTTGGTATTTTAACATCCTGTAGTAATTCCAGTTTTTTCAAGGGTGTTTATGAGAGTCGCAAGAAAAAACATTAGTATTAATGAATTTAAGAAACAAAACAGGTGAACGTAAGGGGAAAAAGAAGAGAGGAACACCAGAAAACAGACTCTCAACTGTAGAGCAAATGGAGGGTTACTGGAGGGGAGGCGGGTTGTGGGATGTGTTAAATGGGTGATGGGTACCAAGGAGGGCACTTGTGATGAGCACTGGGTGTCATATGTCAGTGATGAATTGCTAAATTCTACACCTGAAATTAATATTACACCGTATGTTAGCTAACTGGAATTTAAAAAAAAAAACTGGAAAAACTATTAATAAATAATAATGTTAAAATGTAGCATTCATAACAAATTTTGGAAAAGAAAGTTACAGTGAGACCAATAATAACAGTGTCACAAATCAGAAAACTCCGGAAAAATAGCTCTTGTGAACTAACAATAGTTCTTGTATCGTGTTGTCATTCCTATGCTAGTTCCTTTATGCTAGTGACTTCTCTTATCTAGAGTAAGTCTAAGGGTGCCCGGGTGGCTCAGTCTTGATGTTGGCTCAGGTCATGATCTCATGGTCATGGAATTGAGCCCCGTATCAGGCTCCGTGCTGAACGTGGAGCCTACTTGGTCTCTCTCCTTCTCTCTCTCTCTGCCCACCCTCTAAACAAACAAACAAACAAACAAATAAGTAAACCTTTAGGGTAAGTCTAATACACATTCTAGTTAGTGAACCCTTACAGGAAATCACTTCTCAATTGCAAACATCTTTTCATAGACCCTAATTCTGCTTTCTCTCAAGAAAGAGACTCCACATTTTATCAACAACTTCTACATAAGTACTAAGTAACAGTATTCTAAAAATACTGTTATCAAGCAGATTCGACCTGGTCAATAGAGTTTGGCCATATAAATTCAAAATTAATACCGAATAGTGTTCCCAGGATAGCCCATTAAGACATTTCCCTTTCATACATC
The DNA here is from genome assembly GCF_014898765.1 of Herpailurus yagouaroundi. Taxonomy (NCBI): domain Eukaryota; kingdom Metazoa; phylum Chordata; class Mammalia; order Carnivora; family Felidae; genus Herpailurus; species Herpailurus yagouaroundi. Next base: position 9,020,026 of record NW_024412470.1, read on the forward strand.
TTTTACTTGTGGTGTTCTAATATCAATAATTACTCAGATTCATAGAAGCTCTCCCAGGTTCTAGTCCCTCTCCGTGCACTACCTCATGAATGCTCACAGCTGCGTGAAGTCGTTTCTAGGCCCATTTTCCGATGAAAAGCCAACAGTGTAAATCACTTAAGAAAACGTTAACAGTTTACTCATAGTCACGTATCTGAGAAAGCAGGGAACCAAAACTGGGCCCCGAGTAACCTAATAATAAAAGATCTGTCCGTAGCTCCTGCCAAAGGAACTCTTCACCCCCCCCACACACACACACATCCAATGAGAGAGTTCCCCGGGGGGCGTTAAGAGTTCCTTTGGGAAGGGTTTAGCCCATGGAACGTTTGACCTAATTTGCCTCTTTGTGTTGTTAGAGGCCATATGACCCTCTGGAGGCTTTTGGGTGGGCTGGCAGTCTCACAAGGGTATTCTAGGCCTTCAGAGGTGTCCTGTGTAGATATGTCTCATACCCAACCCTGTTCTTCCACAATTTGAAAACTTCCAGGTCTCTCCCAGCCCCCGTTTCTCCAGGACCTACCATCTCTCCAAAGGGAGGAAAGTCCCAAGACCTCCCAGTCTCTTCCTTTGTCTTAAAAGGAAATCTCACTGCTTTAGCTGTTTGTTGATTGTCTCTTGCTTCTGGTTCTGTTCATTGACCTGCTGTCCTCCGAGAGTGGGTTTTTTTTTTTTTTTCCTGCAGTTAATATGAACTAAAAAAAAACACATTTTTTTGTGACAATGAATTATTTATCTCAAAATCACTTTATTTCTCCCCTAACCAACCGCGGCAAGGGTGTAGTTGTGTGGGGGAATGAGGACATTTTATTTCACCCCTCTTATGTTTTCATTTTCAGCTTGGAGACAGAAAGCACAGTGCCAAACCACCTGCATGGTTAGAACTAAGACTCTAACCCCAGGATAAATCACACTTGGCAAGGACTGCAAAGATTTTGTATAGATTATAAATATAGTGATAATCACTGTCTGTCAACAGGAATTCATCGAACACTTCTATGTGTCAGACACTGTATTTTCAGAACCCAAACTGGGGCAGATTACTGGCCAGTGCAAAATAATGTCTTAACTTTTTATTCTTCTCTAGGTGAGTGACAAGGGAAGACTGTTTCTCCTGTCAACGTTCCATTTCACTGCTGGTCACCAAATGTGTGCGTTTTTTTCCACACCACCTAATTCTCCAGTGCCAGCTGGGTGTCCTTCAATTCAATTCCGTTCTGACACCATCTGCCCGGGGGGTTAGTGTCAGTCCCTAAGGGGCGCCTGGGTGACTCAGTCAGTTGAGCGTCTGACTTCGGCTCAGGTCATGATTTCACGGTTTGTGGGTTCCAGCCCCGCATCCAGCTCTGTGCTGACAGCTCGGAGCCTGGAGCCTGCTTCGGATTCTGTGTCTCCCTCTCGCTCTGCCCTTCCCCCTCTCACACTCTGTCTCTCTCTCTCTCTCTCTCTCTCTCTCTCAAAAATAAATAAACATTAAAAAATTAAAAAGCAAACGAAAAGAATTTTAAAAACTCAGCCCAAAGACTGCCCTACTTCAGATACCAGTCTCCAGCCCCAGGCTGTCACCCATGCTTCTGACCAACCAGCTATAAATTGGAGGTTCCATGACCCTTTCCTCAGGCTCAATAATTTGCTAAAATGGCTCAAAGAACTCAAGGAAAAACGTTTATTGGTTTATTATATAACAAAGGACATGATAAAAGATACAGGTGAACAGCCAGGTGAAGAGACACACAGAACGAGGTCTGGGAATTTCTGCCCCCAAGGAATTGGGGTACTAGCTTCTGATATGTGGATGTCTTCACCTACCAGAAGCTCTCGGAACCCTGTAGTATTGGAATGTTTATGGAGACTTCACCACATAGGCATGATTGATCATTAACTCAGTCTTTATCCCTCTTCTTGCCCTGAGAATGGGGGAAGGTCTATAAATTCTAAGCTTCTAATCGTGGGAAGGTCTATAAATTCTAAGCTTCTAATCGTGGCTTCGTCTTCCTGGTGACCAGCCCCCATCCTGAAGCTATCCAGAAGCCCACCACGAGTCATCTCATTAGAACAAAAGATTCTTCTATCACCCGAGAAATTCCAAAGGATTTAGGAGCCCTGTGTCAGGAACTAGGCTCAAAAACCAAGTATTAGAACAAAAGATCTTCCTAGTGTCCTTTTCACTGAGGATATTACGACGGTTTCAGAAGCTCTGTGCCAGGGATGGGAGTGGGGGTGGAGAGAATATGCAGAGGAGGACAGACATCGTATATTTTTTCTATTATTTCAGTTTCCTTCTTAGTAAAACAGAGACTTTTTCTTTTTTTTTTTTTCAACGTTTATTTATTTTGGGGACAGAGAGAGACAGAGCATGAACGGGGGAGGGGCAGAGAGAGAGGGAGACACAGAATCGGAAACAGGCTCCAGGCTCTGAGCCATCAGCCCAGAGCCCGACGCGGGGCTCGAACTCACGGACCGCGAGATCGTGACCTGGCTGAAGTCGGACGCTTAACCGACTGCGCCACCCAGGCGCCCCAACAGAGGCTTTTTCTAGATGGGTGCTTCCCCTCCACCAAAAAAAGACAAAAAGTTCTCATTTCTGTTTCACAAATATGTTACGTTCCCCAACTATTTGCCACTTTGCCCATGTAGAATTCTACAGTTATGTTGCAGAAAACAATTTCATTTCAGGGAAAAGAACAAAGAATGCACTAGAGTTCATTTTCCCTGGGTGATGACGTCTCTTGGCTCAGAAAGGGGGTGAGGTAGAGAGGCTGGAGGGGGAAGGGCAGGAAAACCACACTTTGGGCAGCACGGCCACAGAATCCCAGGAGCTCTGCCCTCTGTTTTAGCCTCGTTTCCTATAGGTGCTTCTCCCACATGGGAGGTGAGTGCCCTTGGTACATGAGTTTAGAAATTAAGAGATTAAGAGAAAGGCCTTATGGATTAGGGCTGCCGTAACAAGTGCCACAAACAGGCTGCCTTTAACAACAGAAATTCATGGTCTCACAGTCTGGAGACCAGAAGTCCAAGATCAAGGCGTCAGCAGGATTGATTCCTTTGGAGGCTGTGAGGAAGAACCCGTTCCCTGCTTCCCCCCGGCTCCCAGTAGTTTGCTGGCTGTCTCTGGTTTTCTTTGGCTTGTAGAAGTATCACCCCGGTCTCTGCTTTTCTCTTCACATGACATTCTTTGTCTGTGTGCGTCTGTGTCCAAATTTCCCATTCTTTTAAGGATACGGGTAATGTTGGAATCAGGGCCACTTTAATGACCTCATTCAACTTGATTATGTCCATAAAGACCCTGTTTCCAAATAAGGTCACATTCTGAGGTTTTGTAGATGTGGACTTCAATATACCTCTCTTGGAGAACACCATTTAACCCCAAAAAACATGGTTCACAACATCATGAACCCAAAGCCTTCCTGCACAGGGTCCATAAATAGCCTGAGGGCTTGAGCCGGGACAAATGCGCCAGCTCCCCTCTGAGCAGAATACAATTACTGGATTTGTACTTTTAAAATTGAGTACTAATCACTTACTATGTTTGCATTACTAATGCCCTTTGAGAGCAACATGCTGAATATATGTGATTCATTTTATTTTTCTTAGAAACCATCCTCTTAAAAAGCACTGCTTGGATAACTTCAGAAGGAACAAACAGAAAGTTGATAGAAGTGGTGACACTTTGGATCTCTTTCATAGAGAAAAAAATGCTCTGTTGTATCCAACAGAGCAGAGAGGATTGTCTTAATTTTCGCAGGACTGACAGCGTCTGTGAATTCTAAACTAGGCACTTAGTGACTACGTGGAGATTAAAATTGAAAGATGCATAACTGGGGGGCCTGGGTGGGTCAGTCAGGGGAGCGTCCGACTTTGGCTCAGGTCATGATCTTATGGTCTGTGAGTTCGAGCCCTGTGTTGGGCTCTGTGCTGACAACTCGGAGCCTGGAACCTGCTTCGGATTCCGTGTCTCCGTCTCTCTCTGCCCCTCCCCTGCTTGTTCTCTCTCTCTCTCTCTCTTTCTCTCTCTCTCTCTCTCTCTCTCTCTCTCTCTCTCTCTCAAACTTAAATAAACATTAAAAAAAATTTAAAAAGAAGAATAACAAAGTATCAGTGTAAAAACAACTTTAAAAATATGCCCAAGCCCCAGACTGCTGCTAACAGGCTGGTTTGCTAACAGTGGGTTCTGCAAGGAGTTCTAGACCAGCATGGGGAGGCGCAACTCTGGTGATGTAGTTTCAGAGCATCGCTCACGGCTGACCAGTGGAGGACCGGTGACCCTACTTAAGAAAAGCTGCCTAAGAGCATGGTCAAGGGGCATATGCTGCAAGAGAATCCTGGGTAGAGTTGGAGATGCCAACAGAAGGGAGAGTCTGTCTCCTTGTCCCTTGCTGACCTGTACAGCCTGCGGCTCACTGTAGAGCTCCCACTGGAAAACGGTGGAGTGTGGGGAGGGAGTCCTTAGGGAAACCTGACAAGGGATTCAGAGGAAGAGCATGTTTGTAAACATGGCAAAAGTGCCTATTTCTTATTCTTATATTTGTATTCTTATTCTTATATTAATGAATACAGAAAGTATGCTGGTGTAGCCTGTAACTGCAGGGCTCAAAGGCACCAACGTAAGTATTTAGGAAGAGAACCCATCATATCTGTCGTTCCAAATGACAGGATACAGGGGTTCGGTGGGTGCAGGGTCTCTAGAGCAGCTCAGGCAGCCATAGGACCAAGGGACGGAGCCCTTACCCCCCAAAAAATATGGCAGCAGAGCTGGACTTAGACTAGCCTTGGGACAAGTGAACACCTCTCCAAGAAACGAAGTATACTTTCCTTACAGAGAGACCACCGCTGGTTCAACAGAAGCCACCAGCGAAGGACAGAGCCATTCCAAACCAGGGGGATTCCAGAAATGCCTTATACCTTGGTCCAGGATAGGGATGGTTTTATAAGCTGACCCTTAATTCTCCTGTCCCTCCTCCCTGCCTTCAGCTTCAAAGAAAATGGGCCCAGAAGGAAGGAATGAGAGTAGGGTAAGAACCTCACCCTCTCCCCTCCTGTTTTGAACTGACAAGTCTGTGTTTTAATGATTAAAAGTGGCCAGAAAGTTATGGAATCTGCCCAAGATGCTATTAAAGAAACAGAAGAGAGAGATTCAAAACAGCTTTGTTGGAGGCAACACTTAGAAGAAAAAAAACAGTTTAAGATTTATAATGCTTAGCATTGTAAACACTCCTGAACGAGTCATAATCCTATTCTTAGAAGGAATCTCCAGGCCTGACTTCTAGACATAACTGAAGATGACTTGTTAGAACATGAGACAAGAAGAAAGCTTCTACCAGGTGCTCGACCCTCTACTCATTTGAGAGTCACTGTATTGGCTGTTATACACTTAGGAATCCCAATTCGATAAACTTATCAAAATAGGAGAAATATATATTGATTGCCTATTATTAGATGGACATTATAGTAGATGTTAGCAGCACACATATAAAGAAGGTATTGTCCCTGTTCTTGAAGAGGTCATTGTGTGTGTGTGTGTGTCTGTGTGTGTGTGCGTGTTTATAAACAGCTAATTGTACTTCAGCCCGTGAAGAATGATACCACGGAGTTGATTGAAGTGTGGTGATAGACCCCCAAGAGGAAGCAGTTAATCTCCGGGGGAAATCAATAGAGTCCTCACACAAAGTATGGCGTTTGAGCTGGTTCTTGGAGGAGGTGCACACAAAACCCACTAAATCCATGTCGGCATTTAACGTTCAGCTTAGTTTGTCAGGTTGTTTTTCCACTTGGCAGTTGGATGACAGGAGGAAGCCTCTGAAGGGAGGAAGGAGGGCCAGAGACCGGGGGCCCTATAAGGACAGAAGCTCGGTGGGCTGGGCTGAGTTTCCAAAGGGCAAGGAGACAGAGAGGTGGGGCCTCCATCACTTTCCTGAGGTCCGTCCTGGTTCTATTGACATATAGCAGGGGTCTTTTTGTAATTGTATTCTATTTAGCGTGCAGGATTGACCAGTGACCCAACAGGACAGTCCCTGATTCTTAAGACTTCATAGTTTGAAACAATGTGCAGATGTGTAAAGAGACATAAGGGCAGCAAAACAGAGGCTGAAATAGTTATACATGGAAACCCCAGAACGAGCCACTGAGTACGTCCAGAAGGTTCAAGTTCTCTCCAACCTTAGAGCTCTCTAAAGCTTCAGGGATCTATGTTATATTTTTAAAACAATACCAGCTAGTCATGTGATTTGCAGCAAGTCTCAGAGAGAGCCCGCTTTGAAAAATAATCCTAAAACTAGAAGGTTGGGCTTAATTGCCATTATGACCCTTTCCAAAGCTATCTGTAATTTATGACTGTTTGAGCTTATAATGATACAGCAGTCAGATTTGGAGACTTGCATGAAATTCATTCATTCAAAAACCACGTGGTGAGGGGAGACCTGGGTGGCTCAGTCGGTTAAGCATCTGGCTTCAGCCCAGGCCATGATATTATGGTTCATGAGTTCAAGCTCCACCTCGGGCTCTCTGCTGTCAACACAGACCCGCTTTGGGTCCTCCGTCCCCCTCTCCCTCTGCTCCTTCCCTGTTCACGCTCTCAAAAATAATAAATAAAAAGTTTTTAAATAATTTGCATATCTACTTTTAAAGTTTCCAGGTAAAATACAGGATACCTACTTACATTTGAATTTCAGATAAGGAATAGGTACTTTTTCAAAATATAAGTATGTTCTATGTAATAGCTTACATATTCAAATATTTTTAATGTTTATTTATTTCTTTTGAGAGACAGAGAAAGCGCGAGCAAGGAAGGGGCAGAGAGGGAGAGAGAGAGGATCCCAAGCAGAATCCACACTGCCAGCACAGAGCCCAATGTGGGGCTCCAACCCACAAACCACAAGATCATGACCTGAGCCAAAACCCAAGAGTCCAGTGCTCAACCAACTGAGCTACCCAGACACCCCATATATTCAATTATACTTAAAAATTACACTTTATTTGAAATTCAATTTTAAGTAGATGTCCTTTTTAAATATATAGTTTTTTTCTAAATCTAGCATCCTTACAATTATAAGCTAGGCTCTGCGGAAAACATTGAATTGGGTATAGACCCTCCCTTGGCTCTAAAGTGTGAAATAAGACTCAAATATAAATACCGTATTACAGTGTGAAAAGGGATAAGTTTACACAAAATATACAGAGAATGCTCTAAAAGTGCACGAGGAGAAATTGCTTCCAGCCACGAGAAGTAAGGGAAGTCTTGAGGAGGGCTGGGAAAGTGGCAGGAGTGAGTCTCATGAAGGCAGAAGGGGCAGGGAGAAGGGCCTTCCTGACTGAGTTGGTGGCCCTGGAAAAGTCCTGGAGTTTGCCTTTTAGTTTTCGTGATTGTTTCCGTTGCTGTGCAAAGGGCAACCAATGGAATGGGAAAAGATATTTGCAAATGACATACCAGACAAAGGGCTAGTATCCAAAATCTATAAAGAGCTCACCAAACTCCACACCCGAAAAACAAATAATCCAGTGAAGAAATGGGCAGAAAACATGAATAGACACTTCTCCAAAGAAGACATCCGGATGGCCAACAGGCACATGAAAAGATGTTCAGCGTCGCTCCTTATCAGGGAAATACAAATCAAAACCACACTCAGATATCACCTCACGCCAGTCAGAGTGGCCAAAATGAACAAATCAGGAGACTATAGACGCTGGAGAGGATGTGGAGAAACAGGAACCCTCTTGCACTGTTGGTGGGAATGCAAACTGGTGCAGCCGCTCTGGAAAACAGTGTGGAGGTTCCTCAAAAAATTAAAAATAGACCTACCCTGTGACCCAGCAATAGCACTGCTAGGAATTTACCCAAGGGATACAGGAATGCTGATGCATAGGGGCATGTGTACCCCTGTGTTTATAGCAGCACTTTCAACAATAGTCAAATTATGGAAAGAGCCTAAATGTCCATCAACTGACGAATGGATAAAGAAATTGTGGTTTATATACACAATGGAATACTATGTGGCAATGACAAAGAATGAAATATGGCCTTTTGTAACAACGTGGATGGAACTGGAGTGTTATGCTAAGTGAAATAAGTCATACAGAGAAAGACAGATACCATATGTTTTCCTCTTATGTGGATCCTGAGAAACTTAACAGAAGTCCATGGGGGAGGTGAAGAAAAAAAAAAGAGATTAGAGAGGGAGAGAGCCAAAGCATAAGAGACTCTTAAAAACTGAGAACAAACTGAGGGTAGATGGGCGGAGGGAGGGAGGGGAGGGTAGGTGATGGGTATTGAGGAGGGCACCTTTTGGGATGAGTGTTGTATGGAAACCAGTTTGACAATAAATTTCATATTAAAAAAAAAAGAAAGAAAAGTCTTGGAGGTAGGAAAGTACAGAATAAGAGAAGGCACTAGTCATTTCATGGGCCTGTGGTCTGCCTGTGAGAAGGGAAATCATGGCAGAAGGGATTGGAGAGGTAGGGTTGGGCCACACCACAGGAGCCTGGCCAGAGACAGGATGGATGGAGCCTGGAAATCTGAAGAGGCTCAGGCGTCATCCCGGGTGCTTGAAGGTTTTTGATCCGAGGTGACACCACACACCAAGAGAAGGGAGAGTGTGAAGGAATCGTCCCCAACCAATCATCTCCAAGAAAAAATGGTCCGTTAACGTCATCTCTGTTCACAAAAGAAAACGCCCATCTTAACAAATGTAGTAAAGGAGCCCCTGGGTGGCTCCGTTGGTTAAGCGTCTGACTCTTGGTTTCAGCTCAGGTCATGATTTCATGGTTAGTAAGTTCAAGCCCCAAGTTGGGCCCTGTGCTGACAGCACAGAGCCTGCTTGGAATTCTGTCTCTCTTCCCCCCTCTCTCTGCCCCTACCCACCCCCTCTCAAAATAAGTAAAATTTAAAAATTAAAAATTAAAAAAAAAACACAAATATAGTAAGTGGAGAGGAAATGGGATAAAATGAGAAGATCACAAGCTTTGCTGTGAGTTCAAATCCACATGTCCCCTCTGTATGATCTTATTTCTGGTTTCTGAAGCACAGTTTCCTTATCTATAATTGGGACTGACAACACTCTAGTTATGCGTTGGATGTTATGAGTAAGTCCAACATATACCTGGAACACAGGAGGAGCTCACTAAATACTAACTGCTAAGTGAATTATTTTACTTACTACTTATTCCCCTCTAGCCTCAAGTGTCTTATTTTGTGGTAACAGGTGAAGATGCTGTTAGGAGATAGAAAACTTCCTTTCAAAATATTCATTTTTTTCTCTTTATGAAGAAATAAATCTTTTAAAATAAGGAACAACATACCCACTTGAGCTGAAAAAAAAAAAAAAAAAAAGAAAGAAAGAAAGAAAAAGAAAAGCCAAGAAGCTAATACTTGGAACGTTTGGGTGAAACATTTGTTCTCAAATTATTTTCTCAATACCAAAGGAAAACTAGATTTCTGTCCTGAAATATCATATCATTTTTTAAAATATTTATTTATTGAGAGAGAGAATGAGCAGGGGAGGGGCAGAGAGAGACAGAGAGAGAGAGAGAGAGAGAATGCCAAGCAGGCTCCACACTTCAGCACAGAGCCCAATGCGGGGCTCAATTCCAAGAACCATGAGATCATGACCTGAGCTGAAATCAAGAGTTGGATGCTCAACCAACTGAACCACCCAGGCGCCCCCCACCCCCGAAACATCATCTAGTTTGAATGGGTATCCTGGGAAGAGCTTCAGTGTCTTTGGGTAATTATTAAATGAAAGTAGGCATTTCTACTTAATTATCTCTGGTCTGTCCAGATGGTGTGAAAGTTTTAGCTCAGCTGGTGAACCAGGGAATCTCAGGGATGTTCTGTGCTTGATGGGGTAACAGAGTCTGGTGTTCATGGCCTGTGAAAGCCCGAGAGAAGGGGGACTGGAGCAGGAATAGAAGAGTTTACTCATTGTAGAGACTCATTCTGGATAATTCTTCTTGTTTCTGGTTTTGTCCGCTAGAATTCTGTCTCAGTTGTTGACATAGAATGGGCCACAAAGATTGATGATATATTTCTAAGATCTCTGAGAAAAGCACCAAGAGGAACAGTCACCCAAAGCATCCTGTCAAAGTCTGATATAGCCAGTACTGCTGAAATTGTGTTTACAGATAATGCCTCCCCATTTGGGCGTTTTTCTTTTACAAATGAATTATTGCCAGTAGCTACCTTTATTCATATCTTTTCTCCTCAACCTCATTCCTGTCCCCATGACCGAGCATCTAAAATAGATTTGCAGTGGAAGAAAAACTACCCAGTCCTTTGCCTTTCGTGCCAGGCCTGCAGCTTGCTTTGAGCTCATTCCTATGCACAGCACAGTGTGAGTTGTGTCTTAGCTTTATTCTCATACTTGGTATTTGGGGTCAATAAACTCGGTAAGCGCACAGCTGTGACACAGGAGGACTCCTACAGGCTTTAAGCAAACGTACGTGATTTTACCAGTCCCAGAAGACCTGCCCTTGAGTGATTTGCTTGGGTAACATTCTTGGCCCTGCTTCCTTCTTTGTTTTTAATAATGTTCTGGGTTCGTGTTTGTGAGACTCTCAGATTTATTTCCAATTAGATAAAGGTGACCTTCCCCTTCTCCAAGCTGCGTCTCCCATGAGACTCATGAATCCTGCTGAGGTCTGTCAGAGCCGCCAGGAGCTAACTGTGAGAGCACCTTCAGCCTTAAAACAGCTGGCTTTTAAAAATAAGACCGCAACACGAAGGAAGAACGGAATGGTCAGGCGACGCACACGACAATTTTATCAAATTATTTGGAGGTGGCGCTTGAAAACCTGGTAAGTGCTTGAGCGCTGATGGACATTTTGAAGTCAAGGTGGAGACAGTGAAGGACGCTCCGTCACAGAGCATGGAATTAGGATCAGTCACATTCAGGATGGAAGCATCTTAGGCTCGATGTCTGGGGACACTGAGAATAGGCTGCTTTAGAACGCAGCTCTCGTTTGTCTGGGTGGCCCCCACGTACAAGCCATCACTCTCTGTTCCAGGTGACGCTGAGGTGACGATGATGAGACCATCGGCCTCCATGCCATCTGCTTGACAAGCCTTACTCTCCACAGGAGTCGTTAGTGTCAGTCACCCTCTGGGAATCAGATATCAGAGTGACCCCCTTCTTCCTCCTTGTCTTTCTGCCTCTCTAGAAGAGGGACAAGTTTACTGTTTACCTTGAAAAACGTACAAGTTAAACACGATGGGGTGCCTGGGTGGCTCAGTTGTTAAGCGTCTCACTCTTGGTTTCCATTCAGGTCATGATCTCGTGGTTTCGTTCTGTGTCTCCCTCTCTCTCTGCCCCTCCCCTGTTCATGCTCTGTCTCTCTCTGTCTCAAAAATAAATAATAAAAACGTTAAAAAAAAAAATTGGGACTTGATATTCTGAAGTAATCTGTGCTCCTCGTAAGTGTGTGCTTTTCTTTTCTTTTCTTTTCTTTTCTTTTCTTTTTTAAGAAAACACGGATGAGTCATCTTACAAGGTTAATTTCTGCCCCTTCTCCCAAATATTCCCCAAGCAATGACCGACTAAAGTTGTAACCTGAAACACTGGAGACACCATTGGTAGGAGAAAACTCTTGGCTTGCCTTTCAGGTAGGAAAGAATAACACCCAGATCAAAATCATAGACGAGTGAGATTTTCTCAGAAGATAGCACAGGCCTCTGGGAACCAGAATCCAAACCATTATTTCTCAAAAACGTTCATCCCGGTGCCACAGATGGTTTCCCTACATGAGAAGACATCTCGGTTTTCCTTGCAGAGTCTCCATCAGCAAAGAACAATACCTCGTATGTATTTTTCAAGGTATTTCCGTACGTGCTCCTTTATTGTGTATTACAATAATAACCCCGTGCTGATGTTACTACCTTCATTCTACAAATGAAGCAGAGAGGGAGAAGCGAAGGGACCTGTGTGCTGTACCTAAACTGTGGAGGCAGAGCAGAGACAAACTGGAAAGTCTCTGCCATGGTGCTCCTCCGCCCAGGGTCAAAGGAGGTGCTCCTCCGCCCAGGGTCAAAGACCTCTGAGTTATTTGCTGTCGCTCTCCTATGGTGTGGCAAAGCCCTGCAATATTGGGAAAGATACCAAAAGGAACGGAGGCCGTTCTGCAACTGGCTTCCCCACAGGTCTTTCCTACCAGATGCAAAATCTGTAAAGGAAAGAAGACTGGCACTGTAAACACTGAGCACTTGCCCAAAGATAGAAAAGGATCGAAAAGGAACGTGCGTTCTTGTACAACCACCCTGTCCACTTTGATCATCTGGTTTCCAGGGGCTGCACTATACAGCTCCTTTTCCATCCCTTCAGTGCCTACCCCGAGAAAACAGAGAACATACTACTGGCTTCACCATCTTGGGAAACACGTGTTTGACTTTCCGAGTAGGGACAAGGTTAACACACAACAGGCCATCTTGTCAGTTTTGTGCTTCCATCACAGAAACGTGAGTGTTCTTTTACAGGGAAGTATGAATTTGTTTCTTCCTGCCAGAAGCCACAAGGTAGGTAATGATCTACTTTGCCTGCACAGTAGCAATCATAACAGTAATTTGGAATGTAACTAGTTGTGATATACACACAGGTATGTACTTGACCTATCACCCCAAATGAGATGATGGACAGGTACATTCTACAGTTCCTATTTCTCTGCCCTGGGTCCCCTTCCATTCCTTGCATTAGGATATTATTAGTGCTCAGTAAATATTTGTCAAATCAATCAGAAATGAAATGAAAGAAATTAAAAGTCCCATCTACAAATGGATAATGATAAACAGTTATGGCAGTGCTTTTCTTTCCCCTTCCCAAGCAAAACCGACCTTTGATATGTTCCTTAATGACTTGGCGATCAACGGTTCCCAGCTCAAAAAATAAAATAGGGTAAAACAAAAAATTCTGTGTGCTGTTACAGATGCTATCAGAATGATTTGTTCATCTTAAACTCAATTATGATTAAATTGTCTTTTTACAAAACACTTGTGGATCTATTTCATTTTGCTCCCTGTTCTCAATTACATGTGTGATAAGATGGAATTCTCTTTCTTCCTCATTCCTTCTTCTCTACTCTGGCCATTTCCGGGAAATGGAGAACTGATTAAAAAAAAAAAAAAAAAAAGACTGAGACTTGGTGAGGGTAATAACAAGAGGCAGTCAATCGTCAAGAGAAAGAACTCTTGTTTTGTCTTCTAAATACCATACTCTGAGGAATTTAAGAACCAAAATGCCTGCTCTGAAGATGCACGGTATCTATGTGATGTCATCCATCGAGGATGGAACCCGGATATTTGCTTTAAACCTTGATGCCTAGAGGGTTTCCAAAATGGATTCAGGTATGTGGGGATGGGCAGAAAAGGAAGAAAAAAAGGGGAGGAAGACCAGAGGGAGAGAGAAAGGATCTTGTATGTCTCGATCTGGGAGGCAGGATAATCTGGTGATTAGTGTTGAGATTCTCTGGAATCAAATGGCTAAAGTTGAATCTGCTACCTTGTTAAATGAGGAAGATAACAGTCCTGACTTCAAAGAGTTATTTTAAGAATTAAATGAGTTAGTCCATGTCAATTACTTAGAACAGTGGCTGACAAGTAAGCATTTATCAATGTTAGCCATTAATATCTAAGTTTGGGGATACCTGGGTGGCTCAGTCGGTTAAGCATCTGACTCTTGATTTTGGCTCAGGCCATGATCTCACAGTTCATGAGTTCGAGCCCTGCATCTGGCTCTGTGCTAATAGCTAGGAGCCTGCTTGGGATTCTCTGTCTCTGTCTCTGTCTCTCTGTCTCTCTTTCTCTGCCCTCCCCCATGTGCTCTCTCTCTCTCTGTCAAAAATAAATAAATATTTTTATAAAATATCTAAGTTTGTCTCTGTCGAATCAGTGGGGGAATCTGATGAGGAAAGTGTGCAAGTATTTTGGCCCCTTTTCTGGACCACATATGTATGTTGAAGCAGCTGACAAAAATTTTGATTATTACGGTCCTAAATGATGATCCATTTCATTTGGTTTCCAAATTCCCTACATAGCACAGTAATGCCTTTGGTTTTCCGGCTAACATAATACCATCACTGTTTCTGCTGATTCTATAACTCTTTTTGAGGAAATAGCTCAAGCTCCCTGCTTTTTTTCAAATTCACATGATTTGTTTGTTTCTTGAGCTAAGTCCACTAAGGGAACAGGTTATTTTCCTATTTTTAGTTTTCAGTCATATTTTTTTTTTTTTACAGAAAATCTTGTGCTTCCCTTTTTATTCAAAGTGCTAAGAAAGGAAGTGCTCACAATATCCTTTTTTTTTTTAAGGCAGGACAAAACTCTGTGGGCACAGGTAGCCCTAATTATTTATTATCAGTGCCTCCAGAGATCAGCTGATGGGCCAGTTTCGTGTACGTCTTTATATTCTTGCATATTTTCTGAACAACCTTAATATGCTCAAATCACTTGGACAAATAATGACATTATTTAAAATGTTTGTGTCCTCTCCAAAATGTTATTTGAGACAAAGGACAATTATCCAGGCTAAATTATAAATCGAGAAACCAAACCAAAAAGAAGTGCCTGATTTCCCTTGGAACATATTCTCCCAGATTCCAACGGCCAGTGATTTTACCGCCAACCTAGGATTAAACGGCAAAAATATATGATACCAATACTTTTAAGGTTCTTTATCAGAATCATGTGCCTGATGGAACCTGAACACACGGTACTTTCTCTTTCCTTAATACCATTTAGTCTGCACCGCAAAGAATCGATGTATCGGTCCCACAAATAAGATGGCTACTAGACCTATTGACAATTCCAGATTTTTAGAAAAATAAGGAGGGAGGACGTAGAAAAGATTTTGTCTAACCCTAAATATTGTCCAACATTAAAATCATTTCCATTTGGGTTTTAAAAAGTAATTGTTTTGGAGCTCCTGGGTGGCTCAGTCAGTTAAGTGTCCGACTTCGGCTCAGGTCATATAGTCTCACAGCTCGAGAGTTTGAGTCCCGCATCGGGCTCTGTGCTGACAGCTCAGAACCTGGAGCCTGCTTCCGATTCTGTGTCTCCCTCTCTCTCCGACCCTCCCCTGCTCGCACTCTGTCTTTCTCTCTCAAAAATAAATAAACATTAATCAAAAAAAATTTTTTAAAGTAATTGTGTTGGCATATCTATGCCTTTTATCTTGGGAATTCACAACACATTAAATGAAACAGTGAAGCTGTACCTAGAGATTTGACACGAGGTAGCTGAGTCTTTTGGTTCAACAGAGGACCCTACTTTTTTAAAATGGCCTGGTTTCTCTTTCTCAAAATACAGTCTGCAGCACTGGGATCCATATGGTTCCAAAAGAAATGTTTTGATTCGTTTGGTTAAGTCAATATAGTCCAGGGGGTGAACAACAGAGTGTGACTCAACTCTTCTGTTATTTGAAATCATTAAATTCTGGTGGTTGCCACTTATAAACATAATTTGGGCCTTTTTCTCCCTACTACTGAGCCCAAAGAATTCTATTCAAGTGACACTTCCTATTTTAACAGCCATGACTAGGACTGTATTTAATGGTTTTGTAAGTAAAAAAATTCAAATTGGGTTGATCTCACAGTATATCCTTCATCTGGTGAAGTTATGGAAAGAAGAATTGAATGGAAACACTTTTTATGATATTTAAAGGCTTACCTTTTTCTCTTCCAGCTATGGAGGCCCTAAAGTCTTGATCTATAAAAGTTCATGTATTTTTTTCTGTATGAGCTGCCGTATCTTCTGAACAAGATACTTGAATGTGGATTTTTTGCCATGAGAGAGATGAATATAATATTAAATATGGTAATATTAAATATGGTATTTATTACAAGAGAATCCATAAACTTCTGTTAGCAACAAAGACATAATTAGATTATCCTAAAGAGACATAAATATATTTGGATGGCTTAGTAAATGATGAAGAAATTTTGCACAATAGCTCTGGCAAGAATTATATAGGAGGAGAGAACAGTCAAATATTGTTTGTGAGATCAAATATGAATTGGGGCATAGCTTCACTGAACCAGAAGGTAATAGAATTATATAATTAGAATTTTAGGTCAGGAAGAGACCAACTAACCAACTAATCCAACCCTAGCACTTTCAAGTATAAAAAATAATGTTTAGAAAGGTGGACTTTTCCAAGGTCACAGTCACTATCACGATTAAGTTTAACGCAACATAATTATATTAGGTACTTACTATGCATTGGTATTTAGATGCTCAGAGAACAAAGATTTCTTAAAAGATTAAAAAAAATCTTCCCATTTATCTGATTACCCTACTATCTGATTGGAGAGCCATGCATTTCCTAGATTTAAAATTTGAGTATGGTAACATAAGTACTATGAGAGAGGTGTACGAATTGCCTGACTTGAGTTTCTGAAAAGCCTTCCTGGGAAAGATGATACATGAGTTAGCCAACCCAAGAACATGAGGAAAGGTATCCTAGGGAAATGCAAAGAAGGAACAGAGGCAGAGGGGTATTGTGCATACAGGAACTAACAAGAAGAAAAATGTGGAGGCCGAAGGTGGTGATAGTTTTCTGAGGTAGGAACAGGTCTTGCAGGGAATCATTGACAGACACTTGGACTTTATCCTTTAAAACAGAAATATGGGGCATGCAAAGGGTTTTAAGCCTGGAAATATTATGCATTTGAATTTACTCGAACTTCCATTTGCATCATGGAGAAAAGGTGACCAGTTAGGAAGGGATCAGAGCAACCCAGGCAAGACGTGATGGAGCCACAACCTAGAACAGTGATCAAACTGGAATATGCAACAACAATAAACAAAAAATGCCAAAAAGGAGCAGGTTCAAAACATATGAGGAGGCAGAACTTCATTCCTTTTTAATTATTTAATTTTTTTCCAGCCTGATTGAGGAAAAAAATGACAAAATTGTCTATCTTTAAAGTGTCCAACATGATGATCCGACCACACATGTTATGAAATGATTACCAGAATCAAGGTAATTCACACACCCATTACTCCACATAGTTTTTTGCTGTCATGGTGAGAAAGCTTAAGATCTAGTCTCTGGAAATACCGAGTATACAATACGGTATTATTTGCTACAGTCACCATGGTGCACATTAGATTTTGAAAAGTATTCATCTTACAACAGGAAGTTTGTCCCCTTTGACCTACATCTCCGCATTTTCCCACCTCCCCCCCAAATCCCTGGCACCCACCGTTCTATTCTCTGTTTCTATAAAAGTCTGTTATATTCTACAATATGGATGGATCTTGAAAATCCTATGCCAAGGAAGAAGTAAGGTACAAAAGGCCACATATTATATGATTATACTTATATCGAATGTCCAGCATAGGAAAATCCAATCAATTGGATTCGGAATTGGAAAGTGACAGGTATCAACCTTCTGGCTCAGTGCGACTCGACCCTAATCCAAATCAAAAGTAGACTTAATCATTGAAAGAGACTGAGGGGAAGGGGAGATAGGAAGTGACTGCCAGTGGGCAAGGAGGGTTTTGTCGGTGTGACGTAAATGTGCTGGGATTAGATTGTGGTGATCGATATATAACTTTGTCAGCAGACTAAAAACTACCATGCTGTGCCATTCAACATGGTGAACTTTGTGGAAAGTTAGCTATCTTCCAACAAAGCTGTAATTAGGAAGAAACCCATTAAAATAAAAAAGAAACACGAAAAGGTAGAATTGCCAGGGATGAGAAGACGATGCTTGCTTTCAGGTTTCTGCACAGATGAGGGTGCCCAAGTACTGGCACGGGAGATGTTGTGTTTGGGATGAAAAATGAATTCAGATTTGAACACAGTGAGTTGGGGGTGCCTGTGGGACAACCAAGCTGACATGTCCAAAAGGTTATGAGTCTCTGGTTCAGGAGGAGTCAGACTGGGGTAGTATCTGAGAGTCATCACTCTATGAGTCTTAGTCAAAATGATGAACATGGATGAGATAACTGAAGAGATTACAGAAATAACCAAGACTATTGACCGAAAACCTGTAAACCACACGCGAACATAACTATCAAGAAATGATCAGAGAAGAAAAGGGGACAGTTGATAGAGTTGTTGTTATAGAGGAGGAGAGGGATGAATCTCAAGAAGTGAATGGTCAACAATGTCAAATGCAGCAGTGAGGTCTAGAAAGATAAGGCTTGAGAAGCATTACTAGAGTTGGGTCATGTTTGGTAAATCTTTGACAACCATGGTGTTGGGAATCATGTTGCACAATGGAACAACAAATGGCTGAAATGATTCCCATTCCAGGGCTCTTCCTACTATGCAATACCATTACAAAACTTAGGGGCGCCTGGGTGGCGCAGTCGGTTGAGCGTCCGACTTCAGCCAGGTCACGATCTCGCGGTCCGTGAGTTTGAGCCCCGCGTCAGGCTCTGGGCTGATGGCTCAGAGCCTGGAGCCTGTTTCCGATTCTGTGTCTCCCTCTCTCTCTGCCCCTCCCCCGTTCATGCTCTGTCTCTCTCTGTCCCAAAAATAAATAAATAAAAACGTTGAAAAAAAGAACTTAATGTCCTCTCTCACCTCCACTCTCTCCCAAGTACTCAAAAGCCATGGGCAGATTACTATTATTCATGCGTTGTTTAAATACAGTAGAGGACTGTGGAGTATAACTTCAGAGCCATTGGTTTGGTCAGCCCTTTATTGGATCCAAATTTATAGGTTCTGATGTGTCTGTTACTAGAAAAGAAAGTGATAAGGATTAGTTAGGGTCAGAGACGGGTTTCTGGAAACTGTGTGCTTTTAAACGTATCCAGTTTCTAAAGGAAACACTTAATTTAGTTGCTGGCTTTATGGCTTAAAAGATGCTCAATTAGCAGGATGGTCAGAAAGGATTAAAAGTAGGTTTGGGACTTCAAGTTACAATGACAGGCCAGAGGTCTCCCTTCGAGGAAATGCCTTGAATATGACAAAAAATTTAGAATAAAACTTATACCTCAAAAAAGCTATATTTAAAAAAAAGGTCTTAAGAAATCAAGAGGAAGGGCAAAGACCAAGGTCTCTGGCCAAGTCTGGCTTTGTATATTTAGACAAAAACTGAGTTACACAATGATTATTTTTCTTTCTCATCGTCTGACTTGATTAACTCCGCTTTCAGTAGTAAAAGTTTATGGGAAATTTAAATGCTTAATTCCCTAGAGGACGTTTGGCTTTTTCTGTTGTCCTCAGAGGAAAAACATCCAAATAACAGATGCATGAATTTCATTAATGATGAAAACGGTAGAATTTTTTAAATTGTTTTTCAAGAAATATTGCCAGTAGCTCTGTTTATTTGCCTAATAATCTCCTTTCTAGACCAGTAAATTCCCTTTCTGAAGCCCCCGCAGATGAGACTAACTACAGAGCCATGTCTTAACCAGTTCAGGCTGCTTTCACACACCTTCTAGACTGGGTGACTTAAACAATGAACATCTACCTCTCGCTGTTCTGGAAACTGAGAAGTCCAGGATCAAGGTACCGGCCTATCAGTTCCTGGTAAGAGCCTTCTTCCTGGTTTGCAGATGGCCACCTTCTTATATCCTCATATGGCAGACAGAGATTATCTCTCTGGCGTCTCTTCTTAGAAGGGCACTAGTATCATTCATGGGGGCTCCTTCATGATCTACCTCCCGAAGACCCTATCTCCAGATACGATCACATTGGGAATTAGAGCTCCAACATATAAATTTGGGGGGAACACAAACATTCAGGATAGCAGGCTATTCCTTGCAAAGTCTTTAAGCAAAGCAAAGAAAAAAAAAAAAAACTCTGTCAAAAATTCCAATATCTCTGAGCAATTATGGAGAGTGACCCCAAGTAGATACATGCTAACTTTGTGCATTCATAAAGTTGAAAATACTGTTAGCCCTCGAACAACACGGGTTTGACCTGTGTGGGTCCACTCATACGCAGATTTTTTTAATAGTACGCTGCTATGAATATATTTTCTCTTCCTTAGGATTTTCTTCATAACATTTTCTTTTCTCTAACTCACTTTACTGTAAGAATATAGTATATAATACATTTAACATACAACATGTGTGTTAATGAGCTGTTCATGTCATCAATGAGGCTTCCAGTCAACAATCGGCTATTAGTAGTCAATTTTGGGGGGAGTCAAGCATTATATGTAGATTTTTGACTATACAGGAGGTCAGTACTCCTATCTCCAGCTATAACAACTATAGTTCTACACTAGTAAATAGTCACCCTTTCGAGTTTAATAATACAGATCTCCCATTTCTTTGCTACATTTGAATTTATGTCCCCTTTTCCGGTTAGACTTGGCAGGGTGCATAATGTCAAAATAAATGATTCATTCATTCCATTCAAGAGGGAGAAAGATCATTCTAGGGAAGTAAGAAAGTCAAGTCAGTTTTTGTATGCCTGCAGGTTGGTGATTAAATAACCTTCTTATCTCCCCCCAAATACTTCAAAAACAACATGAAACACTTAGCATAGTACATCCTGGGTCCATCCATGTTGTTGCAAACGGCGAGATCTCATTCTTTTTTGTGACTGAGTAATATTCCATGTAGATATATATGCCACAACTTTATCCATTCATCTATCAAATGGACTCTGGGTTGCTTCCATATGTTGGCTATTCTAAATAATTCTAAATTATTGTCAGAAAACTAAAGCTATCTTCTATTGTGTTACCAATGACTCTGATTTTAGACATTTTAAATCTTCGATTTTCTTTTGTTCTCATATATTAAATGGAGTTAACAATAACTTAATACCTGTAGAGTGCTGCAACGAGAAATTAGAAAATTAATGGGTAACCTTAACCAGCATAATCCTAGCTCATTTCTAGCCCTAGAATATAGAAATGAGGTGAGGTTAGTATTAATAATTCAAACTTCCTTGCCTTAAAGTCCCACACTGGGAGTGCTTGGGTGGCCTGGTTGGTTGAGTGTCTGACTTTGGCTCAGGTCATGATCTCGGCGTTCATGAGTTCGAACCCAACATTGGGCTTGCTTCTGTCAGTGTACAGCTCACTTTGGATCCTCTGGTCCCCCCTCTCTCTTGTCCTCCCTCACTCATGCCCTGTCTCTCTGTCTCTCTCCCTCAAAAATAAAATAAACATTAAGAAAGAAAGTCCCACCCATGCTGTACATGATCTCCCCATTAGTTATTTATCCCATGTGGGTTAGGGCTTTAGCACATGTGTTATATGTGAATACCAACATTCACTCCACAACGGCATGTGAAGGACACTTCCTGGCGTTATAAGGAGCACCATTGTCACAATAGTGTGTCTCTAAATATCCTTCAGCTGTATGTCAAACATCGTTTTATGCCACTCATCTTCCAAAGTCCACTTAGGGTTCCAACTGCCTCTCTTATTTCTTTAATTCTTTAATTCTTCTTAATTTCTTCTTAATGCTCATTAAGTAGATATTTTCGAGCACCATGGCAGGTATTGGGAAGGTATGAGTGAATATGATACATCCCTGCTTTCTTTTGCCTTGAAATCCAGAGAAAGAGGTAAATCTTACATTCAGTATAGTACCCAAGATGCAGAGTATTAAGTCCAGACAAAGAAATGAGTAGTAAGAAAGAGAAAATAACTCATTGTATCGGAAAAAGCTGAGAGAGCCTGCGTGGAGGGAGTGGAGTAAGAATTCACAAAGAAAAAAGGAAGTTTTTTTTATTTTTAATTTTTAATGTTTATTTATTTTTGAGAGAGAGAGAGAGAGAGGAGGAGGAGGGAGCAAAGAGAGGGGAAAGCACAAAATCCAAAGCGGGCTCTGGGCTCCAGGCTCCGGGCTCTGAGCTGTCAGCACAGAGCCTGATGAGGGGCTCCATCTCACCAACCATGAGATTGTGACCTGAGTCAAAGTCAGATGATCATGACCTAAGCCGAAGTCAGATGCTTAACTGACTGAGCCGCCCCAGTGCCCCAAGAAAAAAGGAAGTTTTGAGGGGAATCTTGGAAAATGAACATTTAATAGGGGTTGTGAAGTCTAAAATAACTGTGGACCAGCCCACGTGAGGGACGGAAAAGGCAGCTGAGCGGGGATGGGTAGAAGGTTTGTCAGGTGGTGCGGTGAGTACTTCTGAGTTGGAGTCCACCAACTCCTAGTGGCAACAGCACACACAGGTGTGTAATGTCCTGTATGGATGCTCAGAAGCCAAGGGTCTGAGTGGAGAAAGCACATGTCTGTTTGTCAATGGCTATGAGTTGACAGGGTGGATACAGAGGGGGAAGGGTCTCTGGACTTCGAAGTGCTTGCTGGTGAGAGTAATTTAAGAGATTCCCTATAGATTTAGACCGAAAAGAAGGAAAACCATCAGGAAAGTGAGAATTGAGAGAAAAGGGGGAAAAATTGAGGAACAAAGTCTCAAGGAGATTGGTGAGTAGGTCAACAGAGGAGAATATAATGGCTGTAGGCTAGGAGATGCTTGTCAGATCTCTGGAATTTACCATTCCAGACGTGAGGGTAATCCAAGGTCCAGGAACAGCCATGTGATTGATTTTGGGGTCAAGCTTAAGATCAGTTTGTTGGGTGGCCATCCAAATACATGACGCAGTCATAGGTGATCTTGGAGGGAATTGGGGCAAAAATGAAGATTGTAAGTCATACCAGCGGGTTTAGTGAGAGAGGTGTAGGATGGAATATAGGGTAAATAATGAACAGATGAGCTTCTATTCAACTCAGAATTTACAAAGTGTTATTCACAGGTATCGTTGTACTTCATCTTCCCAACCTATGACACAGACATGATTATTAGTCTCATTTTATAGACAAAGAAACAGAGCTTGAAGTTGGGACTTGTGAAACAAAGATCACTCAGCCGGGAGGTGACAAAGCAGGAATCCAAGCTCACATTTTCTGACTGCAGGTGTTGTGTTCTTTCCAGGATAATAGGCTGCATTAACCGAGATAAAATTTAACCCTTTAGGGCACACGTTTCACAGACATATTCTAAAGATGCAATGCCTTCATTCTAACAAAAGATGCCAAAGTATGTGATTTAAAGACTGTTAGCTTGTAAGAGCCGGTTGTCCAGGAACTACTGGTTGGAGAGAAGAAACGTTTCTCCCAGTTTGTGCCAAAGAAAACAAATGGCTTATGTACATGCGTCAGCCATAATAACCCCTCCTCAGCTGCCCCCCGGTAAAGAGTGGAAATGACCCTGTGCCACACCATACCTGCTGCTTGACTTTCAACTTAACTCAACCACACCCAGATAAAAATGCCAGCTGAAGGGGTCAGGAGCTAAGGGATGGAGAGCCTCAGGCTCCTTAAAGTATTTCTACTTAAAAACAACAACATAAAGAAATGGTCTTACTGTCCACTTCTCTCCAATGACTCCCATTTCCTCTCACGCAAAATATTTCTGAAACACCAACCTTTCTGACAGCAAGAACCACAATGCCTGCTTTTAGACAACGCTGTGATCATTTATTTCTTCTGTTTGACACAACGTGACTAATAAGGCAGGAAACCAAAAAAGAAAAAGAATTAATTCCTCTTTCCCACTTGCCTCTACTGTTTGCACCCAGATTTTATCCATGAAGGAATGAGGTCTTTGGAGTTACTGGGGCTCCTTCTCTACCCAACAGTAGTGCCTGGAATGCGCAAAAAATGGTAACTAAGTTACCCTTAGCCTAGTAGCTGGCTCCGGGGATACCCATCTGATGACGGGAGATACAAATACCCCAAACCATTTTTAGAGCGGTTCGACAAGGAAAAGAACGGATTTCTGGATTCTAAGGAAGCGATCTCCTTCCTCAATACAGAGAAGAGTAAACAGTTGGAGGATTCGGCAAAAAGCCCTCCTGGTAGGCAACACTTAACGAGCAGATTGCCAAGAATGTGGACGGAGTGGGTCTACAAGGGAGCAAGCCAGGAGAAAATTGGGATTAAAGACGTGGGAAGATGCAAGCATGTCGAGCAAGCTGTATCCAGTCTAGGCTTCATGACGGCGACTTGAGCTATAAAATCCAGATAATGGACTTCCGGAAGTTCTTGAGCACATCATTGTGGGTTTGGGCAGGGGTGGGTGAGCCGACTTGAGAGGTGGCAGCAGTCAGATGCCACCCAGACCAGTCTGTGGGATTGAGTTCTCCCTGCCCAGCAGGGAATTCGCCTCTACGAAAAGAGACGCAGGGCTCTCCAGCCCAAGGAGATGTCCAGCAGGAGCAAGGACTTCAACGTCAGTAGCAGTGATGAAAAAGTCTCAATTATCTGTGTGACTCAGACAGGGGCTGTGGGTACAGTGGAAGCAATCTCTGTGGTACTGAATACAGATGCAGGGGAATCTCGAAACAATGGGGGGAACAGCGGAGGTAGTGCCCACCCAGTAGAGGGTGTAGAAAATGCAGGTGACAACAGCGTAGAGGCGCCGTCCGACGACCATGCTTTACCAAGCCAGTCCCATGGCGTCTGAGGCACAGAGACAACTGCCTGACAAGGAAAGAGCCCTCGAACACTGGCCCTATGCAGACACCATCACCACTTCAACAGACACCGTCTTGGACTTTCTAACAAGGTGCCATCTAAGAGCAAGAATGGACACCGATGGGTACGCCGACCCTCAAGAACTCATGTCCTGTTACTAAAATACTGCCAAACAGCATGTGCTGAGTAAATGCCTTGAGAGGAAACCCGAGTGGGCTCGAATAAAATCTAATTCACCGCGGAGCATTCAGCTCTTGGCCCAGAACACGAAGTGGCTTTTTGAGTCCCGTATGCAACGCGTCAGCCGCTTTGGCTGCTGACTCATGGTCTATGGATGGTTCGCACCATTCCACAGACCAGGTGATTTGCTTCCATGTGGATTGCTTTGACCAATGATATTATTGCCCCGGAGAGCCCAGTTTAGGGCAGGCCAGGACCTGCCATTTTGGGACAAAGTGGAGATAAAACAACTGGAAAAGAAATACCTTCTTTTCCCCCCAGAAGAAAGAGAAGATTTACTAGAAGAATATAGTAAAAAAAAAAAAAAAATCTTGAGTATTAACATTTTTTTCCTCTGATATTTCCCCATTTTCCTCCTTTCTATGTAAGATAATCGTTATCTGTGTTCCTCATTCCAGGGAAAGGCACAAAGCTTGTGAGTCTCTTGATCCTGGTTTTGTTTCCGAAAGCCCTGAGGGAAGGAATCAGAGGGCAGCTAGAATACTTGGGTGTGTCCCTTCCCAAGCTGGAAAATACTCTTCCAGGCTTGGGAAGGGAGGGGCGATGCAGAGGAAGGGGGTACGACGTCCGCTGTGCTCCGAAAAGCAGAGAATGGACCCCATTGTGTAGGCTGAGCCTAGGAAGGGTGACAAGACCTCAGAGGGTGTGGATGGGTAGAGTATCCAGACGGGAAGTTCCAAAGACCACCCCTAAGAGATGGTGAAAAGGAGCTTAAAAATTCCTGTGCCTTTATGTGTAAGAAAGAAGCAGCAGAGAGAGCTGCCAGTCCTGGAGGCGCCACAGAGGGAGCACCAAACCTCATCCCCGTGATGACCGGTGGAGACAGATGAAAAAAGAGCAGACAGCATCCCCCCCACCCCAGGCGCTTGGCCTACGTAAGCTCTCATCAAATCTTGGACATATAAAGTTGCTGCCTCCATGGCAGAAAACAGGCTTGAAACTAATTTAAGTGGACCTAGAGAAGTTACATCTCTGATACGTGAATTTGAGGCCTCCGATTTATAACAGCTAACCTGCTGTACGTGCTATTTGGCAACTTCCAGCATTTGTCTCAAGTGCCCAGCTAGACAACACACAGTGAGACCCAAAACGGTCTTATGCATCCTTATATTTCGTTCCGTATTTAATGGTCGTTCAATCATTTCACGGAAACTCGTAGAGCACGTACCACTTCCCAGGGCTACGTAGTTCCTGAGGATGTGTCTTTAAACAACACCGAGGATGTTCCAGGTGTCACGGAGCAACCAGTCCAGGGCAGGAATACACGATATTCACATGAGCAAATATATGACATGCTACGTGGTAGTATCCAGTGAGAATTTGGAGTCAGGGCAAGAGGGGCCTCCAGAGCATCACTACTCTTGAATTCATGATATCCGTTCGGTGAAAATGTTGAATTGGTTGGAGTTCATGCTCTCTTTGAAGCACTGACAACAATTTCGATAAGCTAAGAACATTTTCTCAAGAAAGCCAAAAGAGGCAAATGAGGGGAGCAAATATTTATACGGCATTCATAAATAAAACAAACCAGCCACAGACCTCATTAATAGACTGTCAAGAAAGGGAGATACAAGGAAAAATCACACGAGACGAGAAAAAAACATTTATTTTGATTAACTGAAATCCAAATATGTCTGATTCCAGAGCCTGCAGTGTGTGATGACATCATGGAAGAAAAGGTATAGGCTTTGGATCTGAATTCCTGTTTCGGAAATTTCTAGTTATGTTACCTCAGGCAAGTGACTTAATATTTTTTTTTTAATCTTTTTGAGCTCCTCTTGTGTGTAAAAGGGATTAGTACTTCCAATCTCACTGGGTTGTTGGGAAGATATATTTAACATACGACCATTTAACATATGATAATGCTATGATAAAAGTAGGATGATGTGAGTATCCAATAAATGACTATTAAAACATACGAACTCTCTTCCATGTATCCCCTTGCAGGTGTGCAAAGATAATGTACAAAAGTGGGGATGGAAAAGATGTATAGTGAATATATCACTGTTTTCTTTTTCTTTTTTTCTTTGTTTATTTTTAGGAGAGTCACAGAGAGAGAGAGAGAGAGAATCCTAAGCAGGCTCCGCGTTCAGCACGGAGCCTGACGCGGGGCTCGACCCCACAAACTTTGAGATCACGACCAGAGCAGAAATCAAGAGGTCGTCGCTTAACTGACTGAGCCACCAGGTACCCCAAACGTATCAGTGCTTTCTGAGCAGAGTGGGACCTAGGGGCATTTTGAAGCAACCAGAGGCTGCTTTCTGTGTTTTCTTCTGGAATTTGTACTTGAGCTCCTTTCCCCAGCATTTATCTGGGTATCCTCCCTTTCTGGCAGAGGACAGAACTCTCTGAGCGCTGGGTGTTCCTGCCCCTCCCTCCTCCTCCCCATCAAGCCACTGCACCCCCTCCTAGCCACTCTGGATTTTCTGATGCTGTGTCCTCTCCCCATTTCCAGCCCCTGGGATTTTTCTTTCCAAAACGTTCCTCTTTCTTTTTTTTTTTTTTCAACGTTTTTTAAATTTATTTTGGGGACAGAGAGAGACAGAGCATGAACGGGGGAGGGGCAGAGAGAGAGGGAGACACAGAATCGGAAACAGGCTCCAGGCTCTGAGCCATCAGCCCAGAGCCTGACGCGGGGCTCGAACTCCCGGACCGCGAGATCGTGACCTGGCTGAAGTCGGCCGCTTAACCGACTGCGCCACCCAGGCGCCCCAAAACGTTCCTCTTTCAAATCACACGTTTGGCTTCTCAATAGACTCCTAGAAAATTATGTGATTTGATGAATGATAAAAAAAACTTCTACAGCTCCCAGGAACCATATGATGAAAACTCCTGCTGGCTTTCAGGAGTCAGATATCACCTGCCCCTTCCCTGTCTGACTCCAACTGCGTGATGCCCTCCCAACAAACTCAGAGTTCTCTCCGTTATAATTACTTGCCATCCTGTACTGCAGTCATCTGTTTCCAGATCTCTGTCTCCTCAGGAACTGTGAGCTCTTCGAAGGCTGGAATGACCTTACTTTATCTTTTCACTACCACGCTAGATGTCAACGGGGGGCTCGGGCATTTGATTCAGCAGATGAAGGAATAGATCATCATCATATAAATATACGTGGAGCCCGTTGGTTCTGTACCTAGCACTATGCCAGTGTTTTCACACATAGTAAGATGGGCATTTAAGGCTGTGGGTTAGGGTTAAATAACTCAAGGTGCGTGCATCTAAACGAGAAACTTTTCAGGCCAAATCAGAGTGGGAGTCAACGGAGAGAAACTTTTAGGAGACGAGGGCTTTGACTTTCTCAAATCACATATACATGTAGCCACATTTTGGCTTTAGGATCCTAAATAAGTCACTGCAGAAAGACAGATACAGAGGGGAAAGGGCTTTGCCACCACTAAGCCTTCTGTTTACTCCAGATTTATATCTAGCTCATACCCACCCATGGCTAAATTCTGTAAAGGGCATTAATTTGGATTTGTTTTTGTTTGGTTGGGGTTTTTTTTGACAGCAGGTGAAATATAATCTTCCTGAAGCTAAAAACTTCCCAGCAGGCTACCCTGAGAAACTAGTTGGGTTTCTTCTCTAATGACATTAAAAACCATCAATTAATTCTTCTCTGAGCAGATTCAAACCACAAAGGTTGTAAATGGCATTGAAAGCAACCAAGCTGGCCACACGCAGAAGTATTTTCCTCCGTATGGATTACAAGCCCCTTGCATCTGAGCTCAGCTGAGAGGGCCAGGCTGGTGGGAATTCAGTAACTGGGGACGAACACCACAGAGCCATGAAGCTCCCTGGGGAGGACTGTCTTTTAAGGTGCCATAGGGATCAGTTAATGAGGCCAGCCTGAGGTCCTCGGGTCATGTCTGAAAGAGGAAACAACAAAATCTTCATGGGAAAAGTATGCAAAAATGAAAATAGCCAGAATATACAAGTATTATCTAGCACCCTAGGGAGGTATAAGTATAGCCTGAAAAAGAATAAAGGGCGGTGGGGGGTGAGGGCAGGGTGGGGACAGAGCAGTAATGGAAAGAGAACTCAATTGGAAGTATAGCCCCAACTGTGTTAGAATGTTCCAGTGTTTGGGTTGCTCTTTCTCTGGGCCTCAGTTTCCTCACGTGAACTGTCACTTCCAGTTACCGTCTGTGAGATGCCTTTCTAGAGCTGAAATTCTATGGAGCCGCTTTCAAGTTAAGTTCCCTGGCTGGAAAGCAACAAAGATACAAAAGAGATCATAGGACGAGATTAATTCCGCATGTGTGGGAAGTCATAACGCTGGAACAGAAGGAGGGCAACAGAAAGGTCAGGGGGCCACTGTGCGAATGTTGCAAAGCCCCCAAGGACTTCAGTACAGGACGGCACAGAAGTCTCCCCGTTGCTTGTCTCTTGCTCTCCCCACAGGAAGAGGAAAGGCTACCTGACGACTTGGTTACTTGGTCAGGGCTCTCTGAGAAAGGCAGTTGCACATCACAAAGCCCTCAATGGCTGCATTCCCATTTCCAAAGTCAAGGATTACAAAGGAGGCTGGCAGAGGCCAGTACTGGGAGTCCTGTGACCCAGGCTGGACATCTGGCCTTGTAAGAGGGCACAGGGTTGCCTCTCTGTTGTAAAAAATGAAATACTTTCAAGTGAATTCTTTGCAAAAAGTACAAGCACAAAATCTCAAAGTTGGTAAGAGGGTATCTGGTAAAACACAACGACAACATCAACAATAACAAAAACCCTCTTCTCCAAACTTATTTCCACCTGCCGCCCTTCCCGGTTCCTAATCCTGAAGTCATCCACAGACAACCAGGCTTTTATGTGACCTTACAGAAATATTATTTGAAAAATGCGATGTGAAAACACAAAGTCAAATGCATCCATGGGACAATTGTCAAGACAGGTAATCTTCCTCACTTTATAGATAGCTGGAGCTAGCTCTTTAAATTCTCTACATAGTTTAATTGGGAGGCTTAAAGGTCCAAATAATCCAGAGAAGACCTTTAGCTCTCCTTGTAGCTAGATTTCCAGATTCCAGTCTAGTGCATCAAATCCAATAATTCAGAAGTTTAACAATTGTGGCAGATTACTTTCCTTATAAAACAGTAATGTGATAAATGTCTTAGAAGACTGATATTGCAATTGCTGTCCTTTGCATCCGCCACTTAATGGAGCTGAAGAAAAGTTGTCACCTCTAACAACTCAGCTGACCAGGGGGAGGTGGGGGCGGGGGGGGAAGACATCACTTAAAAAACAGGTCTGTCAATATTATTCTTGTGTTTGCCACCTGCCTTCACTATTTGCCATTTGATGGCAATCCAGGAGTCTGAGGATCCACTAGCTTCTCCCCACACCTCAGAGAGAACAAAGATGGTGTTGTTCCATCCCCAAGAGGAGTTCTGGATTGACATAATCCTCTGACCAAGAAGTCTTTTCCAATCTTGCCCTCTGGAACCACAAATCCCCTTCCGTTGGGTTTCCTGTCCACCTGCACAAATAGGCATGCTTCCTTTCATTTTCAATATCTTCCAGTAGATACCTCCAAAACACACATCATGTCCATTTGTAGCTATTTCTTTGGTTGTTCAAATGAGACTAGGCTGGACTAGAATG
The DNA here is from genome assembly GCF_014898765.1 of Herpailurus yagouaroundi. Lineage (NCBI taxonomy): Eukaryota > Metazoa > Chordata > Mammalia > Carnivora > Felidae > Herpailurus > Herpailurus yagouaroundi. The sequence goes on from NW_024412470.1 coordinate 9,050,276, forward strand.
ACAGCTCCTTGGTGAAAAAGATTATGTCTTAATCCGTTGGGTGTTCTCAGGATCTATGACAGTCCTTGGCCCATGGTAAGGTCTCAAAAACACATGTGTTGCCCAAAAAACAAATAATCCGGTGAAGAAATGGGCAAAAGACATGAATAGACACTTCTCCAAAGAAGACATCCAGATGCAAACTGACCCATGAAAAAATGCTCCACATCACTCATCATCAGTGAAATACAAATCAAAACCCAATGAGATACCACCTCACACCTGTCAGAATGGCTAACATTAACAACTCAGGCAACAACAGATGTTGGCAAGGATGCGGAGAAAGAGGATCTCTTTTGCACTGATGGTGGGGATGCAAGCTTGTGCAGCCACTCTGGAGAACAGTATGGAGGTTCCTCAAAAAATTAAAAATAGAACCACCCAACGACTCAGCGATAGCACTACTAAGTATTTATCCACGGGATACAGGTGTCCTGTTTCGAAGGGACACATGCACCCCAGTGTTTATAGCAGTGCTATCGACAATAGCCAAAGTATGGAAAGAGCCCAAACGTCCACCGATGGATGAATGGATAAAGATGTGCTATGTATATACAATGGAGTATTACTTAGCAATCAAAAAGAATGAAATCTTGCCATTTGCAACTATGTGGATGAAACTAGAGGGTATTATACTAAGTGAAATTAGTCAGTCAGAGAAAGACAAAAATCATATGACTTCACTCATATGAGGACTTTAAGACACAGAACAGATGAACACAAGGGAAGGGAAGCAAAAATAGTATAAAAACAGGATAGGGACAAAACATAAGAGACTCTTAAATACGGAGAACAAACAGAGGGTTACTGGACAGTTTGTGGGAGGGATGATGGGTTAAATGGGTAAGAGGCACTAAGGAATCTACTCCTGAAATCATTGTTGCACTATATGCTAACTAATTTGGATGTAAATTAAAAAAATAAAATAAAGAAAAAAAACCACACGCATTATGGGCGCCTGGGTGGCTCAGTCGGTTAAGTGCCCAACTCTTGGTTTTGGCTCAGATCATGGTCTCACATTTCACGGGTTTGAGCCCTGCATCGGGCTCTATGCTGACAGTGTGGAGCCTGCTTGGGATTCTCTCTCCCTCTCTCTGCCCCCTCCCCCTCCCAAATAAATAAATAAACTTTAAAAATAGAAAAGAAAAAAACAGATGTGTTGAGTAAATGGCAGAATGAATGAATGAATGCATGAATGAATGAATGAAAATGTTGAAAAAGAAATTTGAGCACAGGAAAAGGGGAAAGGTGGCTGGCAATGGGACCTTCCAAAGCCTTTCAAACTGAGATTGTTAAAAATTTATTCATCCAATTAACCAAGTAGTTTTCTCAATATCAACGTGATTTTGTGACAATGCTCTTCCCCATCAACCCTCACTGTCTGTCTGCTTCCCCAGATTTCTACTTACCTGTTTCTTGCACTTACCTGTCTGTCTCTCTCTCTCCTCCAACAACAGGATATCCACATTCTTGGGCTGACTATCACCTTCATCTTTCTCTTCCTTCTGTATGTAAACAGTTTTCTTTGTTCGCCTATCCTGGGATGACAGGACAGAATTGGGAGAAAATAATTTTTTGAGAGAGAGATAGAAGGCACAGATGAGTAAGGGGCAGAGAGAGAGAGAGAGGAGAGAAAGAGAAGCAGGGCTCACCCGAAGTGGGGCTTGAGCTCACCTGATGGGGGACTTGAACTCACCAACCATGAGATCCTGATCTAAGCCAGTCAGATGCTTAACCGACTGAGCCACCCAGGCACCCAAAATCATTTTTTGAAACTAATTTCCAAATTGCTTGTGTGTTGGAATGTGTGTGTGTGTGTGTGTGTGTGTGTGTGTGTGTGTGCATGCATGTATGTGAAATTCCTTTTAATCAAGTCTACTGTTGCAATTAATTATAAACCAGTCTTAATGATATTCTTCTTATTGGATGGATGGATGTCTGCCCACTGGCTGATTAATCACCCCAGGTCTCTTCATCACTTTCCTCCTCCTCCTTCTCGTTCCTGCTCCTTCCCCACCCCCACGCCCCATTTAACTTTAGAGAAGATGGTCTTATTCTGTCCTAAGTTATTCCTGATCACTTATTTCCAATGTGGATTTAAATTAAAAAGAAAATAATCAGAGAATCGGAGTATAGATTTCAGAGTCTCCTGACACAGGAAACCCGTAGACGTGGAAGGTTTTGTCAACACTTTGATCCCAGAAGAAACACAGTGAAAACACCTTGGGTCTTATTGAGAACGTGCTACAAAAGATTGGCTCACTCCAGAGGGATCTTGGGGGTCATTCAAACATAGCCAATGCTCCAAGTGTCCCTGTCTAACTTAAGTGCTTCGACTCAGAATCAAGCAACAAGTTCATCACAGATTAAGTTCGTCTTTGCAACTGGCTGATGGATTGGTGTGCTTTACAATCAGAGAAAATTAAATTTGCTCCAGCCTTTCATTGCAACACGTGAGGAAACTCCGGCCCAGAATGAAGAGTCTTCTCCAAAGTCTCACAGACAATTAGCAGCAAACCTAAGATTAGATTCCAATACATTACCAACATGATGTCTTTTTCCAACAGCTTCCATGAAGACTTCAACCCCCACCATTTCCATCACTTCTTACCTGCTTTCAGTTTGTCTCAAGAAAGCCCCTAACAGAATACCAGAATACAACAGGGGAGCATGGAATATTCTCACAGCACCCGTGCTGCCCATTCTGTTGTCAGACCGGCTCCTGGCCCCCCTGAGAGAATTGGGCACAGCAGACAGGCACACTTGGATGTTGGGAGGAGAGGTAGGGAAATGGCGAGAGCCGCATGTCCACGTGTGGGTTCTGCAGAACACTCATAACCTGGAAGATGTGAATTACCATAATCTGGAAGATGTGAATTACGGGCAAAAAAAGACAACATTGGTCAAGCCGAGAAACACTAGGATAAACACAGTCAAGTGGGATTTTTTTTTTTTTTACTTTTGCTCTACACAAGACTCTGAGTGTTAGATCAATGGGATATTGCGTGATTTTTTTTCTTTTTCATAGTTTCCTCATTGCAGTGTTAGCACATTAAAGATGAAAAAAAGAAGGTGCAAATAAAACGTATTTTTCAGTACATTTGTAAGCTCCTGAAAAAGAGTCAATCTTCTATTGCTTGCTCCGGGATCATTTTATGTACTCCAACGTCACTGAGAAACCAACATCCTTCACAAAGAAAGAGCTCATTAATTCAAGGAATACAGTAGCTGGTGTGTTTAATAGGAGAATTGAGTGACGGAGAATTGAGTTCAGAATTGAGTTCATCATGTTGTCTTACATAAATGTAAGGAGGATAAAAGAAAACAAAATTAAATTGCATCACCAGACAAACTTTTCAGGTGAAATTTTCCGTCTTCTAGAATCTAAACTTCATGAGGTGAGAGAGAGCATCTAACTCTTTCTTTGCTTCCTGCCGTCCGCGTAGGGAACCTCCAGAGTATTTGAAACACTGTAGGTCTGTTCAAACCCAGAAACACCCCAAACCTTACATTTATGAAAAACTCCCTTGCTAATGACTAAGACTTGGGCAGAACTTGTCTATAATTTTTATGTCCAAATTCTTCTCCCTTTTATGGAGGGAGCTTTATAGACCATAAATTCAAATGCTCAGAGAACCTTAGAAGCGATTTATTCTTAGCCTCTCTGCTGATTCTCTTTTGCTGCATTACTGACTCAACCGAGCTTGGTTGAAATTGGCACTTTTCTAACACTAATAGTATTTTCTATTTTCTCATGGCCTTCCTGCCAAGAGCACAAGTAGGGAGGTGAGCAGAAAAAGGCATTTCCTCTCTGGACACCAAATCTTAAAAGCTCACCCTTGCATCGACCACAGGAAGGCTTTCAGCAGAATCACCACAGCTGACTTAAGCAGGGCTTGAAAGCAAAGGTGTAGGGAACCTGGGTTCTCTTAGTAACCCTGCGACGAACCAGCGGTGCGACCTTGGGTGATTCACTGGATCTTGAGGCTACAATGACTCAGTTCTAAAGCTGTCTCACCACCTCACCCTCGCCACCTCTCAGGTTTGCTGTGGGAACACTGAGACAATATTCACGGTCGGTTCAAGGTCTATGGCGGAGGGCTGAAGGCTACAGACTCAGTATAGATGTTCTTCACATATTTGTCTGGCTTTCGTATTTTCTGTGCGGTCCCTTGCTACAATTTCATGGCTGCTGCGATTACCTCCCAGAGACTAAATCGGCAGCTCGTGTCTCCAGCCATGCCTTCTCTCTAGTGCATCAGGTCTAGATGACCAGCGGTTAGTTCCACAAGCCCACAGCCTAAGTCCGGTTTGTGGAGAGACTTAGGACTCGAAAACCCAATGGTCATTTTGGTGGCTTCGTGTCCCGCGCCAGCCGAGATCTATTGGGTGGTGTTCATTTTTTTTTTTTTTTTTTTAGCTTATTTATTTATTTTGAGAGAGACAGAGAGAGCATGAGTGGGCCAGGGCCAGAGAGAGGGAGAATCCCGAGCAGGCTCCGTGCTCAGCGTGGAGCCCGATGCCGGGCTCGAACTCACGAAACCGTGAGACCGTGACCTGAGTCAAAATCGAGAGTCAGACACGTAACCGGCTGAGTCACCCAGGCGCCCCTGGCTGGTGTGAAATTAATGAGCTAAGTACTTCCGGCCTCCAGCCCAGACTTCTCTAGGAACTGTGGCAGTATCGTACCTGGCCACGGCGATACTGTGTCCTGAGCCACGGTAGCTGGCAGAAGCAGAGCGGGATGACGATGATCAAGAAAATAGTAACACTGATTACTGGTTGCTGAGACAACCTCATTTAACTTTCACAAAAGCCTTGCGTAGCCATTGCCATCATACCCTACTTTACTGAAGAGGAAACTGAGGCACAAGAAGACCCGATGACTTTCTTAAGGAACTACTGAAGCTTTGGTAGACAGTTGGTGGCCTGATTTCCTCTTCTGAAAGGAAGATCGTCCTCCATGTTGTGGAAACCATAAAGGAGAAGAATGATGGCAGACACATGGAGAGCGGCTTGTTTCTGTAGCACACGAGAGAACTGAAGACCTTTACTGAAGGTTCTAGGAGGAGGCACTGATCTTCCTCCCTTGCATTTCCATGAAAGAGACGTTTTGCTCTACTTCCTGTAAAGTAGAGGAAACTTGGAATGGCTGCTTCCTGTCTCTTTCTGCCCCTTTTTGTTCCAGCTCAGGGGGCAGGCATGGATGCTTTGAAATTTGAGAGCCTCACGCCCTGTGTGGTAACGTCACTTGCGGTGTGTTATTTTATTTTATTATTGTTATTTTAAAGTTTATTTACTTATCTTGAGAGAGAGATGGGGGGAGGAGGGGCAAGGAGGAAGAGGGGGAGAGAGAGAATCCCAAGCAGCCTTCATGCCGTCAGCACACAGCCCAATGTGGGGCTCGAAATCACAAACTGTGAGAACATGACCTGAGCCGAAGTCAAGAGTCGGACACTTAGCCGACTGAGCCACCCGGGCGCCCCATTTATTTTTAATGTTTATTTATGTTTGAGAGAGAGAGAGAGAGACAGAGCGAGAGGGGGGAAGGGGCAGAGAGAGAGGGAGACACAGAATCTCAAGCAAGTTCCAGGCCCTGAGCTGTCAGCACAGAGCCCAATGCAGGGCTCGAACCCATGAAGCGAGAGATCACGACCTGAGCTGAAGTCGGATGCTCAACCCAATAAGCCACCCAGATGCCCCTGCAGTATGTTTTTTAAATTGAATGTCAATACAAACACTTTTCTCATTCTCCTTCGCTCTTGTAGTTTCTGCCCTTGTCTTATAAGGGCTTTTCTCTCTTCGTCCTGCCATCGTGAACCCAACAAACAGGCAGATGTTCCCATAAGTGCTGTTAGTGGACCATTTTCCAGCTCATTCCTTGCCATTCGAATGAATAAATTGGACCCTATTCTTCCCACTGATGCTAATGCCCACATTTAGGGTGGTCCCAGATTGGCCCAAAATTTTAGCCACAATCTCAAACCCACCTTTACCAAGAAGATCTGTGTTTGTGTTTTACTGAACAGCCAACAATAAAGTTGTTTTTTTTTTTTTTTTTTCTTTCTACCTTTTATCTCTCTATACCCGTTAGGATCCCAAGGGAAGGAAAGGTTATTAGCACCTAAGATTCTGGTAGGAGCACTTGTGGGGATGGAATTAAAAGATTTATGTTCACCAAACAGTGTTTTTCTGAAGAAATGTGTTTTCCTGATATTTTATGGAAACTCTGCTTCCCTGCCTGACCAGTGCCCATGACAAGGAAATCAGTTTGTCTCTCTGAGTCTTGAGTTCCTTATCTATGAAATAAGGATTAGAGGTGGCTCATTTTAAACAAAGACAATGAGATTCCTCGCCCCCTCACCCTCTTAGGTTCAAACTAGGACATCATAGAGCTTGGTGAGTTTTCTATCAGCTCATGCTTTATGGCAATCAAAGCTCCATCTGGTCTCCAGGCCACCCTGATGGAGTGTCAGAAGTCATTAAAGTAAAAGAGTAAAGATAAACCACAGAAGTCTTTGATCCCTGGGTCTGGTAATCAGTCCATTAGAAAATAGAGGCTGAGGTCCAGTAACGTTCTGTAACCATATTAAAGCCAAGGCAGATCTGACTGTCTGCTTGTGGCAGGGACCTGTTGGACTCACCAAGATCTAATATCGCTGTCTGTACTGGGAAAAATAATACGGGCGAGGGAAAAAGTGAGTTCTGGAAAGCTGGGAACCAGGACTATCCTGCCTACGTCTCTGCGAGCACCCAGGGTCAACGCCATTGTATCTAATGTCTCTTTTCATTCTGCTTCTTTGTTTTTATAAAACGATAGAATTTCAGAGAAGAAACAGGACCCAGAGAGATTGATGACATGCTCAGAGCAAGTTAGGGATAGAGTAGGAACAAAATGAGAAAGTGTATTAATTGATCGAAAGAACGGACATTCATTGATCATCCACCATGGGCCAGCCTTGGGTTAGATGATACGAGTGGCTTTAAAGGATGAATAAATATTAGTTGTCACCTGCCCCCCTGAAGCAATAGGTATTGGTGGTGCTGTAAAAGAATTTTGTGTGGGGGGGGTGGTGTCTGGGTGGCTCAGTCAGTGAAGCGTCCGACTTTGGCTCAGGTCGTGATCTCACAGTCCATGAGTTTGAGCCCTGCCTCGGGTTCTGTGTTGACAGCTCAGAGCCTGGAGCCTGCTCTAAATTCCATGTCTTCCTCTCTCTCTACCCCTCCCCTGTTCTCACTCTGTCTCTTTCTCTCTCTCTCTTTCTCAAAAATAATGAATAAACATTCAAAAAAAAAAAAAGAATTTTGTGTAACATACAAAGACGTCACTCAAGAAGGAAGGAGTGTCCGTTTCTTCAGAAAGGAGATATATAGAGTATATATATCCTCTTTATACATATATAATAATCGACGTCTATCCAATCCAGTAGCAATATGCAATATCATTTCTGCAACTAAAGAGTTATAAAGATCATTTCAGAATGTTTGGATAGAATTAAATGCAATGCAATTGTGTTTGCTTGGCTGATAGCCAGTCTTAACAGTTGCTGATCACATACTAAGTTGACCTGCAATCGAAGTTCACCCATGTTACAGATAATATGTTTAGGAAGACACGGCCTACGAATGGCACCATATCACAGAGCTGGAAAGGGCCCTGAAGGCTCACCAAGTCACTTGACTAAAACAAAGCTCACATTTTCCCGTTTAACATGGTCTTTAAATTATCTAGATGCCTATTAAAAGCACCTTGGGAAAACTTCCCACTTTTTGGACATGTACCATTGCAGTAAACGCCAGAGGAACCAGCAGGTAATAACACCAGAGTCATTGCACTATAAATTGCTCACAGAGACAAGTGAATTCGGTAACAATATGTTAGCTTAAGAAGGGCTGCTCTTCCTGTAGATTAGTCATTAAGGGTCTCAGGACTCTTTCTCACAAACGCCTTGCTTATAATTGCGAGACCAAACTGAGTGCATAATCCAAATGAGTTACATCTAGAGAAGATCATTGTTGCATCTCAAGTACACAGAACACAGAAGTTATTGAAGCTACCATTCACTCAGCACACCCAGTAGGTCAAGCGCCATTTTCAGTAGTCTACCTATGATGTTATTCATTCTTGCAACAACTCGTTGCAATTAACAGGCTACTCAATTTTACAGATAAGGAATCAAATCGGAGCTTCCAAGAGGTGAAATAGCACACCTAAATTTACACAGGTAGTACGATTTCCTTTTGCGTTCCCAACGGTGATGCAATAAACATTGCAGAAGACACGACCATATAAAAGTTCTGCTTCCCGATTTCTAAGATCTTATGGTATGCTTGCGGACTCCGATCTTTATGAAAGCAAAGTGATGTCAATGCTAACATGTCAGAAGCAGAGTCTTATAGTCATATTGACAGAGAGCATGAGGCATTTGGGAAAGCTCCATGAAAGAGGTGGGAGTTTTGTGAAACTTTGTAGGAATTGCTCCTGTAAGTTGTCGTGAACGAAAAGAGAATCCTGGGCAAGGGTGCTTAGACATCGACAGGTCGATGGGTGAATAGAGTGCACGGTACCTGAGGGATATGGGACATGAAAAGGGGGAGACAGTTGGGAGGCAGGATGCCAGGTGTCTACCGTGGAATCAGGCCTTTCCCAACTACAGCAGAGTCTGGGACAGTGCTTTCTTCAACATCCAGGTCATTGGACCTGTTACAGATGAGCTGCTATGACGAAAACCTTCTGATTAATTAAACCCTCTAGATGATTCTGTGCTATGCCAACCTCTATGATTCTTCGTTCTTCAGTTTTGCTCTCACAGATTCCTGTTTTCAGTGAATCGACAACCCGAGTTGAGGACAAACCACACTCCTCATCTTTCCTGTGCTCTTTAATTTGCTTTATTTTTTCATTTGTGGTAAATGTTATTGTTTCCACGAAAGTTGTACTTTAAAATTCTGTTTGAAAAAAATTCAAAAAGCGCACGTAATCTCTGCAGCTTACTTTTCCTGTGAGTCACAGACGTGGTCGGAGGCTAAACCTAGAGCAGTCAGGAACAATACGTTTGATGAACTTTGCTGTGTGAAATGCTTTGAAGACCGTTGTCGCGCGAAGGCAGCAGAATGAATTAGCAAGTACACAGTGAGGCTGCAAGAGGGATAGAAAGTGTTTACTCACTGAGGCAGTTTCTGGGAATGAAACTTGGGAACGACCGCAGGATTCTGTGTTCTGTGTGTGGGTCTTCTTTTGTTAAAACGGTGAAACCATCGTCACGGAGAGCACGGGCCTTACCTTCCTGACTCTGTAGACCTTGAGCTGCTCCTGATCGACGCGATTGCCAAATACTCATTAACCCGGGGTAGTTCTCAACTTGGCAACGACAGTAAAAACGGGACAGGAGGACTGTCGGCTCCCAGCTGTTGTGTGTTTGCAAGAGGCCAGAGCCCATGTCAAATCCTTCAAATGAGTTATTATATTCACTGCTTCGCAAACTGTAAATATTTGCCTTTAACTCCATTTTATATTAAAGAGTTTAAGTATCTGAAGCGAAGTTATACAGCTCTTGAGGGAGCCAGGCTTTTGTCTGATTTAAAGGCCGTGTCCTTGAGCATGATAATATTCCCCCTCTCAGATTTGCTGATTCTCTGCCAAACCGACGTGGGGCTTGTGTGTACCTGCCTCCCCCGGTGTATAAAGACACTCGTGCAAATGTATCTGTGCCCTTTTAAGTATAGAATATTTGGGAACACACAGTAGAGCTATCACCTTTCATAGTATCTGCAGCTAGCCACAGAGGGCACCTTTTTGTCTCCTTCCCACACACCTTTACGGAGGCAACTTTTTACTGCACGGGTCTGCCCGTGTCACTATTGCCCTCGGAAAACTCCCGGGGTTCTCTATGGGAAATGTGACAGAGTCTGAACTCCTCAGCCTCCATCCACTGTCCCTCCTTTTAAGTTTCCAGCCTTACGTCTCATTACGCTTTCCCTCCAATTCTAAATTCATCCCACGGTAGGGCTACCGCTGTCTACCAAGGTACACACAGTTTCCTTCCCACGTGCCTTTTTTCAAGACCGTGTCCCTTCTGCCTGAAATCGCTTCATCTGGCTGAAGGCTTAAACATCTTTTAAGACTCAGATGAAGCCTTTAAGGTAGAATCTGCCTTTGCATTTTTCTGACTGTCGGCTACATGTGATGGGGGTGTGTTTCAAAGTTTGACTTCAAGTACAACAGTCGTTTGCGTGCGTGTCTGTCTTATGTCACGTCTCTCTTCCACCTGTGTTCTTTTTAAGCGCGAGAACATCTGGTTCATTTTGAATCCGTAACGTCTGGCCTAATGCTCAACACATGCTCAGAAAATGTCAGTCACGTCGAAGCAAGCACTCACTAACGTCATCCGTTACTGTAACTACTTCATCTGAGCAGAGCACAGAATGTACCCGTGCCATGATAGGACCCATGATGGGACCCAAATGTAAATATCTTTCTGATACATTTAAACAATGTGCCATGTCTGATCCATGACCCGTCTGTCTTCATAGAGCCACCACCTTAGATGTTTAGGTCAAAACTTCTCTAGAACTCACCTACAGGTGATTGTTCAAGGAGGTTCTAGAAGCGTAATGAAGAGATGCAATCGAATGTCCCACTTCCTTGATCCCAGAGCTCACTATGAAACGTAAAGGGGTTTGAGGCGCCTGGGATTAATAGGAATCTATCTAATTTCATCTTGAGTACACGATACTTGATGCAAGTACTGTGCTCATGCAGACATTCATCTTCCTAATGACGATGAATCGTATCCCTGGGTGGTCAACCAGAGTTCTCCATCAATTATAGCCACTGGCCAGTTCCCCGTCTCCAGCAAAAATATCAGGTCCTTTACTATTTTAAATATTTATAACTTATTTTTATACATGAATGTCTGTGTTGGTCTTTCTTTCTTTCTTTTAACATTTACTTATTTTTGAGAGACAGAGAGAGACAGAGCAGGGGAGGGGCAGAGAGAGAGAAAGACACGGAATCCGAAACAGGCTCCAGGCTCCGGTGTGGGGCTTGAACCCACGAACCGTGAGATCATGACCTGAGCCGAAGTCGGACGCTCAACCGACTGAGCCACCCAGGCGCCCCTCTGTGTTAGTCTTTCTATCTTAAACCGAACGTGTAAGAGATGAGTGGCCATGTTAGAGCCAGTCATTTTATTTATTTATTGTCTTAAGATTTATTTTATTCTTAGAGAGAGAGCATGCACGCTAGGGAGAGGGGCAGAGGGAGAAAGATAATCTTTTTCTCAATGTTTATTTCAGAGAGAGAGAGAGAGACAGAGCATGAGCGGGGGGAGGGGGGGGGGGGGGCTGGGGAGCAGAGAGAAAGGGAGACACAGAATCCAAAGCAGGCTCCAGGCTCTGAGATGTCAGCACAAAGCCCAACGCAGGGCTCCAACCCACGAACCGTGAGATCATGACCTGAACCGAAGTCGGGTGCTTAACCAGCTGAGCCACCCAGACGCCCCTGGAGAAAGAGAACCTTAAGCAGACTCCACACTCAGCACAGAGCCCACTGCAGGGCCTGATCCCATGACCCTGGGATCACGACCTGGGCCGAAACCAAGAGTCAGATGCTCAAGACACTCAGCCGCTTGAGCCACCCAGGCCCCCTGAGTCATTTTAATTTAGCAGATGAATTGGATCAGCAACTGAATGATCTGATTGAAGTTCGCCCTATCTGAATCCAGAAGAGAGAAGACATAACCCATGGTCCTGAGTTCTGTATGTGCGACCCATATGCGCCTGCCTGGAAGGCACAGGAAACCGACAAAACTATAGTCTGAAATGTGGGCTAGAGGAACAACTTTGGCACACAAAAAATAATTTAATCCTATATGCTACAGGCGAGGACACACTTGCAGAGGGAAAAGATGTAGTCTTGCAGAAAAGGATTTTAAAGTAAGGGAAGAGAGGCTCCTCAGAGACGTTTACACCAGACGATAATATATTTCCAAATAAAACCATGGAGGTATTCATTTATCCATTCATTCAGCAAGTATTTACTGAAAGCCTATTCCGTGCCAGACATCGTTTTAAGTACTAGGGATACAACCCCTAGCTGATGAATAACAACAAAAGTTCTTGCCATCATTAAACTTGCATTTTAGTCTGAGAAGAAAATAAACAAGTTAGCGCACAATACAACATCTAGCATTATAGACGAAAAGCAGAGTAAAATCATACGGTACCTGGGATAAGGGAAGGAACAGATATTTTGGAGAGAGTGGTCAGGGGTCTCTCACCTGATGACAGGTGAGCCGAAACCTATAAAAAGCAACGAAGCAAGGCCTGGAGATATTTGGGAAGACAACAGCAGGTGCAAAGAACCGGTGGGGATGTGTGGTGGGCTTGAGGAACAAGAAGAACATGGGGTCGGGGCACTGGGAGCTCAGAGCCAAAGGGTAGGATGTGAAACCAGAGAGGTGGCCAACAGAAAAATCACACTGAATCCAGGCACAGAGTCCTTTTTTACTGAGGTACAATTTATGTACAGTGAAATGCACAGATCTTAGGTAGAGAATTAGATAAATGTTGATAAATATATTCACTCACATAACCATCTCAGATAGGATAGGGAATGCTTCCTTTACACCTAAAAGTTCCTTCCTACCCACCTCCAGTCAATCTCCACCCTGCCTCATGAGGCACACAGTCTAATTTTTCTGTACCATGGATTAGTTTCACCCATTCTAGAACCTCATATGAGTGGAATCATGGAGTACATCTTCTTTCAGTAAGGCTTTGTTTGCTCAAAATGCGTTTGAAATTTCTGTTATTGCACATGTTATTAGCCTATTCTTGTTTTTTTTTGACTTCTAACACATTCATATTTCAACGTATGAACATAACTACAATTATTTATCTATTTTCATTGGCATTCATTTGAATTCTTTCCAGTTTCTGGTTATTATTGCGTACAAGCCATTGTGTTGACGTATCTTTTCATTTCTCTCAGGTAAATTCTTAAAATTTTTTTTTTTAGTGTTTATTTATTTTTGAGAGACAGAGCATGAGTGGGGGAGGGGCAGAGGGCAAGGGAGACACAGAATCCGAAGCGGGCTCCAGGCTCCCAACTGTCAGCACAGAGCCCGATGAGGGACTTGAACCCACAGACCTCGAGATCATGACCTGAGCTGAAGTCGGATGCTTAACCAGCTGAGCCACCCAGGCACCCCTCTTGGGTGAATTCTTAAAAGTGGAATTGGCAGGTCATAGGGAAAGTGTATTTTTTCGTTTAAATGGAACAAAACTGCTAAAACAGTTCTCTAAAGTAGTTGTACCATCCTTCATTCACTTCACCAGCCTCTGGGGGTTCTGATTCTTCTGTTACATCCCCCACATTCGGTGTGGTCAGTGTGTTTTCATTTTAGCCATTACAGTGGGTGCCTAGAACCATCTCATTGGGTTTCTACGTGCATTTTCCTGACATCTAAAGACACTGAATACTTTTTCAGGTACTTCTTGGCCATTTTCATATTGCTCTTTGTAGACAGCCTCTCCAAGTGTTTTGCCAATTATGTTATTCGTTTGTGGGAGGGATTCCTATCTTCTGCATACAAGAAGGTAAGCACTTTTAGTTTTATTTAATTTTACTGCTTTCCAGCTGTGAAGGGAAGGCATTGGAGGATCTGAGCCTGGAATACTGTAGAACCTCTTGTATCGTTATACGTAACTTTTACGAGCAGCAATTCACACTTGTAGGCATTGTCGACATGTGTATTTGTTATAATTCCCCATCACGTGTCAGCGTATGTTTTGAGGAAAAGATAGGTGGTTTTTTTTGTTGCTTGTTTGTTTGTTTGTTTGTTTGTTTGTTTTTTAACTCACTCTTAAGAGTTTGGAGAAGACAGGGGCGCCTGGGTGGCTCAGTCGGTTAAGCGCCGACTTCGGCTCAGGTCATGATCTTACGGTCTGTGAGATCGAGCCCCGAGTTGGACTCTGTGCTGACAGCTCAGAGCCAGGGGCCTGCTTCAGATTCTGTGTCTCCCTCCTTCTCTGACCCTCCCCCGTTCATGCTCTGTCTCTCTCTGTCTCAAAAATAAATAAACATTAAAGAAAAAATTAAAAAAAAAAAAGAGTTTGGAGAAGACAATACCAGAAATAGGTCAGACATTGATTATTTTCCTCAGAAGGCACTGGAAGCTTTCACCGGGTATGAACAGTGAATGAATGGATACCAAGGGTGTGTGTCTGCTCAGAACAGACGGGAGACTCAGGGAACTGCTCCTACCCTACATTTTGGACAAACTGACAATCTCCGGCCCGTAGGTTTTCCACAAAACAACCTATCATCGAATTACAGTGGTACATCTTAAACCAGGCAACTACTGCGTTCACTGTCTCCTCACCCCCCATTTTCCAGGAAAACGAAACCAAACAAATGGTGCCTGGGAAAGTAACTTAGTGACGCAAGGATGCACAGTGAGCAGGAAGGATGCGTCCAGAATCTAGGTTCCATAACTCAGTTTTTAATGTTTATTTATGTTTGAGAGGGAGAGAGCATGAGCCAGGGAGGGGCAGGGAGACGGGGACAGAGGATCCGAAGGGGGGCTCCGCACTAACAGCAGAGTCCCACGAGAGGCTCAAGCTCACCAACTCTGAGATCACGACCTGAGATCGTGACCTGAGCCAAAGTCGGTCGATCAACCGACTGAGCCACCCGGGCGCCCCTCATTGTTAAAAGTTTTCTCTGCGCTTTAACCTCTCTGATGTCACCCTGAAGTATGAAACCACACCTGGGGGGGGGGGGGGGCTGCAGCAACCACCATAGTTGAGGAAGGCTTCGACTTTGGCACGGGGCCAGAGCAAACGCAGGTGGACATCCTGTGGACTCTCCAAGGGCTGTGAGGCACCCGTATGAACACCGAAGGGAAAAATTTCCCATTTAGCCTCTGTTTGATTTTCCCACGTGCTCCTTCCTTCCCGGTGCCCAGGACAACAGAGCCCTAATAAGCATAAACGGTCTTAGGGACTCCAGGGCGAGGGTGTGGATATAAAAGAAATCCGTACCAAATAAGTTCAGTTTATTCTTCACCATACAAAACACATTCCTTCGGACTTACTGTGGCCTTACGGCATACCACTGGACTAAAAATAGACCCAGCCTTTGTCCCGGGAACACTGTTTGCTTTACTATTGTTACATTCTCCAGGCAAAGTGGTTTTTCCCAAGAGGTTACACTGGGGGTCGCAAGCCTCGAGGTGCCCCTGGCGTTACTCCTCCAAAACATCCTTCCGTCCAACCCCCCAGAGCTTGGCCACAGGCTCTGGCTTTCCTCAGGACACAAACTTCATCAACCCAACTCTCATCCGCACACCTGTCTTCTTGTCTGTCAGATGGGAAAAATAACAACTTTTAGCTACTGCACAGGGTTTGGAAAGGCATTTTATAGATTTTAAGACAAATGCATAGGATTATTATGGTTGTCAGGGCCCCTAAGAGGTAAATTTCTTCAGAACTACCTGTTATCATTTAATATGAGAGAGAAAGAGAGAGAGATGTTGGAAACATTTCTCTAAATGATATCTTTATACTTTTTGCCTGTCTCTCTGGTCAATCACAGCGTGGGTTCTCTCACCCTGTCCACCCTGCTGTACTGGCCAGAAAAACTTTCCTGACCGGATCTGCCCATGGAACAAATGCCAGTAACTTGTACAAAATCCATACAAAGTGCAGTTGTCATCTTATAATCAATAATAGGAAAATTATTATAAATGGGGTTGAATTCCTTGTGATACGTGAGTCCCTGTGGACTTTTCCAGAGGGCTCGTGATGGACAGATCCTGTTATGACGGTTATGTGGCCCGGAGAAACCTATCTGGAAATAATCAAATTATCAGACTCTATTCTAATGAGTGCCTGGATTGTGCCCTTCTTTTTATATAATCCAATATAGCAGGAACTCCCGGAGGTCAACAATAACGTCTTATAAATAAGTCTTTTCTCTATTATAGAGATAATTAGTGGCAAAAGTAATTTAGTGACGGTTTAGTGTCACTGATTCAATCGCCATCAGAGCCTGAACTTTGGATTACTGTTAAAGTAGTATAAGAAAGGTGGACGGACATTCATTGAGAGTCGTGTAGAGGCAGGGTGTGGGTGGAGACGAAAGTGAGTTCAGCTAATTAGTCCATGTGGAACTAACATCACCAAAATGTGGGTATTTTAAATTAAACTAACCACTCAGAGACAGTATAAGAATAGCTTCTATTAATATTATCAGCATTAACATTATAACTTTCTTTCCTGATTTTGGCCTGACTGATAGGGCCATAAAGAAAAAGGAAATTAATGTTTATGGTGTATCTATTACGTTTCATGCTGTCCATCAGGGTTCACAGCAATCCTATGCGGTAGAAAAGGAAGTCACGGTTAGGTTAATCCCAGGTACAAAGTGGTGGCTGAAATGACTCACCCATGCCTTAAACCTCCGTCTTCTGACCCCCAGACAAAAGCTGTTTTCAATTTTACCTCTAAAAACGAACGCCTCGGGGCGCCTGGGTGGCGCAGTCGGTTAAGCGTCCGACTTCAGCCAGGTCACGATCTCGCGGTCCCGGAGTTCGAGCCCCGCGTCGGGCTCTGGGCTGATGGCTCAGAGCCTGGAGCCTGTTTCCGATTCTGTGTCTCCCTCTTTCTCTGCCCCTCCCCCGTTCATGCTCTGTCTCTCTCTGTCCCAAAAATAAATAAACGTTGAAAAAAAAAAAGAAAAATTAAAAAAAATAATAATAAAAACGAACGCCTCGGGGCGCCTGGGTGGCTCAGTCGGTTGAGCATCCGACTTCGGCTCAGGTCATGATCTCAGGGTCTGTGAATTCAAGACAGCTCAGAGCCTGGAGCCTGTTGCGGATTCTGTGTCTCCCTCTCTCTCTGACCCTCCCCCGTTCGTGCTCTGTCTCTCTCTGTCTCAAAAAAATAAATAAAGGTTAAAAAAAAATTTTTTTTTTAAAGGAAAAAAAATAAAAACGAACATCTCATGTTTCAATGCTTTTTATTCAGACGTTCAAAAGCCTTCGTAAACAGGAAAATTGCCTATCCATGGTAAAAGAACAGTGAGTTAGACAAGAATATCATGACCTTTATTTTATGGAGGAATGAATTCAGGTACAAGGACACAAAAGACTTCCTTCTAACCAGCCGATGATAAGATGAGAAGCCCAGGTTTATCACACATCCTTCATCCATCAAACTATTAATTTGATAAATATTTGTCAATGACCTCTGAGCCCAGTATCAGGAAGAGGCTGGGGATTCAGCAGTGAACGAAGAGAGAGAAATCTCTGCCTTCATGGAGCCCAGATCTTCCTGGGAAGCATCAGATGAGAACGCCGGTAAGGATCGGAGGTCTGTGCAGGTGTTGAATTTTAATAAGAATGTCAGAGACGTGGTGCCTCAGTGCCTCAGCTGGCTAAGCATCCGACTTCGGCTGAGGTCATGATTTTGCGGCTCCTGAGTTCGAGCCCCGCGTCAGGCTCTGTGCTGACAGCTCAGAGCCTAGAATCTGCCTTGGATTCTGTGTCTCTCTCTCTCTCTCTCTCTCTCTCTCTCTACCCCTCCCCTGCTTGTGCTCTGTCTCTTTCTCTCTCTCTCAAAAGTAAATAAACATTTTTAAAAAATAGGAAAAAAAAGAATGGCAGAGACAGTCTCACTAAGGTAACATTTCAGTAGAAGTCTGAGGAGGTTGTGGAGGAAAGCCATGTGGATGGAAAGAACATTCCAAGACAGACAGCTGCAAGGCCAGAGGCTCGCAGGTACAAGCCTGCCTGGCTTTGGGGACAGAGGAGGCTCTGTGGCTAGGACAGAGGGAGTGAGGACAGGAGAGCTGACAATGAGGGCACAAAGGTGGGGTGGCAGGAAGACGCTAAGTCTCCCCTTGGCCTGAAGGCTATGACTCCAGCATTGCCTGCCCTTCAGAAAGACGGGAAGTCAGTAGGATGTTTTGCGCAGAGAAGAGACCGTACTCTGACCTAGCTTTTAACACACGATCACTCGGGTGGCCGCGTTAACAACAGATTAAAATTCTACCCCGGAAGTGTGTGGAAATGGAGACCATTTAGCCTAAATCATCCATTCAAGCGAGACGCTGGTGGAGGCAGGGAGTGACGTATTCTGGTTATGGCTTAGGACTGTCGTGCGGGCGACCCTACCACTCACATCAATTACATAAAGGCCCGGCGTTTATGATGAGGGTTTAAAAACCCAAAAACAAAACAAAACACCTGAGTGGAGGCAGAAGGCAAAACAATGGCCTGGAAGGGCAGTTATGGGGAAGCGAGCGGTTTATTTCGTGTTCTCTCCCAGGAGCATCAAACGCGGATGACAACGATACAACCCTAATTGCTGGAAAGCCTGTCTTCAGCTGGGTGCATCGGCAACCATCCTCAGAGGGTCACCCAAGGTGTAGGGCTCCACGCCACCTGCAATCATTTTTCTGCTGTGGATTGGAAGACGGTAACTCTGCAGTTTAGCTGTTCTCCGGACACATGATTGGTGTTTGCTTCCCGGCAAAGTCAAGTCACAGAACATTCTGTGGCTGATACACCGCGTCTGTTTAGCCGGGTGCAAGCGGGGCTCCGAAAGCAGGATGGATGCACCAGTCGAGCTTGCTCCTCAGGGGTCTCGATCGGAGCCCCAGGTGCCCCTCCCTGCAGCCCAGAGACACCAGCACCCAGGGGGCCGTGTCCCTCCTGAGGTATGGGCTGCAGCCCTTGGCACTGTTTACCCAAGCTTTTATGTTCAATCGTCCCCACCGTATTCCTTCCTTATCCCTCTCCTGGAGGAAGTAGCTGCTTCCTGCAGTTTCTACCTTGGTGGTAATTTTTTTTTTTTTTTTAAACGATGTTCCCTTATTTTGCCTTTAAATATGCCCAGTAAACAATTTTGATACCTAATGAATAGTTCTTCATATTATAGTCATACTTTTAAATTTGCTTAATGTTTATTTTCATTTTTGAGAGAGATAGAGAGTGTGGGGGGGAAGGGTAGACAGAGGGGGAGACACAGGATCCGAAGCAGGCTCCAGGCCCTGAGCTGTCAGCACAGAGCCCGACGTGGGGCTCGAACTCACAAGCGGTGAGATCAGAACTGAGTCCCAGTCGGACGCTTAACCGACTGAGCCATCCAGGCACCTTACAGTCATACTTTGAAAAGGACTTGTGGGACTCCTGGGTGGCTCAGTCGGTTAAGCGTCTGACTTCGGATCAGGTCATGATCTCCCGGTTTGTGAGTTCAAGCCTCGAGTTCGAGCCTCGTGTCAGGCTCTATGCTGACAGCTCAGAGCCTGAAGCCGGCTTTGGATTCTGTCTCCCTTTCTCTCTGCTCCTCCGCTGCTCACGCTCTGTCTCTCTCTCTCCTTCAAAGCTCATTAAACATTCAAAAAAAACAATAAAAAAATACTTGTGATTGTTTTTCCTTCCTGGACCCTGATTACATCAGAAATTGAAATGAAGACGATCGCCGGAAATGGTCCCTCAAAGATGGAATTTTGGGCCTGATTTGGTCACGTCCTTGGGGTTGAACTCAGTGCTGAGCCTCTGGCCATGGTAAATGGGATATTAGTAATTTGTGGAATGTGGTGGTATCATACTCCCTCAAATAACCTGTGATGGATTGCACCGATGTGCCTACTGAGGTAGACCGGACACGTGTCTGGACACGTCTGCACATTCCCGTGTAGATTTCCGTGTTCCCAGGTTCTGGAGATTGGGGCAAGGACATCTTTGGGGGCACATGATTCAGGCAGCTACAAGAGCACCGCATCAACTCAGTGGGTTTTGCATACAACTGGCCATGTGAAACTATCAGCTAGACCAGGTTTGAAAGTCACCAGGTAGAATGAAAGAGCTGGACTCTTGGAAAGTGTCAAAGGTAGGAGGATGGGAATAAAGGAACTGTTGCCGACTGAAGGAGCTTGATAAGACAAGCTGACTGAATACAAGGCACACACACACGTGCAGAGCGTTCTGGAACACAGGGAAGTCTGTTTGGAGAGGTAGCAAAATCTGAATGGGGTTTGTCCAGAATTGGACTATTGTGCCATATTGATATTGATGTCCTGATTGGGAAGGTGGTGTGGGGGTAAAGTGGAAAGTGTCTTACTTTGGGTGGCCTCATACTGAAGTATTTTTACTGATGGAGCGTCATTTCAGAGAAAAGTGGTGTGTAAGTATATGTGTGTGTGTGTAGAGGGAGAGACTGTATATATGTGGACAAATAACAAGGAATCTGAGTGAAGAAGGTAAGGGAATTCTTTCATTATTATTGTAACTTTTTGTAGGCTTGAAACATTTCAAACTGAAAATATATTAAGGTAAAAAAAATCCAAATTATCAGTGTGAAATTATAAATAAAAAATATAAATTACCAATAAAAAGACAATATCACTACAGATCCCATAAACATCAAAAAGATGAAAAGGAGGATATTATGAAGAATTTTATACAAATACACTTGATAATGCTGATAAAATAATTTCCTCAAAGAGACACTTTGCTAAAACAGACAGATGAGGAAATAGATTATGAGTAGCCTGATATCTACTAAAATATTGAATCTGTTATTTAAAATCTTCCCTTAAAGAAAACTACAGAATGGGGGAAAATATTTGTAGGTCAGATATCTTATAAGGGGTTCATATCCAAAATACATAAAGAACTTGTATAATTGAAGACCAAAAATCCAATTTAAAAAATGGGCAGAGGCTCTGAGTAGATAATTTCCCAAAGAAGACATACACATGGCCAACAGGTACGTGAGAAGGTGCTCAACGTCACTCATCAGATGGGAAATGCAAATCAAAACCACAATGAGATGTCACCTCACACCTGTCATAATGGCTAAGATCAAAAAGACTAGCGATAACATGTGTTGGTGAGGATGTGAACAAAACGTAGGTCTTGTACACTGGGGGGGGGGGGTTAGTTATAAATTGGTGTAGCCATTATGGAAAACAGAATGGAGGTTCCTCAAAAAATTAACAAATAGTACTATAATGTGACCCAGCAATTGTATTTCTAGGTATATATCTGAAGGAAATGAAATCAATATCTTGAAGTGATATTTGCACCCCATGTTCATTGCAGCAATATTCACAACACCCAAGACATGGAAACAACCTAAGTGCCCAACAACAGATGACTGGATAAAGAAGATGTGGTACATATACACAATGGAATAGTATTCATCCATAAACAAGGAAATTCTGGTATTTGTGACCACATGGATGGACTTGGAAGGCATTATGGTAAGTGAAATGAGTCAGGCAAAGAAAGGCAAAGACTACATAATCTCATTTATATGTGGCATCTAAAAAACCAAACCCATAGGAGACAACAGACCGATGGTCGCCAGAGGTGAAAATGGGGGGTAGAGAACTGGGTGAAGGTGGTCAAAAGGTACAAACTTCCAGTTAGAAAATAAATAAGTTCCAGGAATATTATGTACAACGTGATAACCGCAATTAACAATGTTTGCTGTGTGTTTGAAACGTGCTAAGAGAGGAGATCTTCAGTTTTCACCGTAAGATACGCGTAACCATGTGAAGTGATGGATTTTAATTAAATTCACTGTGGAAATTATTTTACAATATATACATAGGCCCAATTATTATGTTGTACATCTTAAATAAGACAATATCACATGTTGATTATATCTCCGTATAACTGGGGGAAAAAAGAAAACCCTAATTTGGATGATTTAATGAGTAAATTCTTTCTGATGCTTACGGAAGAAATAACACCAATGTTGCACAACATTTTCTGGAGAAGAGAAAAAAGGGAACATTTTACAAGTCATTTTAAGAAGCCAGCATAACCTTGATTGCAAAGAACATTACAAAAAAAACCAAAAAAACAAAAAGGAACATCTCTGTACTTCCTCTCTTCTCTCATGAACACAGATACAAAAGCCTTTTGAAGAATTAGCAAATCAAATCCAGCAATATATAAAAATGGATATATATTAGAAGCAAACAGAATAAATCCAGATTTTCAAGGGTGGTTTAATTCTTAAAAATCAATTGATGTAATGCACATTGACAGAGAGAGAGAGAGAGAGAGAGAGAGAGAGAGAAACATATCATTTCACTAGATTTAGAAAACAAACATTTAAAAAGGAAAAGAACACCTATACATCAATATAGGTGATAGACAACCCAGTAGAAAAATATACAAGTGAACAATTTACAAAACAATTTTTAAATAGTTAACATACATACATAAAAGCATTCAACTTCATCTGTCATCCAAGAAATGCAAATTAAAACCTTGATATAATACAACTACGTGATCTATAGAAGAGCTGAAATGATAAACAGTACCTCCTGTTGGTGAGAATGTAGACCAACTGAAACTTAGCAATGGCTGGTGGGCTATAAATTGGTGCAGACATTCCAGAAAACTCTCTGGGGGCATCTACTAGGAACTAAACAGACACTGTGCTCCAGCAATCTCACTGCTAGGTATATATAGCCAACAGAAATGGGTCTCTATGTTCGTCACAACACATGTCCATAGAGGTTCAGTATTCATAATTGCCCCCCAAACTGGAAAAGATGTAAATGCTCATCACTGCCCCAGAAAAATAAATCACCAGATGGTTCAACAATTACGGTCATGGTTCTCAAAGCTTTTTGCTCTCAGAATCTCTTTGCTTTCTAAAATATGATTGCAGAACCCAAAGAGGTTTTTGTTTTCTGTTCTGTTTTTTTAATGTTTTTAAAGAGAGAGGACAGGGTGGGGAGGGGCAGAGAGAGGGGGACAGAAGATCCCAAGCTGGTTCTGTGCTGACAGTAGAGAGCCCGATGTGGGGCTCGAACTCACAAACCGTGAGATCATGACTTGAGCCGGAGTCCGAGGTTCCAACCGACTGACCACCCAAGGAGGTTTTATGTGGGTTATATTTATTAACAGTTACCATAGTGGAAATTAAAACTGAAAAAAAAATTTTTTTTAAACGGGAATCCATGAATCACATCACGTACCATGTAGCTTCCGGAAAACTCCACCGTACACGCGTTCGAGAATGAGAGAGAAAAGGCAGATGAAGTGCTTTAGGCCTTGTGGACATCTTGCAAAGTTCCCAGGGACCTAGGAGTCCCTAGGTCACACTCTGAGAACCTCTGCTTACACAGCAGTGGAATCCAACAAACTACAGCTTGCAAAAACATGGATTAGTTTCCCAAACGTAATGAAGAAGCCTGACACCAGAGCAGATACTGTATGATCCTATTTAGACAGAAATTACCACAGGAGGCAAAACCAAGCTCCCCTATTAGAAGTCAGAATGGAGGAACTTGACCAGAAGGGAGCCTGGGGCGGGGGGGGGGGGGGTTGCTTCTGGGTGCTCTTAATTCTCCATTCCTTCCTTTGGGTGCTGCTTTTTAGAGGTGTGCTGGGTTTGTGGAAACTTACAGATCGGTGCCTTTGTAACACTCCTCTGTATACATAGTAAACTTCAATAACAGTAAAACAAATGAGCAAAAATGTTGTAAAACTTCTACCCCTCCTCAGCTCATGCTCTCTCTGTCTCGAAATAAATAAATAAACTTAAAAAAAAAATTTTTTTTTAAGCTTGACAAGCTGCTAATCTATTTACCTCCACTCCGGAGCCATAAATTCTGTCCCCATGGAGTCTCTGAGTCTGGAATTCTAGGCCTCCAGCAACAAGCTTTGACTCTAGCTCATCCCTCGGGCCTTCACACCAAACCATTTCAGTTTAAGAAGATTGTGAACAATAGTTTGGGGCGTGGAAGCACCACCACAATCCACTTCTTGGTCCCCAGCTGTTTCCCAGATGAACCTTCACGATAAATACCTTTGTCCCGTCTGTAGGGCAGAGAATTTGGGGAGTGGCCGGAGGCAATGTTTGCCTTTTGCTACACAATCCTGTTCCAAAAACTCCTGTCTCCTCCTCTCTTGCTAAGCTATTTTTACTGCAGGTAAATGTCCTTAACCTTCTTTATGCCACAAACCCCTCTGGAATTTTGGTGAAGTTTATAGACACAGGGCAATGTCTTTAAGTGAATAAAATAAAATGCACGGGATTACAGGAAAAATTAGATGGAAATACAGTTGTGAAAATCATTAAAAGCACATTTCTGATATTATAGATGTCTATTAATCCTAGAAAATTAATGCTGAAGATATTAAAAATTAATTCCATATCTAGCTATGGGGTCTACTGAAATTTCAAAGTAGTTATGAATTTAAATAATATGGAGATGTTGGAGACATCTGTAATAATACAGATGTTGGAGACATCTGTA
>NW_024412470.1:9074622-9144602 GCF_014898765.1 Herpailurus yagouaroundi
AGATGTTGGAGACATCTGTAATAATACAGATGTTGGAGACATCTGTAATAACTATAACATGATCTGAAAATATCTGTGTATTCTATCACTGACAAATAGACTCACAGATCCAACTACGTTGATTTGGTCTATATTTAAAATTAATGGAAATGCTGAATTTCACTTAGGGGTCAATGAAAAGAAAGACAATTTTGTTTTCCTGTCCAAGTACACACCAATGCTCTGAATTTTATTCATAGGCCTGCGAGGTGCCCCAAATAGATGGAAACCAGATTAAGAACTCGTGCCTCAGATTCAGCTTTTCTGACCTTGCATAGCTCCAAATTATCAGACTTTTAGTCCACAGGGTTTGCAGATTATAGCTAAGCCTATTTCCCGCCTCTCTTTTTAGAATGGCCACTTTTAGAGTAAGCTTGTCTCCGCCTTGTGTAAGGCCACGATGCATGGTCGACACAAACCAACATGGTAAATGGTGGGTTCCTCACTCCCCCTGTCCAACCTCCTACATCCTATGTTGGGTTTTATTTTGCATGTTATTCATAGTAGCCTACGGGAGGGGTACCAATTTCTGTGTCTGTTGGTTTGCATTGCAAATAACATAAGCCCCGATTCAAACACTTTTAAACGCTAAGATTTAATTAATCACATATTGGGAGTCTTAATGTTAGCATTCAGGTTCAGGATTATTTCTTTTGAATTTTTTATTTGGGTACCGTTGACACACAATGTTACATTAATTTCAGGTATACAACTTAGTGATTTGACAAGTTTATACATTATGCTATGTTCATCACAAGCGTAGCCACCCTCCGTCCCATTACGTCACTGTTAAAATATCATTGACTGTATTTCTCACGCTTTGCTTTTTATTCCTGTGACTTACTCATTCTATAAATGGAGGCCTGTATCTCCCTGTCATCCATTTTTCCCAACCCCCAGCCTCCCCTCTGGCTAACATTAGTTTGTTCTCTATTTATAGTTCTGATTCTTTTTGTTTATTTATTAATTTTTTAGACCCCACTTATGAGTGGCATCATATGGCATTTGTCTTTCTTAGTCTGACTTATTTCACTTAGCATAATACCCTCTAGGTCCATCCATGTTGTCTCAAATGGCACAATCTCAACCTTTTCTATGGCTGTGTAATATTCCACTGTGCGTATATATACATTTTCCTTATCCATTTGTCTATTGATGGACACTTAGGTTATTTCCAGGCCTTAGCTAGTGTAAATAATGCTGCAGCAGGGGTGCCTGGGTGGCCCATCTGACTTCCGCTCAGGTCATGACCTCGCAGTTCAGGTCATAATCTTGTGGTTCATGGGTTCAAGCCCCTCATCGAGCTCTATGCTGACAGCTCAGAGCCTGGAGCCTGCTTCAGATTCTCTGTCTCCCTCTCTCTCTGTCCCTCTCCCACTCACGTTCTGTCTCTCTGTCTCAAAAATAAATAAACGTTAAAAAAAATAAAAAAAAATAATACTGCAATACACATAAGAGCATATATCTTTTGAACTAGCGTTTTTTGTGTTCTCTGGGTAAATACTCAATAATTGAATTATCGTATCGTATGGTATTTTTATTTTTAAATTTTTGAGGAACCTCCATACTGTTTTCCACAGTGGCTTAACCAACTTCCATTCCCACCAAAAGTGCACAAGCATTCTTTTTTCTCCATGTTCTCGCCAACACTTGCCGTTTCCATGCCTTGTTGATTTTAGCTATTCTAAAAGGCATGGGGTGATATCTCATTTTGGTTTTGATTTGCATTTCCCTGATGATTAGTTATGTTGAGCATCTTTCCATGTGTCCGTTGGCCATCTGTATGTCTTCTTTGGAAAGATGTCTATTCAGGTCCTCTGCCCATTTTTTAACCAATTTTTTTGTCTTTTTGGTGTCGAGTTGTACGAGTTTGTTATATATTTTGGATATTAACCCTTTATCCGATATATCATTTGCAAATATCTTCTCCCATTCAGTAGGTTGTCTTTTTGTTTTGTTGATGGTTTCCTTTACAGTGTAAAACCTTTTTATTTTGATTGTGTGAAGTCCCAATAGTTTGTTTTTGTATTTGTTTCCCTTGCCTTAGGAGATATATCTAGAAAAATGTTGCTATGGCCAATGTCAGAGAGATTACTGCCTGCACTCTCCTCTAAGATTGTTATGGTTTCAGGTATCATGTTTAGTGATAAACTCAAAGTCATTTTGAGTTTACTTTTGTGTATGGTGTTAGAAGTAATCCAGTTTAATTCCTTTATGTGTAGCTGTCCATTTTCCCAGCACCATTTATTGAAAAAACTGTCTTTTCTCCCATTGTATATTCTTGCCTCCCTTGTCATAGATTTGTTGTCCATATGAATGTGGATTTATTTCTGGAGTCTCTGTCCTGTTCTGTTGATCTGTGTATATCTTTGTGCCACTACCATACTGTTTTGATTACTACAGCTTTGTAGTATGTCTGAAAATATGGAATTGTGATACCTCCAACATTGGTTTTCTTTCTTAGAATTCCTTTGGCTGTTGGGGGTCTGCTGTGGTTCCATACAAATTGCACTATTATTTGTTCTAGTTTTGGGAAAAATACTGTTGGTATTTTGGTAGGGAATGCATTGAATCTATAGACTGCTTTGGGTAATATGAACATTTTGACAATATGAATTCTTCCAATCCATGATCATGAAATATCTTCCCACTTGTTTGTGGCATCCTCAGTTTCTTTCATCAGTGTTTTATAGTTTTTAGAGTACAGGTATTTTACGTCCTTGGTTAAGTTTATTCCTAGGTATTTTATTCTCTTTCGTGCAATCGTAAATGGTGTTGTTATTTTAATCTCTCTCTCTGTGACTTCATTGTTGTGTTTAGACATGCTACTGATTTCTGGGTATTAATTTTGTATCCTGACACTTTACTGAATTCATTTATCACTTCTTGCAAAATTTTGGTGGAATCTACAATTTTCTAAGTGTAGTGTCATGTAATCTGTGAATACTGACAGTTTAACTTCTTTACCTATATGAATGCCAATTATTTCTTTTTCTTGTCTGATTGCTGTGGCTAGGACTTCCAGTAATATGTTGAATAAAAGTGAGGGGCACCTGGCTGGCTCAGTCAGTTGAGCGTCTGACTCTTGGTGTCAGCTCAGGTCATGATCTCACAGTTCGTGAATTCAAGCCCCTCATCGGATTCTACTCTACCAGTGCAGAGTCTGCTTGAGATCTCTCTCTCTCCTTCTCTCTCTGCCTCTCCTCTGCTTGCCCTTTCTCTTTCAAAATAAATAAACTTGAAACAATTTTTAATTAAAAAAAAAAAAAAGTGGCATGAGTGAAGATCCTTGTCTCCTTCCTGACCTTAAAGGGAAAGCTCTCAGTTTTTCACCATTGAGGATGATGTCAGCTGTGGGTTTTTCATATATGGCTGTGATTATGTTGAGGTACGTGCCCTCTAACTGCATTTTGTTGAGAGTTTTTTTTTTATCATGAATAGATACTGAATCTTGTCGAATGCTTTTTCTGCTTCGATTGAGATGATCATGATTTTTACCTTTCATTTTGTAGGTGTGGTGTATCAATCACATTGATTGATTTGAGAATATTGAACCATCCTTACCTCCCAGGAATAAATCCCACCTGATCATGGCGAATGATCTTTTTAGTGTATTGTTGAATACAGCTTGCTAATATTTTGTTAAGGAGTTTTGCATCTATGTTCATCAGGGATATTGGCCTGTAGTTTTCTTTTTTTGTGGTGTCTTTGTCTCGTTTTGGTGTCAGGGTACTGCTGGCCTCATTGAATGAATTTGGAAGTTTTCCTTCCTCTTCTATTTTTTGGAATAGTTTGAAGAAAATAGATATTAACTCTTCTTTAAGTATCTGGTCGAAATCACTTGTGAATCCATCTGGTCTCGGACTTTTATTTTTCGGGAGTGTTTTGATGACAATCCCTTTGGTATGTAGTTGGTCTATTCAGATTTTTTTCTCTCTTCCTGGTTCAGTTAAGATTGTATGTTTCTAGGAATTTATCTGGTTCTTCTGGGTTGTTCAGTTTGTTGGCATACGATTTTTCATAGTGTTGTCTTATAATCCTTCATATTATACGTAACATGCATTATTGCCTTGAAGCCACACAAGAACCCTGTGAAGTGGAAATTATTATTATCCTAATTTTATAGTTTTGGAGATGGCGGGAGGGTCTGCACTCCTTACCCGCTGTGATATCTGGCCTCCTGTGACAAACACAGTAATTTCAGAAACGGCACTAGATCAATCCAGGCACCCTGCCTTTCTGAGAATGAACCTTTTTTACAGCTTGAATTATCTGTCACCTGGACAGAGATCCACCTGGCACGATTTCAGGGACACCCCTGTGAGAATGCAATGTTCCCAAATGACTTAAGAGAACTAAAGCAGGTTTGGGCTTTGAAACGCTCCTTTGTTACAGTAAAACTAAGTTGTTTCCTCTGAACAGTTGTATGTTCTGACCCCAGTGGACCAGGTGGGAGATAGGGGTGTTGCTGAAGAGCTACTGGTGGGATCAGGGTAAAATCCAGTGATTTTCATTTAGAGAAATAGTTTCCCTCCTCTTTCACTCCCGGTGGCGACAGTGAAGAACTTGTCTGACATCCCATCAGTGACAAAGTGGCCCTACTCACGGTCTTCTAAGATCTCACACTATCGTCTCCAGAAAGCACACTATCGTCTCCAGAAAGCTTCTTACACGGTCCCTAATGCATGAGTTCCTCCAGCAGGTGGGTTTAATATATAAATTTCTGAAAGAAGAAACTGGTACCAGTAGGAGGGTGTAAATGATTGGTATTTATCCATGTTGAAAATTGTGTGGGATTCAAGTGGGAATTTAGGGCTATTACGGTCAGAAGACCCAACGTTGCCTGAAAATACTCTAACACATGTTCCTATTCTGGCCAGGTTTTAAGCTTCGCTAGCAGAAAGGAAACCAAGAGTAGTTTTGTTGGTGTTGGTGCTGGTGTTGTTAACAACTTTGCAAGTGCTTGGTTCCTCAATGAAAACACTGTTAAGGGTCTTGTGACAAACTTTTAAAATACTGGGGTTTTACCATTCTTTGGCCGGCCACATGGAGAAAGTAAGTTAAGAAGAAAGAATTGGGGTTTTGAAAAGTTTATCTGCAGGGATATATAGCAGAGAGGAAAGCACAGAAGAGAAGCAGCCAGCAGGGGGTCCCGAGGACACCATCTGTCATGAGGTCACATGGAGGAGGAGGGAGGAAGACGGGAGGAAGAGGGAAGACTGCAGGGGAGAAGAAAAGTTCTCTACCTTCTTGGGACCCCTGGCTGGGTCTGAACATTTAACTGACAAAAACAGATTAACAGGAGAAGAGCATGCACATTTATTTCATATACGTTTTATGTGACACAGGGGCCTTCCTAAGGAAATGAAGACTTGACGATTTGGGGAGGCCCGAGTATTTTGATGCTGGGATTGCTGAAGAGGGGAAAGCCGTGGACAGATAGGATAAAACAAGGAGCAAAATGTGGCAAATGGGGGAACCTGGCAAGACCTGTTCCTTCCAATTCCTTCTGAGCGCCTTCATCTCGGGGAGACGGATGGTCCTTTCCTCCGGGTTTAGGAAGGGCACGTCTCATGTGAGGGTCTTATGGCTGCTTGAGGAGAACAGGCAAGGGGAAGGTCAGAGAGACTTTCCTGCCTCTGCCATTTTACTCTAATCCTTTAGTTTAAGGTATTCAATATGCCTACGTGCTATATTTTGGGGTAGGGTGTCCCAAATCCCACCAGGAAGGGGGGCTATGAGAGGGAACAAGAGGAGCACACACTAAAAGATCAGGTCTTGCTTGAGTCAGCTTAGCACATGAAGGCAGGCCACACACGAAGCCCCCTGACCACAGCCACCCATACCGATCCACACCCCGGAGCCTCACCAATCGGATTAAAATCTTCTCCTCCGGTGAGAAACAAACTAAAGAAAAGAAGAGTTAAAGTTTGGGCCTAAATATAGAGAGAAGGGCCCTTACTTTACGCCTTTTTAAAGGTTACTTACACGTCTTTTGGTCAGATGATACAAACAGTACAATCCATCAGTTGTTCCTCTTTCAAAATTTGTCTAAGAGTTTACAGGTCAAACGGACAGAGGAGGTGAGACGGCATTTTGAAGTGCGCACTTTCAAGTACAACTGACTCTTGGGCAACACACGTTTGAGCCGCACAGGTCCACTCACACGCAGATTGTTTCCTACCAACATGGTACAGTGCTGTGAGTGTATTTTCTCCTCCTTACGATTTTCTTCGTAATGTTTTCTTCACCCTAGGCTACTTTGTTGTGAGAATACAGTTAGTAATCCACATGACGTACCAAATATGTGTTCATCAATTCTTTATGTTATTGGCAAGGCTTCCGTTCTACAGTAGGCTCTTAGGTGACGGGGGAATCAAAAGCTATACCTGAGTTTTCGACTGAGGCGCCCCAACCCCCACGTGGGCCTAGGAGTGGTAACAGCTTCCTCTATCCCCCGCTGCTACGGGTTACTGTCCTATTCCTTACGGTTTATCGAAACTCTGCCTACACTTTTGTAATTAGTCCTTTTGACAAGCAAGCCCTCTTCCAATTATCCCAATTTGAGTGTGCCATCTGCTTTCCTACTGACACACTAGCATTGCGTGCTTGATATAGGCCAGGAAGCTCCTAGGGACTTCGCATAAGTAAACTTGTGTAATCCTCATTGAATCCAAAAACTAGCTACAGTTATTTAACTCGATTTCCATAGACGAAGTAGCTGACGTCAGAGAGTTTAAATAACTTGCCTAAAGTCACATCGCCAGTACATGACAGGTGCTTGGATTAAACCCAAGCAGCTCAGCTCCAGAGCCCCTGCTCTTAGTCACCATACAATACTGCCTCTCAAGTAAATGATTTTGGATCCATGTGATGGGATACAATACAGCATTTACGATGAACGACATAGACAAATGGGAATCATTATGAGAGATCTCAAAGGTCTATCGTTGAGGAAAAAAGAAAGTTTCAGAATCTTTCCTTCTTATGCGTGTTTTTAAAAAATGTACAGAACTAGATTTAGAGTGTTTACGGATATATGTGTATAGATACGCTTATATATAGTAAAGTATATGAAATAAAAATGATATATATTTATATGTAGCAAAGCATAAAAAATGATTTAGATATGAGACGCCTGGGTGGCTCAGTCGGTGAAGCGTCCGACTTCGGCTCAGGTCACGATCTCGTGGTTTGTGAGTTCGAGCCCCGCGTCGGGCTCTGTGCTGACAGCTCACGGCCTGGAGCCTGCTTCAGATTCTGTGTCTCCTCCTCTCTCTGCCCCTCCCCTGCTCATGCTCTGTCTCTGTCTCTCAATAATAATAAATGTTTAAAAAAGTGATTTCGATACAAACTAAATGTATCATAATGATTTTCTTGGTAACGCAAGGGAATGTGTCTAAAGAAGAAAAGAAAGGGGATTTCAACTTCACCTGTGACGATTTATTTGTTTAAAAAAACCAAAACATTAAAGAACCTGAAAAAATAAGACAAAATGTTAGCAAGTTTTGATTCTAGGTCATGAGTAGATGACCCAGTAGATGAGTGTTGCTATGTTATCCATCACACAAAAACAAACCTTTATAAAAGCCCAATGTCAAAAAACAAACAGCAATATACAAACGTTTTTGTATAGATACACAAACGTGAATAGCAAATAAGAGGCGAAGGTATGGAGATTGAATGTGGAAAAAATTCTTTAAAGAGTTTTGATCACAAGGGGAGGAGAGGTAGAGGTGGTCGTGCACAGGGAGCTGAGATCAAGGGTAAGTCCTCGAAGATGAGGGACACTACGGCAGGTTGAATGGTAATGGAGTGTGAGCCAGAGAAAGGGAAAGACAGATGATGGAGAAAACAAGAGGCGGATTATCCAAGGGAGCAAGGCCCCTGGTAGCTTCAAGGAAGGAGGTATTTGGGGACGGGAATACAACGGAGTTCATTTTTGAAAGTTTCAACTTCTATTTTGTTCTCAAATAAAATATGATGCCGGACCTTGAGGAGAAGGGGTCAGACGGTTCTTTCAGCAAGTGGGAAAAGGAACTTACTAGCACAAGCGAGGAGACTTGCTGGGGAGAGCTGAGTACCATTGGAAGGCGTGGATCACAAAATTGACATGAAACCTGTCTCCCCATGTGAAAACCTATATAATTCTCAAGGATGTGCGATTGCTCAGTGAAATTGGACTTGGGTTTTTCCATATGAACAAATAGGAGGGAGCAGGTGTCAACAGTGTGGGCAGTGTTTGCCAAAGAGCGATCATACTTTAGTTTCCTGAGGTCTCACCTGAGAGAGGAGGGGGGCAGGCTAGTGAGGAAGTAGAGAGTCCAATAGGCTGGTGATTGGATGAGGTCAAAAGATTGTTTTAATGGGGTTGCTCCAATCAAAGAGAATGAAATCTGGCCATTTGCAACCACATGGATGGAGCTAGAGTGTATCATGCAAAGCGAAATAAGTCAGTCAGAGAAAGACAAATGCCACATGATTCCACTCATACGTGGAATTAAGAAGCAAACCAGATGAACATATGGGATGGGGAGGGGAAGAGAGAGGGAAACAAGCCATGAGAAACTCTTAAAGGTAGAGAACAAACTGAGGGTTGATGGAGGGAGGTGGGTGGGGGATGGGCTAGATGGGTATTGAGTATTAAAAAGGGCACTTGTCGGGATGGGCACTGGGTGTTGTACGTAAGAGACGAATCCCTGAATTCTATTCCTGAAACCAACATTGCACTATACGTTAACTAACTAGAATGTAAATAAAAGATTGGAAGCAAAAAAATAAGGGGGTTACTCTGTTAATTAATCTTGTAGAAGAAGAGATGGTGGCATGCCAGGAAATTTTCATTTTCTTTCTTTCTTTCTTTCTTTTTTTTTTTTTTGGGCTGGGAATACTGCTGTTCCACACGAAATCCGTTTTGTGTCCTGGAGAGACAAAGAGAATGAGTAGCGCTCAGTGTCTGCCAATCTTAGAGGATGAGTTGGTCTTGTGAGAGCAGGGAGGTCTATGAAGCCACGGTGTATAAAGCAAGGGAGAAAATGAAATTACCTCCTAATCCTGAAATCCACTGAATGTGAAGACAGACAAGACAAGACAAGACAAGACAAGACAAGACAAGACGGAAGGGGAAAGGGAAAGAGAAGGGAGGGGAAGGGAAGGGAAGGGAAGGGAAGAGAAGAGAAGAAAAAAGAAAAGAAAAGAAAAGAAAAGAAAAGAAAAGAAAAGAAAAGAAAAGAAGAAAAGAAAATCCTCAAATTCGAGGAACAGCTCCATTTCAGTTAAGCCCAGGAAGTGGCAGGAAGGGTAAGAGAGGGAGCTAAAGATAAGGCAAGCACGTGAATGTGTCAAGTGCGACAGAAGAGCCAGCAATATGAACGGGAGAAAGAGTCAGAATAGCATGAGGTTAATACTTGACGAACAGGAAGGCTTTACTTCTGGACGTGCCTGAAGTCAAGAGGATGTGAAACATGGTGATGTTGAAGCCTGGTCGTATCTAAGAGGAGGGGGCGTGGGGTCTGTGGCTGAGTTCTGGTTGCTTAGGTTGGGTGGCATACCGGTTCCCAGGACAGGCATCCCCTCAGGTTACGTGCAGACCTTTGGGGGAGTGATGAGCACGTTGCTGTTCAGTCTTCACAGAGGGTCTGGCGATCTACGACAACAGCAGGGCCGCCTAGTACAGCTGTGGGGGTTGCCCTCTGCACAAGAGCACACGGCAAGAGAGGAGGCTGGGGGTGAGACTCTGCCAGATCCCCACCAACGAAGCTGTGCAGTTAGATGTTTCTCCCCCCGCCCCCCAGAACGGCCTCTCTTTTCCAGTCCTCACGAAGGCGCTAGCCCTGGGCGATGCTATAATATTTGGAGGTATTGCCATTTATTTAATTGACTCACTTTGTATTTTCAGTCACAGATATTTACTGATACAAGTACTCCATTCTACATGCTGTGGGGGACTCGGAGACAAGACACGCTCACTAGCCTCAGGGAGCCGACATTCTGCTTCCAACCTAGGGCACAAATGGCTGTACCCTCCCAGATTCAGAAGCGCAGCATGCTAGAAACAGAACAGCACTTGGAGGCCTTCTCTCCAAATCCCTCACTCAGATGTGGGAACCCAAACAAAGCAAACAAGTAAACAAACAAAAAACCCCACAAAACCACGAAAACAAAACAAAAAAAAATACTTGCCAGGAAGACGGAGGTAAAAGATTGGAAGATACACCCTTCACCCAAAAGCTCCTGTTTATTTCGTAGAAGAGGGAATTAAGTCCAGACATTTTGGCTCAGGAAGTTCAAGAAAGGCCTTGTTTTTAAAATGTCCTCCGGTGCTAATTTGGATAATATTTGTAGTGAGAACGTGGACTTACAGAACGTTCTCCCAACAGAAATGATTTGTCAGGGGAGGAAGCTGTTCTCCAGGGAAAGGACAGCCTTTTCAACAGCCACGGCTGACCTTGAGGATAAATACTACATCAGGGTAATGATAGCAGAAAAGCAGCTCTCACAGAATTATGTTGGCTGTCTTTGCCCTTTAGAGACAGAGCAAGGCTCCTCGTTTTCAGTGCCTTCTAGAAGCAAAAAAGCATGGAGTCTGGACCCAATTCCATCCTTCTTCTGATTTAATATATGTAGTGAGAGACCCCTGCAATTTCCATAGGAATTATCCTGTTCTGCCGCTGAGTGCTGTTCAGATACAGTGGGGCACTCCCGTATCTGAACAGAGAGTTCTAGCCATCAAAATATTTAATAATTTAATAAAATACGGGGTTGCCAGTTCCAATTCTTCCATGAACCAAGTAGAAAGAGTGAATGGGAATATTTCCAAAGCTTCTGTGCTCCCACCTCCTCCTTAACTGAGAAGACTAGGGCTCCAAAGACACCTGCTCGTCTTCTGTTCCCTTCATCACACATTTTCCTAGGATTCTTCTTTCATTTTCCTTCCACTCTGTCTCAGCCGGATCTGCCTCCTTTCCCAACCTCAGCCGGCCCACGCCACTCACCCTGCAGACATACTCATACCTTATTCATCCTTTTAAAGATAATTCTTATCCTTAGTGCTGCTCAAGTTACAGACACTTTGCTCCTTCCAATCACCCCCAAACCTCTTGAAAGAATAGGCTTTACTCCTGGCTTCAACTCCCTCAACTCCCATTCGTGAGCCAATTTCTTAAAAGTGGAGTTCTGCACACACAACTTCGCAGACATTGTGATCTTCAGGATCAGGCAACCAGCGGGGATAAAACGTGTGACAAAGTGCACCCCACTTCCTCCCGCTTCGTCCCAGCTCGGGGGGGGGGGGGGTGGACTCTTCCTGTAGGCCTTCCATATGCACAATCCAGATTTAAACTATTTATTCCCCATCCCATCCCCCATGTTCCAC
Source organism: Herpailurus yagouaroundi (assembly GCF_014898765.1). Taxonomy (NCBI): domain Eukaryota; kingdom Metazoa; phylum Chordata; class Mammalia; order Carnivora; family Felidae; genus Herpailurus; species Herpailurus yagouaroundi. Next base: position 9,086,036 of record NW_024412470.1, read on the forward strand.
CAGCACAAGACAAGACGTGCTTGAAGACTAGTGCATCTAGCATAGCCTGGCAGACAACAGAGGAACCTGTTCATCCTACGGCCTCTGAAACCCAGGACACCTGGTTAAAAATTCCCACAGGGGGCACCTGGGTAGCTCAGTCGGTTAAGCATCTGACTTTGGCTCAGGTCATGATCTCGCACTTCATGGGTTTGAGCCCCACGTCAGGCTCTGTGCTGACAGCTCAGAGCCTGGAGCCTGCTTCGGATTCTGTGTCTCCCCCCCACCCCCCCGCCACCCATTCCCCACTCATGCTCGCTCGCTCTCTCTCAAAAATAAACATGAAAAAAATTTGTTGTAAGTTTCCACAGGAGGTTATTCTACAAAAGAACTAAATTCTATAACCAGCCCAACTTTTTTTTTTTAAGAAATATAAAAATTCGTAAAATGTACTCCCATAGATCTTTGCTGAAAAAAACTACTAAAACAAGAAGGAAAATGAGCTGACAAAGAGTGGGAGACAAAAAGCAACATAAGCAACAACAACAACAGAAAATCAGTGTGACGTAAGAATGTACTGGAAGGGTAAACTTCCATTAACTTACTAATTCATGGATTTTTTTTAGTATAATTTATTGTCAAGATAGTTAACATACAGTGTATCCAGTGTGCTCTTGGCTTCGGGAGTAGATCCCATGATTCATCACTTACATACAACACCCTGTGCTCATCCCAACAAGTGCCCTCCTCAATGCCCATCACCCGTTTTCCCCTCCCCCACTGCCTCCCCCTATCAACCCTCAGTTTGTTCTCTATATTTCAGAGTCTCTTATGGTTTGACTCCTTCTCAGTTTGTAACTTTTTTTTTCCTTCCCTTCCCCCATAGTCTTCTGTTAAGTTTCTCAGGATCCACCTAAGAGTGAAAACATATGGTATCTGTCTTTCTCTGCCTGACTTATTTCACGGAGCATCACACTCTCCAGTTCCATCCACGTTGCTACAAAGGGCCAGATTTCATTCTTTCTCATTGCCACGTAGTGCTCCATTGTGTATATAAACCACAATTTCTTTATCCATTCATCAGTCAATGGACATTTGGGCTCTTTCCATAATTTGGCTATTGTCCATAGCTCTACTATTAACATGGGGTACAAGTGCCCCTATGCATCAGCACTCCTGTATCCTTTGGATAAATTCCTAGCAGTGCTATTGCTGGGTCGTAGGGTAATTCTATTTTTAACGTTCTGAGGAACCTCCACACTGTTTTCCAGAGCGGCTGCACCAGTTTGCATTCCCACCAACAGTGCAAGAGGGTTCCCATTTCTCCACATCCTCGCCAGCATCTGTTGTTGCCTGAGTTGTTAATTTTAGCCACTCTGGCCGGTGTCAGGTGGTATCTCAATGTATTTTGATTTGTATTTCCCTGATGATGAGCGATGTTGAGCATCTTTTCATGTTTTTTTTTTTTTTCCTTTAGCTGGAAAATACCAACAGGTGAGAAGGAAGAATTATACCCAAGTAAGGTTTTTGTTTTATTTGGAGGGAGGATAGAGACAATGAGTAATGTTGAGACTGTTAAAATTAATTGACTGTGTATTAAAAATCTATGAGTGGCCATTAAATAATAAATGTATAATTATCAAATGAGCAAAGCATAATAAAAGGAATAAAGAAACTCTGTCTCAAATAGAGGGTTAGAAAAAAGGAAAGTGTTAACGCAAAATAAGATTGTAAAAACACATTCAAATATATTATTGGTCAAATGGAAAAAAACTATACTTACCAATTATTAAGGGACATAGTTTATCAGATTTGAAACATAAAGAGATATGCTATTTAATTTAAAATAAAGTAATAAAGACCCAGAAATGGCAAACAAAGGCAAGTAGTAACCAAAACAAAGGTGAGGTAGAAATGTTAATATCAAACAATACAGATTTTAGAGCAAAATTAATTGGGAGAGACAGTGACAGATTTACAAACAGATTTTTTTTTTTTTTTAGTTAAAAGGTGTAGTGCTAATGATCTGGTGGGCATTTAACAATATAGTTGCATAACATATAAAGCAAATACTATCTTAGTCACTGGAAGAAATCGAAAAATCCAGGTTCAATTGGGAAGTATTAAAATATCTCCATCAGGAACTGATAAAGAGACATAATGAGTAAGCATGGATAAGGTTTGAATAAAAGGGATAATTATAAGAAAGATGTGTAGAACCTTGTACACCCAATAAAATAAAGAGCACATATATTTTTCTAAGCGTATGAGGAATATTTCCTAAAACTTGACCTATACGCAACAGATTTTAACAGAATTAAAAATCAAAGACCATATTATCTCAACTGCCATGTAATCAAAGTCCATAATAAAAAATTTTACGTTAAAAATTGTACTTTTAGAAAGTAAAATGCAGTAGGGGGCACCTGGGTGGCTCAGTCGGTTGAGCATCTGACTCTTAATTTTGACTCAGGCTATGATCTCACAGTTGTGAGATTGAGCCCTGTGTCAGGCTCTTTGCTGAGCAAGGAGCCTGCTTGGGATTCTCTCTCTCCCTCTCTCTGTACCCCTCTTCCAAACTCTCTCTTTCTCTCTCAAAATAAATAAATTTTTTGAAAAAAAGAAAAAAGAAAGAAAGTAGAATACAATAACTATAAGAACCCACACTTTTTTTTTTTAGTAATCCTGGTTAAAAGGATAGTATACTTAAAAATATAAAATACTTGAACGAAATAATATATCAACATTGCATAGTGCAACTAAAATAATATTAAAGATCGGACAATTAATGCCTTTGAGTAGAAAAAAAAAAACTGAGTACAATCTAGCCAAGTGTTTAAATTATAAACTAATTTTTAAAACGTACACGATAGGGGTGCCCAGGTGGTCGGTCAAGCATCTGACTCCTGATTTCAGCTCAGGTCACGATCTTGAAGTTCGTGAGTTCAAGCCCTGCGTTGGGCTCTGTGCTGACAGTGCAGAGCCTGCTTGGGATTTTCTCTCTCCCCTCTCTCTCTGCCCCTACCCCACTCGCATGCTCTCTCTCTCTCTCTCAAAATAAATAAACTTAAAAAAATAAATAAAACATACTCAATAGAACAAACATTTAAAAAATAGAAGATAGGAAACAATAAAGATACAAACACCGAGTAATAAAATAGGAAACAAAAGACATAACAAAAAACATAACAAAAATTAGTTGCTTGAGAGGCTAACAGATAGAATAAACTTCTGGAAAGAAAGGAAGAGAGGAAAAACAAAGAAACAAAGAATACCAGGGTGGAGCGGCATAAAAACACAAAGTAGAGATTTTCTAAAAATTAAGACGTGGTACAAATAAACTTGGACACCTAGATGAAATGGGCAACTTTCCAGAAAAATGCCAATTGCCAAAATTGACCCGAGAAGAAATAGAAGACTAAATTAAATTTGTGGCTGGTAGTAAAACTAAAATGGCAATGTAAAATATACTCTTTCAAAAAACCCGAAGTCCAAGTAGCTCTTCAAGTTTTATTTACTACATTTTTACAGAACAGATGTGGACCTCTATCTTTGTATTTATTTTTCTCTGTCTCCTGTGCTAAGAATGGTGTATTAGTCTCTGATGATTAAGGTGTTTCTATCAAACAGAAGGGTGGTTGCTGAGTTTGTTATTTGGTATAAAAAATCTATAATTTTAGCATTTCCATCATGAATTGTGGCTGTTAAGCCTTAAAAAGTATTTTCCATTGCCACGTTTGATACTTTTTGGCTTGAATTCTTTGTATTAGATCAGAATCAGTTCTACTTTTCTGTTTTCGTACCTCCCTTTAGGCCTTGGTCCTTCTCTTTGTTCTTAACTTTTCTCAATAACTTTGTGTGTTCCTCGACTACAGAATATAGTTGGGTTTTACTTTGTAAGTCTAATGAGAACTTTCCTTTTAATAGGAGATTGACACCCACTCACATTTACTGATACAACTTAAAATTTTGTCTTAACTCTGTCACGATATTGTATGATGATGTGTGTTTTGTAGCATTTTCTAGTTTTCATTCTCTGTGAAATGTCTATTCTCTGTTCTTTAATCTATCATCTTTCTTTTCATTTTGGTATGTAGAAGGGTTTGTATTTTTGTCCTAATGGTTACCTTTGTATGTGTACTGTTCTTGGTGCTTTCATTCTGTTTATTTCACCTGTTCCTATCTCGCTTACCAGATTTTGTGGGGATCCTTTACCACTAACCCGTTGCCTCGCCAACAGTCAGTGACCCAATTCTACTTTTCTCTTTCGTCTCCTTTCTCCCATTTCCAGTTCCATCATTTGTATAAAGAAGTTTTGCATAGAAATATGGAAAAGCCAATCAGCGAAAGAACAGATTGTTTTAAAACCGAGAATAAACTACAGGAAGAAAACAAGTGTTGCAGCCACAAGTATGAACAGAAGCTCAAATCCACTAGGCATTAGAAAGGTACAAATTAGAATGGTACGGGGTTTTTGTTTGTTTTTTGGTTTTGCCTAGCCAAAAAAAAAAAAAAGGGGGTGGGGGCAAAAAACTAAAGCCTGGCAAATGTCGTATATTGGGGAAAGTGAGAGGAAAATGATGCTTCCGTGCATTCCCTGCTGGGGGTCCAAATTGGTCTGACCGCTTTATAGTTTTGTAGTAGAACATCTACCAATTACACTTTGTAGAATACATTGTAGAGCGACTCCTCCCTCCAGGAGACGTAGTCAGGAATATTAATTGAAGTCCTTTTGCCAGAAGCAAACACTTGGAAATGACCCGAGTGCTCAATAGTAGGTCTGCAGAGAAATGCAACTATGTACGCATATAATAAATTCTCTCCAGCAATTGTAAGAGATAAACTGGAGGTAGAGCGTGAGCTCCTACTTGCTGTGTTAGTATTGATGCTTTTTGACCCTCGACAACTTCATTTAAAAGATCAGAGTGGGGGCACCTGGGGGGCTCAGTCGGTTGAGCGTCCGACTTCATCTAGGGTCACGATCTCTCAGTTTGTGGGGTCGAGGTCCGCGTCAGGCTCTGTGCTGACAGCTCAGAGCCTGGAGCCTGCTTCGGATTCTGTGTCTCCCTCTCTCTCTGCCCCTCCCCCGCTCATGCTCTGTCTCTCTCTCTCTCTGTCAAAAATAAATAAACATTAAAAAAAATTTAAAAAAAATAACAACCTGTTGATGGGGCGTACTTCTGGGCGGCAGATTTACAAATTGAGCCAGTATATCAATTAAAAAATTCATCAGAAAGAAAGAAATCAAGCAGCTATTATGGGCGCTCTTAGCTGCCCTTAGGGCAAAACTCAGAAGCCAGAAGGGGGGGATCAGTGGGTGGATGTCTGTTCACCGTCCACAGGAGCCCAGAGGTTTCCAGATCAGAGATCCTCCCCACCAAGCGTCATCGTGGGTTACAAAAGGCATCTCGGGACAGGACACGTGGGTGGCTCAGTCAGTGAAGCATCGAACTTCAGTTCAGGTCATGATGTCACAGTTCTTGAGTTCAAGCCCCACAACAGGCTCTGCGTTGTAAGAACAGAGCCTGCTTCGGATCCTCTGGCTCCCTCTCTTCTCTGCCTCTCCCCTGCACATTCTCTGTCGCTCAAAAATAAATCAATGTTTTTTAAAAATTAAAAAAAAAAAGGCATCTCAATAAATGTGTTATCAATAATAGTTACACAGGAGCACCTGGGTGGCTCAAACCATTGAGCGTCAGACTCTTGATTTTGGCTCAAGTCAGGATCCCGGGGTCACGGAATCCAGCCCTGAAGAGGGCTCTGTGCTGAGTGTGGAGTCTGCTTAAGATGCTCTCTCTCTCTCTCTCTCTCTCTCTTTTTCCCTCCACCCCTCTCCTTCATTCACCCACTCTCTTTCGAAAATAAAAAAAAGATGCGTCTCTAAAAAATAATAATCATAATAGTTCAATAGCCAGATGCATGATTTAGTTAAGAAAATGAATCACGGCCGTTCTGTGGGGTGGGCGGGAAAACTTTCCATTATCCCCACTACTTCCGGTTCCGTAGCCAATTCCTGCCTCTGAAGTACCTAGCGCTTTGCGGTCTGTACCTCTGTGGCATCCTGCAAAACACAAGGATACCTTTTGGAGTTGTTCTCTGAATTCTATTCCCTGCTTCTTTAGTAACCACTCCTAACCGCCCCTCTCGGCCTTTTACAAAGACATCGAAACCGCTCCGAATGTGACCCCCTGTTTCCCTTTCCCCATGGTATTATATAGCTTTATATATTTTTCATACGTTTACTATCATTTTGAGGGATGTGCAGGTGGGAGAGGAGAAAAACATTGTTTTATTTGTTTTACAAAGAACTCCAAACTTATTTTACGAGTGTAATGGTTAATTTTATGTGTCAACTTGACCTGGTCACAGGGCACCCAGATATTTGAGGAAACATGATTCTAGGTGTCTCTGCAGGGTGGTTTTGGAAGAGATTAACATCTGTTTTTTGTTTTTTTAATTTTTTTTAATCTTTATTTTTGAGAGAGAGACAGCGCGTGAGCAGGGGAGGAGCAAAGAGAGGGAGACACAGCATCGAAGCAGGCTCCAGGCTCCGAGCTGGCAGCACAGAGCCCGACACGGGGCTCGAACCCACGAACTGTGAGATCGTGACCTGAGCCGAAGTTGGATGCTTAACCGACTGAGCCACCCAGTCGCCCCCGAAGAGATTAACATTTGAACCAGCCAACCTGTTTGGCCTCCCCAGTGTGGGTGGGTCTCATCCCTAAGGACACGAGAATTCATTCTCTCTGTCTATCTTCACTGGGCCCTGGGTCTTCTCCACGTCTTCAGATTTGGACTCAGACTGGAAGTCTAGCACAGGTTCTCCTTCTCAGGCCTTTGCACTAGGACTGTATGTCACTGGGTCTCCTGGGCCTAAAGCTTGAGGAGGGCAGGTCTTGGGACGTCTCAGCCTTTGTAATCACGTAAGCCAATTCCTTGCAATAACATACGTGTATATTTATATATGTGTATATATGCCCATGTTTCTCTGCAGAACCCTGAGTAATACAATGAGCAGGCTCAGTTGCACGCGCTCAGGCTATGCCATCCTTACGGAGTTTTAGAAACAAAAAGGGACTGACTTCTTATTTATTTTTATCGCGTTTTTGCATCTTTTTGTGTTTTGGGTTCCGGCCCACCTTTTAGTATGACTGAGACCGTTTTGATTCTTGAACACCCCACCCATTCGTCACATGAGTTCCGGATCGGCCAGAAACTTGCTTTGATCTTCAGCCCTGGCTAAGACATCACCCTCCATTGCTCTACATCGCTTGTTTTTCACATTATGCTCTCCTCGAGGATCCTTAAATAGCGAGCGGTAACTTAAGCTCTTGCCCCAAAGAGCCTCCTCTGCTAGTCTAGATACGCCCAACCTGAGACTCAAGGTCAACAACACTGTTCGTAATCTCTACGAACACTGCGTTCCATCGCGCACATGAGTTGACCTGCAGGTGTTTGCACAGCCAGGAAATGGCAGAATCTGGACAGTTGCATTTAGCGGAAGCGATATCTGTAAATGTCGACATGCCTGATGTTGTGCTAAGTGCTGGGGTTACAAAGGTGAAGGTGACAGGGTTCCTCGCTAATAAATATATGGTGTAGAGCTGTGGTCCTCAAGCCTTTTTGATGACAAAGTATAGTCAGAAACACAGCTCATCTAACGACCTGGTTCATACACCCACATGGATAATTAAAGCAAAAATTTCAGGAAACAATGTTTAAGTTTCTTCATGCAATGTACTTGCATATGTGTCTGCTATAATCTATTTAATTTAGAACGTTAGACCACAATACGCTTATGTTGATTTTACAAGCCAACAATGGGCCCTGACCAACAGTGTAAAACAAATGATTTCAGACAACCGGGAACACTGTGAGAATCATCTTGAGCTCTAGATGTAGAGCTTTTCTTCCAGATGCTAATGGTGATGTTTATTTTTAGCTTGGACGCCTGCCCACCCCTCAGGGCATTGTGTTCATTTATCAACCCCCTGGGTCCTGACAGGACGAAACACAAGTAAGGTAACTTTTAGTGGAAATAATCCTGGAGTGAAAGGAGGCAGGGAAAGGTTGAAGGGCAAGGGAAGGCAGCCGGGCTCGGGACGGGTAGTGGGGGCTGGGTCCACGGAATTACCTGAAGACGTTATCAAAGTAAAGAACAATCAGAAGACCAACTACAGAATCAGGGGGACTTGGGGGTAACACCTGGCGGATAGAACGGCGTGGGGTGTTTTATCTCTTATGTCACTAAGCTCGAGGCTCATTTCCTCCCCCACATCTTGTCTGGCTGCCCTGGAGAGCTTGCACATTTTGGTCGTTCCTCCATGGCTCGCTTACGTTGCATTGATGTGATGTTTTGGGGTCTCGAGAGCAGGGGGGTGCCTTTCTTTGAACCCCTAGCATCCCGCTAAGCGCCTGGCAGCCTGGCACACGGAGATACTCAGGACGCGTCCCCTGGGCTTTTCGAAGTCTCGCCTCCTGCACCGTGACGCGGACTTGGGTGAACTGCTCTCCAGGGCCCTTGCAGTCCGAACAGGCTATGATTTGGGCAGATCTGGGGTGGCCCCTGGCACTCTGCTCCTCGGTGGGCTCACATTCACGTGTTAAAACCTGAATGACCAGTGCACAGGGGAGGCCCTGCTGGAGCAGCTGGAGGCTAATGCTGCAGAGACGGGATTCCAGCCTCCTCCTCCAACGGCTGTGCCCCAGCCAGCGATTTCCTCTGAGGTCTGGATTGGTCCAGGGAGCAGCAGAGGGCTGGCAAAGAGCCTCTATATATCCCTCGGAGGGAAAGGCAGTCCCAGACAGTTAAGGAGTTCTCAAAGACTCGCTCTGCTGTGCAGAATCTCGTGTTCAAAACAGAGACGCTGAGCCGCTTGCCACAATGTGCAAAGGACTCGCGGCTTTGCCCCATTCGTGCCTGGAAAGGTGAGAACCAAGTTATTTTGGCTTAAGAGATGGAAATCCGGAGAATCTTTGTGCAGGGGTGGATATCTAGAGGTGATAGAGAGCTGTTGTTGTTTGTGCGGAAACAGGTGTGGGATTACAGATTGGGGCTCGCCTCCTCTCTGGTAACAGCACAGAGGCTTGTAAGATCTGAGCAACAGGAGACAGATAGATGCACCATGGGGTATTTCGTGCATCATTTAAGATCTCGAACTTCATTTCCTCCAAGGAGATGCCTCGTCCATAGGGTGCTTGCTCAGAGTCAGAAGTGTATGGTTAAGAGCAAGAAATACAATATCGAATCGCCTGTGTTTGAATCCCGGTCCTACTGTTTTGTGGGGTCGGGCAATTTATTTACTCTCCGTATCTCAGTTTCCTTCTCTGAAACGGAGATGCCAGTAACCTACCTCGGGGGCTGCTTATGAGGACTGAATGAGTTACTGTATATTAAACCCTCAGCCCACTCCCTGGCACCTAGGAGAACTGTGTAAATGTTAACCTTCATTGATTAATGTTCGTGGACAGAGAGAGAGGCAGGTTTGCCAGGAGGAAGAGGGGATTTCTCATTGTGCTGTGTATCTTGATCCCACTGGATAAAATTAGCCGGAACCCTGGCGAGAAGAAGGCGGTTGGGACACAGAGGTTATTTATTAGCTAGCCTTCCTTTTTAGATAAATGGGAAAATACCTTTGAGGTTCTCTGGTTATCCTTAAGGTAGACAATATTCTGGAGGGAACCCTAAGCATCTGGGCCAAGTAAATAGAAGAAAACAAATATCGGACTTGTTAGAAAAGTTAACCCAACAACCCTACCTGATGCACAGAAGTAGGGATGTGTATTTTCCTCTTATTTCTTAAGCATGGATTTGATCACATTTGGTGCGAGGCTTCATTATTTAAAGGAAATAAAGTGATCTGTGTGCAACCTAACTCCATCTCTAAAGGCTCTGGCAGTGTTTGCCTAAGAAGGTTGTGTTCCACGGGCTATTTATGATTTCTCTCGTCTCTTACAAGCTCAGGTCTGACCCCTATTACTGTTTTATATCTGATTCATGATCAACCGTAATATTGAATCCCTTTTTGTATCTTTGAGTGCACAGTGACATCCTATGCTCCAGGATATAACTAATGTGCACGTGGGATACTTGAGGGTGGCCAAGGAGCAAGCATGTTTTCCTGGATTGCCTGAACCTTCTCATTCACTGGCATGTGGTAGAATCTTCGAATTGTGTCCTACTCATTCTTGTTTTTTGTGGTCCATTTCCATTGCAAATAGAGTCTGATTTCCAAGGACAATGCTGAGAGGAGTTTTTAGAGGAATGGGATTGTGCAACTGTTAGCACACGTTCGTGGAAAGAGTCTGAGACTATTGGGGTTCCTGGGTGGCTCAGCCGGTTAAGCGTCCGACTTCAGCTAAGGTCATGATCTTGCGGTCCGTGGGTTCGAGCCCCGTGTCGGGCTCTGTGCTGACAGCTCAGAGCCTGGAGCCTGTTTCAGATTCTGTGTGTGTGTCTCTCTCTCTCTGACCCGCCCCGGCTCATGCTCTGTCTCTCTCTCTCTCTCTCTCTCAAAAATAAATAAATGTCAAAAAAAACAAAAAAAAAGAGCCTGAGACTATCTATTCTAAGGGAAGCATGTTGCTTGAATGAATGCATCCAAACCCATCATCTTTGTTCTCCTCTCTGTCTCTCACCTCCCTCTTCACCAGATGCCCACCCCCCCCATTTCTCTCCACACTACAAGAGGAACGTTGGTAGGTCTCAATGCTTAGGTAAAGATATCTGAAGACTCATACATAAGAAATTAGGACAACATACATGCATACAAAACTAATCTGTTTATAACGCAAAGCTCTGCTGAAGAGTGAAATTGCACCTTTCAGTTGCTTTGGAAATAAAATTCAGTTTACCGAAACCAGATTAGCGTGTTGTGATTTATCCTGGTGGAAAGAGGACCGGTGAAGGAGTTAGGAGCAGATTCAGTCTTGTCATTATCTACATTTGCACCCATGAGCAAGTTCTTTCACTGCCCCGGGATTCTATCTTCTTATTGAATCAAGGAGACTTGGATTTGCCATTCTCCAACATCCTTTTCCATTCTAACATAGTTTCAATATGTTCAAAGCACAGTTGAATTCTGTGGCTAGCAAGAGATGCAATTAAAGGGAAATTTATCAAATTGATCTCTCTGTAAACATTTGGGAGCCAAAAAGACTCAATTAATGAAAAATCATCAAGAACCGAACCCTGTGCTGAAATCATGGCTGTGGCAGAAGCAACCTGCTCATAAGAAAGCAAACTTTACTTCGTGTACCGGGAGATTTAATCCCAGAACATATTTCTTTTTTCAACGTGGAGGGAAGCATTAAACCAGAGTCAACTTTTACATAATGATAGAAGCTATTCTTTCTTTCTTTAGATCTTTAAGATCACTGCTTATTAAAAGTCAAAGTTGACCTCACGTATTTTTATATATTTAACGAGACCAGTGGGGCGCCTGGGTGGCTCGGCAGGTTAAGCGTCCGACTTCGGCTCAGGTCATGATCTCACAGTTCGTGAGTTTGAGCCCCGCATCGGGCTCCGTGCTGGCCATGCACACGTTGTTTCTGTCTCTCCCTCCCCGTCCCCTGCTCCCACTCTCTTTCTCTGTCAAAATAAATAAACTTAAAAAAAAATTAAAAAATAAATATGGCTCTTTGGAAGAAGACAAAAATATTCTAAAATGAAAAGTGTTATGATGATTCCCAAAAAGTTGTTAGTGTAATATAAGCAGCCGGGGTGATTATTATAATTGTTCTCCCCCAGTGCTGACTAGTCCTGTCACCACGTTCACGGTTCACACCAACCCAAGAGGGGAGGAAACAAATAATGAAGACTTGGCCTCTGACAGAGAGTTTTCCCTGGGATATTAATGAAGTGTCATGAACTCCTTACCTCTGCCAGCGTCTGCTGTAGATCTGATTTCTTTTTTTATTTCTTTTTTTATTTTTTTAATGTTTATATTTGAGAGAGAGACTGAGAGACTGAGTGCAAGCAGGGGAGGGGCAGAGAGAGAGAGGGAGACACAGAATCCAAAGCAGGCACTAGGCTCCGAGCCATCAGCACAGAGGCCGATGCGGGGCTCGAACTCACGAAACGGGAGATCATGACCTGAGCTGAAGTTAGACGCTTGACCAACTGAGCCACCTGGGTGCCCCTGATTTCTGTTTAAGGTGGTGAAAATATTTTCAATCCACAGTTCACAGGGAAGCTTCTGGTCATCTCCAGTTTGTGGGAATTTCAGGAGCTGTGCAGGGTTAATAACAAAGGTGATATTTTGGTACTTTTCGTTTATATTTATTTTTACTACACATTCCATTTTTTCCTCCTCTTTGATTTATATGGGTCTAGGTGTGGATAATTTAGAATAGAAAGGCATCTAATAAGCAGGGCCATTAATCAACTAATCTTTTAAGGTTGTTAAGCCACGTGGAAACACCTTGCTGAGTGGGCCAAGGCTCCTGGGTCTGCAGGATTAAGTAAACCCAGCTTTTTCAAAGGCATGAACACACCCTTGGGCCAACCGTGGAGAGAACACTGTAGCAGTGAAATTGAACAAGTCATAGAACCAGTAAGAGATCACCAAAGAAGCCTACAGAGATAGGGGTGGAGCCTCCAGTTAACGTTAGGATCATGCTTTCTGCAAATAAGTATGAATTTGAACCCTGTTGTAGCTCATCGTCTTGTGATATAATCGCCAATATCAATCGCCAATTGAAACACTATAATGTTAAGGAAGTAAATGAACTAAATTGTTCATAAATTTCAATAAACTAAATAGTTCAATAAAGTTGAGGGGTGGGGAATCACTAAGAATAACTTTGTTTTGATTCTTACTGATGCCACAGTATTGATCAGTTCTCTGGCTTGCCTTTCAAACCTCCATACTTGCCTTAGGCGTAAGGACAGAGGACCCAGACCCTGCTCTCAAGGAAACTGCAGCCCAGTTAGGGAAAGAAACAAGAAAGCGTATGGAAATTAGCTGAGATCCACTATGAAGGAGTAACTGCACGGAGTTTCCCTGACCACCAAAAGCTCTCTGAGCCCCCCCCTCCCCCTTCCCCCCCAACCCCACAACAGCTTTCGGTGGTCAGGGAAAATTTGCAGGAAGTTTCCAGAAACGATACTTAGGCCAGGCTCATGAACTGAGTCTCAGGAAGGAGTTAGCCAGGCCTATATGGGAAGAGCCCAGAGGAAGAAGGTGTTCCAAGGCCATCTGCGGAACCTACCTGGGCAAAGTCAAGGAGGGGAGAGGGCCCAGGGAGCGTGACTGCTGTTCGGACTCCTTTGTACTCTTGGTGTTATCCTCCCGAGACAAGCACAGAGGGAACTTTGAATTTCTAATCAGTTACCCTCCTGTGCCGCATGTCCTTTTTTTACTGTCTCCTGGGGACCTGTCAATTTCCCATCCCCTCCTGTATGTGAAGATTGAAGAGATCTGCTCAGGAGGAAAGATATCCCCACCCCTTTGCCTAAAGAGTTTATTTACTAAAAAAGACAATCTGCCCTTGGCATATAGTAGGTACTTAATAAATATTTTTGTCTAGAGAACGCATGAATAAATTTACAAGTGGAGACAGACTTGCTCCCAGGGTGGCCTGGTGCTTCCTCTGCTTCCAAAGGGATCGGGAAGAACAACAGTGATATTCGGGGGTTTCCAGGGGACAGAGTGTGCATGTTCCAAAACAAAGAGGGATTTCCAGGGTGGCGGGGATGGCGGGGAGCGGGAGGGGAGGAGTAGGAGAGGGAGGAGGGTGGGGAGGAGACTCCCTCCAGCATTTCTGCAACTTCCATAGGAAAACTGTGTTAAAGAGGTGAGTGTTCTTGTTTCTAGTGAGGGTAGATGCAGCTGTTGGTGAAGCTTCTAACACCCTATGACTTCAGCTCTTTCTCGAGCAGTTACTACGCCAGCTTTTCTGATGAAAAGCTTCCTTCCCTAAAGGAGGCACCTCTTCCTCGTCTTTCGGTCAGCCTGGCCTATGTTGAAACACCAGATATCAACTCAAAACACGCTTGGATCCCAGAACCTTCAGTGTGGAAGGATCCTTGAAAGGTCATCTAATTTTTCCGGGGCACCTGGGTGGCTCAGCTGGTTAAGCATCCAACATCAGCTCAGGTCATGATCTCACAGTTTGTGGGTTCGAGCCCCGTATTGGGGTCTCTGCTGACAGCTCGGAGCCTGGAGCCTGCTTCGGATTCTGTGTCTCCCTGTCTCTCTGCCCCTCTCCTGCTCATGCTCTGTCTCTCTTTCTTAAAAGTAAACAAACATTAAAAATTTTTGAAAAATTATCTAATTTTCCCTTCTTTCGCAAACACCACCCACTGTTATGGGACAGCTGATATCTAGGGATGGGGTTAATGTTTCTCCGGCTCTCTGTTCATGGCTTTTGTCTGTCCTGCTGGCCAGAAAGCAAAGGAACTAAACTTTAATTAGTTCCGTCAGAATCAATCCTTAGTAACAGGAACCAGACTCTGGCTGGAGGCCAGAAGATAGCAGGTTCCTATCTCTTTCTTTAAAGTTCCAATCAGTTCTCAGATAACATTGAGCCTGCACTGTATTTTAAAGGCTGAGTCACCCAGAGGATAAAGACAGCGAAAGCCTGTTTTTGACTGCCTGAGATTACACATTTTAGGAATGCTGAAAAAAACCCAGTCAAGTAAACCCAGAGAAGGACACAAGCTCACAGTCTGTTCCCTGCCTCCACATTAGTGGTGAGGTGGAGTAAAAAGAACACCGCGCTCGTAACTCTACCTCTGTTATTTCCTAGCTGTGTGAACTCGAGAAAGTCGCTAAACCTCTCCGAGCTTCATTTCCTCATCTGTAAATGAGGATACTTTTCTTGTTGGGGAGAGATGCTATAACCCCTGTGAAAGACTTCATTGCCTTCCATCCTTCTTCCCCTCTTCGTGGGTGATCGGGAGTTAAGTCTCAATTATGGGCCAAGGCCTTTGACAAAACTTATTGACTTTCATCCTTCCTCATCGTAATCTCATCTCTTTCTTGTTTTAATAGTGAAGACGAATTTGTCAGTACGGTGTTTTTACCATTTCATCTACAATCCCTTCAGCAGGTGTCTCCTTTAAGAACAGACCGGCTCTCCACAGAACACTAAAAGACATTAAAAACCAGGACCATACTTAAACATGAACAACTCTTGAATATCTGTAAATATCCAGTAAACATCCAAATATCCTCAACGGTCTTTGCAGTCGGGTTGTGTGAATCGGGATCAAACAAAGATCATACTTTTGTATCGCTATTACTGAATTATATTATTAGGTGGATAAGCACTAGCCACGGATCTAGTGTTCTTTCTACAATTAACCAGGCTCAGTTATGTAAAAGCACTTCTCACAGAAGCACCTAGAGACTGAGAGGCCAGCGCTTTTATCTGGTGGAGAGACATTAGCAATTGTTGGGGGTGCTGGTGGGAATTAATGTTTTATTTTTGAGAGAGAGAGAGAGAGAGAGCGAGCATGAGCAGGGGAGGGGCAGAGAGAGGGGAGGGACAGAGGATCCAAAATGGGATCTGTGCTAAAGGCAGTGAGCCCGATGTGGGGCTCGAACTCACAAACCATGAGATCGTGTCCTGAGCTGAAGTCCGAGGTCAACCGACTGAGCCACCGAGGCGCCCCAGAAATCCTATTTTGAAGCGATCTGACAGAGCAGGTGTGGCGAGGTGGGGTGCACGGTTCACAAACAACGTTGACGTGAGGGGTTTGTGTCCGGCGCCCTTTCGCCCACCCTTCCTGTCCCTTCACGGACTGCAGAAACCTTGTCACAGAGCCTGCCGGGCTCAGATCACGTTAACTAAGTGCCTACTGCACGCAGCACACCATGCCAAGACCTGGAAGCTAGATCTTTGTTCTACTCTTTTACTTGTCAGTTGCAGGGGGTGGGGGGCGGGGTGAGGAGCCCTCTCCCCCATGGGCTGCTCCAGTAGCTCACGTGCAGTTGCCCCAAGACGGAACAGATACCCCTAAATCTCCCCCCAGGCACAGATGACACATAAACCCCAGGCTCACACGTTGGGATGGATGGAGAGACCCTTACCTCACTCCTTAGTCATAGGAGTCATAGGAATAGGCTTCCTGTCTTTTACTTCTCTTTTTCTTGCAATTATTTGTGGAACACAAGAATCTTTAGATGCACGTGCAAAAGGCTCTACACCTCCTGGAGAGGGTACCGGGTGGGGAATACAGGGGTCCTGAGCCGTAACCTTCACTTCTGATAAGTAGCAGAGGGTGAGTTGTGAGTCAGGTGCCTCTTGGAATGGTGATGAGGCAATTAACATAACCCTCTTCCTTTCTTCCAGTTTTATCACTTTGGTGTGCTTAATTTGGGCACCATGTATTTTGAGGAAAGAGTGTACTTTTATTCTAATTTTGCATCTCCTCCCAAGTCCTGCAGGAAGGCCAGGGAAGTAACTTCGGGATGTAGCTTGAAAGCAGCAATCAATTAAAATGGGCAGTTTTCTTCCACCCACTTTGGATCTCAATGGACTAAATTAAGAACCCCATATTTCTTAAAAATACTCGTGACACATCCAGAATAAACTTTCGGTTTGTGAAAAATCTGTATTTATGTGCAGTGGAATGTGATTCTTTTATTTTGGTGAATTCCATGAAAGGAAAAGATGGTTTCAGTCTCTTGTCAGATCCAGGGGTAATGTAGGTTCAAAGGCCATGGATTCTAACAGTCTGTGATTTCGGTACTTTGTTTACAGCTAACCTAAGGAGTGTAAGCTCCCGGAGGGCAGGGAGGGGAATGTGATATGAAGTCACAGACCCACCTGGCCTCGGGGGTGTGGTTCCGTCGATTGCTTTCACACAGTGTCATGTTTTTCGCCAGTCGGTGGAAAGAGTGGCCCTACCCATGCCCTTCCAAATGCCGCCCAGAGCAAGACTCATCCTTTGCCTTAACAGTGAACTAGTTTCCATCCTTGAGGCTAGAACGAGAAGGGTTGAATCGGGATTTCTAGGCCTTCGTATCTGTAACCAGTTCTCATCTACCAGCCGAGTAGATCCTGGCGTCCTCACAGTTCTTGGGGACTGCTTTGGACCCCAAGAATCCATGCCAGGCATACAGTGCACGATGGCTGCAATTTCTGCCTCCATGAGGACATACAGCTTGCCTCTACCCCAGGCATTAGAAATTGGGTCTGTCCTGGAAAATCTGAAGGTGCAGTCAGCCTAATCATAGGATGCCTGTGTCATCAGCACAGCTGATGCACATGGGACTGGGTTTATTGGCTCTGACCAGAGGGCTCCTGGAAAGCTCAGACAGGCTGTTTCTTTGCAAAGCATTCTATCCAGTTCCCAGGTCAGGATAAAAGAACTTGGCCTGACATTCTTTTTTTTTCTCCTTCAACAAGGAAATAGTGCAGGGTTGAAAGGATTCAGCCAAGCAGTCTCTAAATGCTTTGGGCAGTCAACATCTGACCATCCCAATGGTTCCCTGAATAGTAAAAGAGGCCAAGGCCATCGGTCTGTATTCTACCCGTTCTTCTCTCTCCTATCGGACTGCTTCCGGGGACACTTCTCAAATGACACCTAGCCCGTCTGGACAGAATCTCACTCAGATCCTCAAACTCTGCCTTCCAGAAAGATGTTGGAACCACCACACTCAAGTCACATGAGGAGACGCAGCATGAAGTAAAATACTTGAAAAATGTAAAGTGCTCTCTCCTCTGTAAGTGCTTATTATTGGTAGCAAAGTGGAGCTGTTTTGGTCAAGCTGCTACTTTTTGACATCTTCTTGTGCAGAACATCTGTTTCGGGAGGAGGCCCTTGTCTGTGGGGATTCGGGAAGGTTGGAAGGGATCAAGATGTTCCACTAACAAAGTCATTTGTTGTGTTTGGCAACGTATTTGAAGTGACAGTTAACAAGAGATACCTGAGTCAAGACCGTGGGACCGAATGACCTATGCACTTTGGGACAAGGTCAACAGTGCAGGTCACACTGAAGACTTTCTCCAAAGAGCCCACCGTCTAAGATCTGGTGCTGGTGCTTTCGGAATGACAAGCTTCCAGAAGCTTAGACTTCGTTTCCCAATCCCCCTAATCTAAAAACACGTACGTCAACTGAACATGCACATTTATACATGTGCACCTGTGCGTGCACACACACACGCACACACACACCCCTCTGATATTTTCTACAACTTGACAAAGAGATGGATTGTTTGTTGAAATCAGAGATCCACGCAGACAAATCGAAAGCAAAGCTGTTCGCCGAGATGGGCGTAGATTGATGGGGATTTTTTCCTTTTCCAGCAAACATGTCTCCTACCTTCATAGTCAGCGTTTACACTTCCTCCTTTAGCTGGCAGTATTGAAGGGAAAACCTCTGTAAGTTGGGATTTTCTCCAAATTCTCAACCGAGGGTTCGAAAGCCTTTAGATTTTTTTTTTTAATTGCCCCCTAACTTTTATTTTCCAGATTCACTGAGAATAGCTTAACCTTTGTTTCTCTTCCTGAGTCACACAGGGCCCTTCGTAATTAAGCCAGAATGAGTACCAAAGGCTGGAAGGGTAGGGAGGGAAGGAATACGTGACTTTCGTCGGCCACTCATAGAACACGTTTTATTAAATGCATACTGGCTTAAGAGCAAGAAAAAGGTAAGAATAGCAGAGACTACAGATGGTTATGACCGTCTAGAAACGAGTGCCTTGTACAATCTTCATTGCTCAGATGCACGCAGTAAAGCCAAGTGCCCAGAATTGATGGATTCTGCTTCTTGAGGGGAGTGTGGTATGTTTTTCTCTCTCCTCTATTACCCCCAACTCAGAATCAGAGACTGAGAGTAGGAGCAGAGTCACAGACAAACCCCTTCTTTTATAGATGAGAAGACAGGTCCAGACCTTTTGACGACTTGTCCAAGATCACAGAGCTGGTTGGAGTTGGAGCTAATTCAAGGTCTGCAGCTTGACTTTTCACCTTTGTTTTATCTGATGGACTTTAATTTATGAGTTTTGTACGCCTCCACTTTTAAAATACTTCTTCTTCCCTAGACACCATCCTTCAAAAGATTTTGGCTACCAAATAAACTGTCGTCTTTAAGAAAAAAAAAAAAAATGTGTCTCCCCATGTCAACTTGCCAGATGCCTATAGCTGCCAGTGAGAATAACCGAACAGGACAAGTCAGGCTTATCACATAGTGATTAAGGGCCCAGGGGCTGAAAGGAGATTGAGTTTGACTCCTACCATTGTCATTGATCGGGTGATTTTGGACAAGCTTCTCTGTAACTCAGTTTTCTCATCTGTAAGGTGGGGATAATATCGATACTTCCTTCACGGGGTTGTTATAAGCGCTAGGCAAGGTTATGCATTAGATGCGTTGAGTCAAACCGTTTAATTAGTGGACATACACGTGCTTTGTCTTAGTGCGTGATTTTTCTCAGTCACCTTCACGTTGGGAAAGCTTTGCCGCCAAGTATCAGGATGGGGCTACAACAGGGAACCGCAAAGCATCCAAAGGTAAATGGGACAACTCCCCGTGCCAGTTTCCCTTCTCCGTCTGTGCCTCTTTTGTTGCATTGCAGAATGTTCTGCCCTCTTCAGTGAACATTTCTCAGGCCACATCTCAAGGGTTTAACTAGATACTCGACCATTTAGAAGACACTGTCCTTCCCATCTACTTTCTGTGGCATGGCCCTAGCCCCTCTCTGGCCCTGCTTCCTCGGGTCTTTTGTCCCTTGTTGTGTTTTATATCCGACGGTCTCCTATCAGCCGTGACTTGCATTTGCGATACATGAAATGACAGGTGCATTTGTCTAAGATCCCTTGTGCCTTCTGTCTAGAGGAGGGTGCTCAGCCCGGGGATGCCCGCTTTGCCTCTCGCTGGTGACCATCTGCTCGGTTCCTGGACCTTGTGTCTATCCCGAGCCCAGATCTCTAACTTAGTCACTCCCATCCAGTCCCAGCAACCACACAATGTGGGGCATCCCATTCTTCGGTTCCCGGTGTGTGGGCACCACAAGGCAGACTGCGTGGCTCCCTGAAGGAAAATGAAGGAGCGCCATAAGCACGCTGGAGAGAAGTTTCCAGGATCCCGACCCCACAACACACCCTATACGCTTCGAAAGCTTCTTTGGAATTTTCGGAAAACGTCTTAGGAAGACGAGGACGTCTGTAGTAAACTTGGGGAAGGATCCCTGGGGAGCTGGAGGAAGCACAGGAAGTGAGTATCTGTTTGGGGACGCAAAGCAATACTGTCACAGGGTCTATCACAGACCCCCTATCGCACAGGGTCACAGCCAAATCATTCACCTCTGCCCCCCCAACCATCAACCCCTTGGGGAGACTTTCTCTGTTTCTCCCTCAGGGGGAAGGTGGCCCTCCAGCCTCTGAGCTCTCACGGAACTTTCGCATCTTCCTTGTGGCTCATGCCACTTTTTCCCCCACTTTTGGGTATTTAACAGCACCTACTTTAATTCTTATCCCAACCCTGCAAGGGAGGTGTTATCAACATCACTGTTTTACCAATGAAGAGGCATGGCAATAGGTGTCGGGCCCAAGGGCAGACAATACACTCTGCATGCGTGAGTCCCAACGTGCTAATTTCACATCTAGAGCTTATCCCAGCTTATCACAGCCACATCCTATAGACACATCTGCTCCATCAGATGGAAGGTGAGGAACAATCTCTTAGCAATTGCGTGGAACATTCCCCTGTGCTCTAGTACAGTGCCCGACAGACTGGGCTTAACTCTATTAGAGTCTGAGAAGTGAATGAATATAGAAACGAATGTGGGAATCCATGAGCAGACCGTTCCTGAAAACAGAAATCTTGAGAAGATTAAGGGGCTGTTAGCAGGATGTTGGCGGCAGGAGAGAAGAAATGGCGTGAAATCAAATTCCGGGCCTCAGACAAAGAAATAGTCCTGTTCCTCACAGTTATGTTATTATTTTGCTCAACGAACCCTCCTAATAATTTGCCAAAGATAAATGTTAACCAACTGGTTTTGATTATTTGAGGTAATGCATTTGGATCCAATACATAAATTCACGGGGAGAAGACACGTTACATTGTGGGAACCATAATTTTATTAAGTGATGTGACACATGTTACTGTTGAGTAAGGTCTCAATAAATAGAATTTCACTCCGTTTCCTTTCTTCCTTCTTCAACATTCTTTATGACTCATCTTATGTCCTTCTTTTGTAATATATAAAACAAGTTAAATAAGGCAGGGGCCATGTGCAACTAGAAACGTTCAGTCTGTAAAGTCCCTTAAATTAGAAAAGCTTAAAGCAGAATGGTGTGGAGATGTTCAAAGGCTACGGCTCACACTAGTGTTCAGAGAAGCTCTCGTGGGAAGGTCGCTGGCCCCTCTACTTGGGGAATTAAAATAAACCATAAATTTCTGTCCTCAACTTGAAGACAACGTTCCCACTACTTATTATCTGGCTTCCCAACTGAATTACCAAAAGTCCAGAAATCCTGCCAACAATATTTCGAATAAGACAGGGAATTGGAGGTCAAAGGGAAATAATCTGCTTCTATCTTGTCTGTCTCGTCCCCCCACGGCCTCTTTCATCACCCCCAATAACCTGCTCCGCATGATGGATGTGTCAGGCACAGGCCATGAAAGCATGGGAAATGTCTCAATTTCCACGGGAACCCTTGGTACGGGATAGCCAGTGCTTGGGAAAAACAATATATTTTTTTTGATGCTTATTTATTTTTGAGAGACAGAGAGAGACACAGGCTGCGAGCAGGGGAGGGGCAGAGAGAGAGAGAGAGAGAGGGAGACACAGAATCCAAAGCAGGCTCCGGGCTCTGAGCTATCAGCACAGAGCCCGGTGCAGGGCTCGAACCCACGAACCGTGAGATCATGACCTGAGCTGAAGTCGGACACTTAACCGACTGAGACACCCAGGCGCCCCTCTTCCATTTTTAAATAGCACAAGGGAGGTGATATTGCCACGTAGCTCTGAGCCTCACCAGGCAGCAGCAGACGTCTCTGGATTGTCTTTCCTTGTTACCCCATAGAAGTGTCCTCCAGCTGTGTGCCTTTGCTGTGCCCTCAGAATTAGCTGCACTATTCCAAGGTAGAAGCCTTCTGAAAGGGGCTCATCTGGCATGTTAGTCACCCAGATCTTTGTTGAACATATTTTATTCTGTTCCATTCCATTCCATTCATCCATTCAATAAACATTTAGTAACATGTGCAAGATGCTGTGATAGAGATAGGAGGGCAAATATAATTAGGCAGCAATAAGAATAGGTAACACTTACAGAATATTTGCTATGCTCCAAGTGCTATTCTAAACATTTCAATGCATTAATTTATTTAGCTTCGTATCATAGATATGAGATTGAGTGAGATATATTATCACCATTTTACATAAAAAAATGGAGGCTCAGAAATTAAGCAACTTGCCCAAAGTCACCCAGCTGGTGAGAAAGAGTTGGAACATAAACCCAAGCAACGTGGGCTTGTGCACTTAGGAGGTAAAGCAACTTTAAAGTACTTCGTTAATTTCAAGGTGCTCTAGGAGACCAAGGACGCAAGATTCGGTACTCACCCGCAAGAAACCGGCTATCTCGCCGGAAGTACATACATATGGAGCTGAGACGTACATTCGTGAGGGACTAGAGTAATTGAGTGAAAATGGGCCGCCTGCAACTTTGCAGAAAACAATGTGTTCTGGGGTGCCTGGGTGGCTCAGGTCAAGATCTCATGGTTTGTGAGTTTGAGCCCCGTATCTGGCTCTGTGCTGACAGCTCAGAGCCTGGAGCTTGCTTCAGATTCTGTGTCTCCCTCTCTCTCTGCCCCTTCTCCACTCTCTCTCTCTCTCTCTCTCTCTCTCTCTCTCTCAAAAATAAATAAAACATTTTAAAAATTTAAAAAACAAAACAAAACTACAATGTGTTCTATCCCTGGCTCCGGAACTTCTTAGAGATGTTGGGATAAGATCTCCTGAGATCTTATAAAAAACCTTTTAATTTCCATAAGCCTTGGTGTTTTGTGTTTTCTTTTAAAATAAGAGGAGGGTGGGGTGCCTGGTGGCTTAGTCAGTTAAGCAACCAACTCTTGATTTCGACTCAGGTCACGATCTGCTGGTTCATGAAGTTGAGCCCCACATCGAACTCTGCACTGACCGCTCAGAGCTTGCTTTGCTCTCTCTCTGTGTGTCTCTCTCTGCCCCTCCCACCCTCTCTTAAAATAAATAAACAAACAAAAAAGTAAGGGGAGGGTAAATTACAAGCCCTCTAAGGCCCCTTAACTATGCCTCGATTTTGTGACTTGTTACCAGAGAAGGCAGAAAGAAGTGTAGGCTGGGGTAGTTACTTTTCAGGAAAGGAGTGAGATTCGTTTGGCTCTTCAAGTAGTGGAACAGCTGTAAATTGCCACTTCGACAGTGGGAGAACAAGACCATGTGCGTGGGAGATAGCGGGGAGACCAGCAGGAATAAGATAGACATTTTCCGCCACTGGCGTAGGAGTGTTAGCAAATCATCATCATGGTCACTGTCCTCATCCCTGCCATGTGCAGCGTGCGTGGTAAATATTTCAGGCATTAATCCAAGTGCTTCATATGGAGTAACTCAGTTTATCAGCATAAGAACCTTTAGAGGTAGGTGCCATTATTGTGTCCATTTTCCGTCTTACAGATGAGAAAACAGAGGAGAAGCAAGGTTTAAAAACTTGCCAAAAGTCACAGAGGTAGTGGGTAAATCTGGATGGTTTGGCTCCAACATCCATGCCCCTAACCACCATGCTATTCTGTCTCCTGCCTTTTAGTTCTGGTATTAATTTGATTCTATGGGTAAGAGCTCAACGTTCCGCTTTGCGCTGCAAACTCTTGGCAGTTATATAACCTGAGACGGGCTTTTACCACAGTTGGGAGGAGGACATTTTCTTTGCCAAGGGCAGAGAAGAGATTTAACACAATTCAACATGCTATTTGTCATTGTAATCATGGAATTGAGATCTGGAAAGTGTCTTCTGAGATCCTCTGGACAGACCCAGGTGGTTATATATGACTTAAGTTATCCAAAACAACTGGTTGCTTTTCTTTTCTTGATGATTCTTATTTTTTTTTTCAGCAATGGAAACTTTGCCACATATAGTTCACTTTTCCCATGGTTTCATCACCATATGGTTACTGAGTTCTCCCGAACATTTACTGTTTTAATTTAAGCAATCCTGTGTTTGTGTGGGGGGTACTTTTTCACACTTACAGGTGACTGGTTTTGAACAATTTTAAAATGGATACATCATTATTTATATTTCTTATTTGAAGCTTCATAATGCTGTGGGGCCCTTGCTTGGGTCTGGATACCATTTTGGATAAGCTAGGAGCTCTGGTGCTAAGGGCAAGTCTCATGGGCACCTTATTTCTTTGCCCTTCTATGGTCCTACCAACCCCCCTGGAGTCCTGCGGTGTGGGCTGGACAAGGGTGGTGGTTTGAGGAGTTGGAGAACACTGGACAACTGTCCTCTGACTTGCTTCAGGAATGCCCTCTTGTCCCTCTGTTTTTCGGTCTCTTCCTTTAGCATTCATTAAAAGCAATTCTCTTCTCTGAGAAGAAGCCACCCTATTTCCCTGGTGAGTTTAGGGTCTTGGAAAACAAAGGCCAGAAATGGAGTACTGCCTTCAATTAATATCTGCTTTTGGCCTTACAGCACAGCTTTGTCAGAGGTAAGAATGCACAAATGCCTGAGTACCTCAAGCATTGTCTCAGAACTATGATTGAGGGAATACAGATTCTTAAAAGTAAGAGGAAAAACTCTATGGAGAGGAAAACACGAACTAACACCTCGGTAAATTAATATTTTGTGTAAATCACTGTTATTATCTTTTTTTTTAATTTTTTTTAACGTTTTATTTATTTTTGAGACAGAGAGAGACAGAGCATGAACGGGGGAGGGGCAGAGAGAGAGGGAGACACAGAATCGGAAGCAGGCTCCAGGCTCTGAGCCATCAGCCCAGAGCCCAACACGGGGCTCGAACTCACGGACCTCGAGATCGTGACCTGAGCTGAAGTCGGCCGCTTAACCGACTGAGCCACCCAGGCGCCCCTAAATTATCTTTAAGAGTTGCTACAGATCACTTGCTTTCTGCCCGTTTGCTGTGGGGAGGAGTGAGCTCTCGGCCAGGTAGAGAGCTTACACCTAGATTGTGTGATTGTAAGGAAAGTCCGGTGACCTCGCGTGGTCTTCCACACTCACATGTATCAGGGATCTGGGGGGACAGAGTGTCTCTCCCCCATGTGACTGAGGAAGAAGATGCATCACCAGATAGGGCCGGACTCTATCAACCTGCCCACGTCCAATCTGCTTTTGATCAGTAGGAAGCAAACAAGGGTGCCACAAAGATAGAGCTTTCCACACCACCTGTAGGTGAGTCAGGCCCTCCCTTCTGTTTTTGGTCACTGCTAAGACCCTCCTGTCTTCCCCAGAGTAGGGCCACCAGAAATTGCTTCTGACTTTTCCTAATTCTCTCAGTTCGGTATCTTTGTCATCTCGCCAAGAAAGTCATGTTGAAGGTACCAAGAAAAGAGGCAGAGCTAAAATAAAACGAAAGCATTTATTTGGGGTCTCAGAATTGCAGCTCAGAAGGTAAAGATTCGGGTAGCAACTCAGATTGTCATTTCCTCCTCCCCCCCCCCTCCCTTCTGCCAGGGAACAAAAGTCAGGGGTTTTTAAAGACAAAAGGGAAGGCAATGCTTGTATATGTTGTTTACAAAGAATTTCGATTGGAGTTGGTGGCAGGAAACAAATCTTGGCCAAATATAATTGGTTGCTAAGGCAATCACTAAGCAAAACCTCTTACTATCGAAGTAGCAGGTGTTCAGGCTGAGTCCTTGGAATATTTGCAGCTAGTTCAAGGTTTATGATTTCATCCTGTGTGAACGTGCATAAGGCCCAATACTTTAATGGCGTCCACCGCTCCATTTTAAAAGCCCTGGACAGAAGTAACTCCTTTGCATTTCACCTTTCACGGCATGAGGTTCATTCATCCGACCAAGAGAAAATGAGCTTAATGTGATCAAATACTAATATCCCCAAAGGTAAAGGAAACTGCTACAAACCATAATCCTAGGTGGTATAAGGTGAAGTTTCCTGAGTAGAGGTAACGAAGGCCGTGGTGATGATGGTGGCGACAGTGAAGGTAATGATCGTTACAGGAGGGTGGGAGAGACACTGGTGCTTGTCTCACGGAGTCCAAGAAGGAAGCTCGTGGACAACAGAGGGTGAGCCAAGTGAGAGAGTTTGTCGAGGGCAAGTACAAAGCTCTCGAGCATGAGAGGGATCCCGACTGGGTTGCCGCCGAAGAGTTTTGTCTCTGACTTTTTATCCGGACCTTACCAGAAGGGCTGTGAGACTCCACTCACGGCGCTTAGCCCAGGCAGGTCTGGGATGTATGTCTCCTTTTTTTCTCCCCAAACCCCTGCCAGCAGCTTCAGCCTCCCACTTGCAGCTGCGGCCTGCCTCCCCGAGGTCCCTTATCTATCCCTGCCTAATGTTAACCCTTTCCCTACTCAGGATGGCGGTGATGATGGTGATGATGATGGTGATGGTGATGGTGGTGATGATGGTGGTAGTGGTGATGAGGAGAAGGACAACCACCACCACCATGTATTCCATGACATTTATGTTCCAGGCACTATGCTAACTTTCACATACATTCCCTCATGCACTCTTCGCAGAAGGCTTTGCACGGGCAGCACTAATGTCCTTTTTTAACGGACGATGGAACCGAGGCCAGGAGATGTTACAGAACTTGTATGAGGTCACACAGAGAGTAAGTGACTGTTGAAAACTAGCCTAAATCGATTTATTCATATCCAACTCTCAGGTTCGTTTTGGTAGCTAAACATAGCCATTAATGGTGAGCCGTGGGTGACGGCTACCTGCTTCCCTACGACTTTGCTACCAGCTTATGAAAACAAGACCACCATTCGTAACGTGAAACCCAAACGGGCCATACTTACTTGCGCGAATAAATACTAACGAGCTGGTGCGAAAAGGTTTCTATAACTTGTTCTCCAGTCTCAGTAAAGTCCTCATTCTTTGTGCTCCGACCACAACTGGCGGGAAGGATTCAGCCAGACAATATCCTGAGGCCCTTGTGGGTGATATCAGGCAACAAGAAATCTCCAAGTCAAGGCTTGAACGCAAGACTATTTTAGGGATCAAGCTATGGGTGCCGTCTCTAAGGGTGAAGAGAGCGTTACATTCGTATAACCTTTCTATGAAATGGGTGCGCGTTCCCACAATAAGTCACCTGTCCAAATGACTTGAACGCCATTATTGTGCCCGGGAGAGCCAATTATCTACTGAACGAACCTGCATGTAAAAACTCATTGCTAACATGTTCTGCTAACTGGCAAAGCAGCTGATGTTGATCTCAGGAAGGACAGCTGAAATACTTACAGAGGTCACTTCTGCAGCACGGTCTTGGTAAAAAGCTTGCTGACCGCCGGGATAACCTGAGTTCCTTATTGGGGCATGTAGCTGAGGCGAAAGCCTACCCACGCAATGTCACATCGTAGCAATTACAACGGGCTGGGATTTTTAATTTCATTGTCTTGATTCCTTGTTTTGTGTTTGTCCTATTCAACTAAAATACAGACTCCATGAGAGGACCTTGTCTTTTTGTTTCACTGGGGATTTCAAAACCGGTAATAGTGTATGGCATAGGACAAGCATTTAATAATCTGTTGAATAAGTAAGTGAGCAAAAGGCGAATTCTACGGAGGCCTGTCTTTTCTATCTCAAGTACGATCCTCGGAAATAAGGTCAGCTTATTTGAATAAGCACCCGCGTCGACTCCCTAGCCTTTACTGTGCGCTGCCTGTGCAGGACCCGAAAGTAACAAGTCAGTCCGGGGTAGTTGAGGTAGGAGCTTGAACACAAGCAAGGCATGAACTGTCTGTAGTTCATATCGAAGTAGGTTAATTCAGGAAAATGGTAGATTCCAAACTGATACATTTTCTCTCTACTGGAATGACCCGGCACCGTGGGTCTTGATTTTTTTTTTTTTTAATTTTTTTTTTTCAACGTTTATTTATTTTTGGGACAGAGAGAGACAGAGCATGAACGGGGGAGGGGCAGAGAGAGAGGGAGACACAGAATCGGAAACAGGCTCCAGGCTCCGAGCCATCAGCCCAGAGCCTGACGCGGGGCTCGAACTCACGGACCGCGAGATCGTGACCTGGCTGAAGTCGGACGCTCAACCGACTGCGCCACCCAGGCGCCCCCCATGGGTCTTGATTTTAAGAGGCCATGTTCCGAGCATCCTGGGGGCATTCCGAATTTTAGTTCCTGCACTGGCCTGATTTTCCACTGTATTTCTTTCTATTCCGCTAAGGGTTTTCAAGGTCATTTACTAACCCCTGCCTCTCATGAGCCATCGATGAGTAACAAACTCCATTCATCTCAAGCTCCACACACAAGAGCCGCCAACTGGAAGGATTTGCAGCCAGATGGGTCTTGCCTCGTGAACACACACCCTCCGGGCTCCCTTTTCTCTGTCAGTCTCGGCTTGGGTTCTGTCTGTGTGATTCCCACCTTGACCACAGGAGCTCAGAGGACCCCACTTCGTCCCCTGCATCTCAGATTAGCTGATGGCTCTGGAGGCAGTACTCTCAGGCTGTGGAGACTGGCTGCGAACAAGTGTTTTCGAAACTGTTGTTTATCTTTTCTGGGTATTTGTGACACTTTCGGGAGCCAAGAAAACGCGTGTCCTTTTTACTTCTGTGCCACCAAGCTCTGTGGTGTTTCTTCAGCAAGCAGCAGCCTGGAACACTGCCTTCTGATCTTCCGATCAGCTACAGGTCTGCTCTCTAGAGGATTCTCCACTGATGCGCACACTTTCCCACAGCCAGCAGGGGGCATCTACGACACAGATTTAAACTGAATTGACTTTACATTGGATTGTCCCCGAGAGGGGACGGTTTGGGGACACCTCTTTGGGAAATGTAAAATCCCTGTTCTATGCTTCCCCATCTTGGCTTTCCTCTTGACCGTTCCCAACATACGTCTGGAGTCTGGAATGAAAGCTGTGGTTACCACATGTCTTCCAACGGCAAGACTGGTCTTTGCCTCCGGGCTACTTCTGTTTTTAAGTCCTGATAAATTACGGCCTCACAATAGATTCTGATCAGACCCTTAGGGGTTGTGATTGCCTCCCCCACCTCTTCTCCCAGGAGTAGGCCCTACCTGGCTTAAGAACCGACTGAGCAGGCTTAGTTTGAGCCTTACTTGCCTTTCATCTTCTTTAACAGCTAGAAACGGAATTTCGTTCCTTTAGAGTCCTTGTAGTCATTCAGTGGCTCTTCACCTCTCCCCGTTAACCAAATTAAAAAACACCCGAGTCTTGGGCACCTGAGGTGGTTTAGTCGGTTAAGCGACCACCCCTGGATTTTGGCTCAGGTCATGATCTCACGGTTTTGTGGGCTCGAGCCCCAGGCCAGGCTCTGTGTGCTGACCACACGGAGCCCGCTTAGGATTCTCCCTGTCTCTCTGCCCCGCCCCCGCTCGTAGTCTCTCTTTCTCTAAATAAATAAATAAGCAAATTTAAAAAAAATTCTAGTTTCAGGGATATATTCTACGCCACACCCCGGTATTTCACTCGCCCCACCCCAAAATGCAGTTTTACTCTAAGTGAGCAATTCATGAATTCATTTACTGGGTCTTCAATTTTCATAGCAGATTTTTTTTTTTTTGAGCACCTATTTTTTTTTAATTTTATTTTTAATTTTACTTTAATTTAATTTGTTTGAATTTTGTTTACTTTTGAGAGAGAGACAGACAGAGAGAGAGAGAGGGAGAGAGAGAGGGAGACCTGGAATCTGAAGCAGGCTCCAGGCTCTGAGCTGTCAGCACAGAGCCCAGCCAGAGTGGGGGCTTGAACTTGGGGACCACGAGGTCGTGGCCAGAGCCAGAGTCTGACGCTTAACCGTCTGAGCCACCGAGGCACGTCTTTTTTGAGCACCTATTAAGTGCCAGGCCCTGAGCAATGACGTGCTGACATTGGAATCGTGAACAAAACAGATATTGACCCTGCTCTTGGAGACCTGTCACTCCAGGGGTAGATGGAGACAAGACCCAAATAAACATACAGAGATGCATGTGCAAATTGATAAGGGCCGAGAAGGAAAAATACAAAAGGCTCTACAAATACAACAGGGGCAACTGTTAGAGTTTCGTCTCCCTTTGCACTGTCTTCATGTTGTCACATGAGTACCCATTTGAGCTCCTTGAAGTTAGGGCCTGTGTCCATTAATTGGTATATCCCAAGCACTGTGGTCAGTGACTAGAAAATTATCGACCATATAATTTACACGTATGTGCCCTACATTCACCTATTCCAAGGGTCTCCAAAGCAAAGAACCATCTCTGTAACCCTTGAAACACCTCGCACAGGACTTTATATATAGTTGGCTATTCTATATCCTATATTCTACTTGAATATAATTGCATTTTTATTTCATTTTATTATTTTTGATTAAAAAGATTTTTTTAATGTTTATTTTTGAGAGAGAAAGAGAGAGAGTGTGAGTGAGTAGGGGAAGGGCAGAGAGAGAGGGAGACCTAGAATCCGAAGCGGGATCCAGGCTCCGAGCTGTCAGCACAGAGCCCGACGTGGGGCTCGAACCCACGAACTGCGAGATCATGGCCTGAGTCAAAGTTGGACACTTAACCGACTAAACCACCCTGGCACCCCTATAATTGTATTTTTTAAAATCCAGCTATAGTTCTGTTTTGATTGATTGCTTCAACTGTTTTTCATACGTGTGCACCTTAAGGTAGTATCTCTGACTCAATTCACGCATAAGAAGGAAGGACTTAGGTGGCCCAGGGCCTTTGGACATTTGATTTCCTGGCCAGTATACCCACAGAAGGCACAGATTTTTTTTTTTTTTTAATTTTTTTTTTCAACGTTTATTTATTTTGGGGACAGAGAGAGACAGAGCATGAACGGGGGAGGGGCAGAGAGAGAGGGAGACACAGAATGGGAAACAGGCTCCAGGCTCTGAGCCATCAGCCCAGAGCCCGACGCGGGGCTCGAACTCACGGACTGCGAGATCGTGACCTGGCTGAAGTCGGACGCCTAACCGACTGCGCCACCCAGGCGCCCCAGAAGGCACAGATTTAAAACCACAAACCCTACAACTATTCCAACCCTTTTCAGTTTGAAATCGCTAACATGAGTCATCTACAAAAAGAATTATCTCCCTCTGAGCCTTTAATTAAAATCTCACCCAGGCATTTCCAATTGATTTTATTTCAAAACAAGGTTTTCTTTGTAAAACAAAAGCGAGCCGAGACGGGGGTGAGATGGGAGGAGATAAAAACTGCTTCCTGTTCACCAGCATTAATGTAATGTAGCCAGGGCGGTCAAACCGAGCGGAGAACGAGTAGAAATCATAAATGTGTTAGAATGTCTTCTTCTCTAGATGGAGTTGTTTTTGACATTGAGTTAATGTCAGATACATTCAAGTTGATTTTTAAGAGGGGGAGTCAAATGATAGGGTTGAGCTTTTGTTTTGTTTGATTTTCCACTTGGTTTATGTTGATCACAGACGTGTGTGTAGCTATGGTGGGGAGGAAGAGGCAAGGGGGAATGCGTCCGGTCTGTTCCAGGAACTCCTGGGGAGAAAAATGTAGTAACATTGTTTATTCTTGCAAAAAAACATAGAAGGTTTCAAATAGCTTCGACTGCAGCATCTGCCAACGCTTCATCCTTAAACTCTTAGTGTTTTGTAAGAGATGCAATCGTGTTATTCACTCTCCATATTCCTGCAAACTCCTAATTAAACCAAATGGACTTCCTGACTTAAGGACCCTCTTTAACATCTGATATTTGAACACACATTACGCCAAGATTTGAAGCTATGGGAAGAAGTATTTCCCAAAGCCCTGCATTTCCTTTCTCCTTTACATCCCCAGGGCAAATATGAGGAAAAGGGTAACCTGACGTTCTGGTATATGTTTATCAACTCTGAGGAAATGGAATGTAATTTTCTATAGGCAATGTTATAAATGGCCATTGATTTCTAGAACATCCCGTGAAAAGCTTATTTAAGCAGTGATGCAAATGAAATTGTACTAGGGTTCTGATTGATTCTGGTTTTTAAATTTATTTTTTATTTTATTTTATCTTTACATTTATTTATTTTTGAGAGAGAGAGAGAGAAACAGAGTGCAAGCGGGGGAAGGACAGAGAGAGAGGGAGACACAGAATCTGAAGCAGGCTCCAGGCTCTGAGCTGTCAGCACAGAGCCTGACTTGTGCTCGAACCCACGAACCGTGAGATCATGACGTGGGCCGAAGTCGGATGCTCAACTGACTGAGCCACCCAGCCCCCCCCCCCCCCCCCCCCCACCAGATTGATTCTGGTTTTAAAAGGCTTTTGTGGGACATCTTAAAAATTCGACCACCTTTATAAAAAACCATGTATTTTTGTGGGAAAGTACATCCTGAAAGAGTTAACAAAAGAAAAACCCAAGACAGATTGAGTTTGTAAGATGGGATGCCACCTGTCTACACCCAGTCTTTGAAGGCACCTTTCAATCACATCACCTCTTTTTGTTTTCCTACCCAACCTGCGGCAGGCTGAGCGCCGTCCAGAGGCTCCTCTGCTATCCCTGTCTTCATCAGGAAGGGGAGGCAGAGCGAGCCGGCTTCGTCTAACCCGCCTGTCTGCTCTCCCTACTCACCCTTGACACTGGGCAGCGCAGACCCACTTGGGCCTCCCTCCGAAGGACGGGCACACCCCCCTCGTTTTGCCTGGAAGGGCC
Source organism: Herpailurus yagouaroundi (assembly GCF_014898765.1). NCBI lineage: Eukaryota > Metazoa > Chordata > Mammalia > Carnivora > Felidae > Herpailurus > Herpailurus yagouaroundi. The sequence continues at coordinate 9,118,760 of NW_024412470.1, forward strand.
CATCTTTGCTGCTCCGCTTTGCCTCCTCGGAGAAGCCCCCCCTCGCCCCGACTTGCCCTTGTGGGCCAGAGATCTGCTGCCCTCTGGAGCCTCTCCTTGAAAAGCTGCTTGTGATCGCTTACAAGTTTGGGGCTTCAGTGGGCTAGAAGCACCTTGAAGGCAAGGACCAAACTCTGTATGTGTGCGGCGAGCTGCTGACACAGTCAACATGACCAAGGAGGAAATTAACCAAGGGGTGCCGGTGGCTCAGTCGGTTAAGCGTCCGGCTCTTGACTTCGGCTCAGGTCATGATCTCCCAGTTCGTGGGCTCGAGCCCCGCGTCGGGCTCTGTGCTGACAGCCCAGAGCGTGGGGCCTGCTTCGGATTCTGTGTCTCCCCCTCTGTCTACCCCTCCCCAACTCATGCTCTGTCTGTGTCTCTCTCAAAAATAAATACACGTTAAATTTTTTTTTTTTAAAGGAGGAAATTAAAAAATGAAATTTAACAGAACTCCACTCCTTGTAACTTACCCCTTCGTGTCCAACCTGCTCTTTGGCCAGCAATCACATACAAATATCTCTCTTCCTTTTACAAAAAGCAATGGCTCAAACGAAGCAAAAGACACAGGGAGAAGAAAAAGAAACAGAAACTGAGAGGGGGAAAAAAACAACAACCCCCAAACTTCAAGAACCTTCCAAACAAAAAAACCAAGCATATGAGAAACATTCTAAATGTTGGTGTGTGAACTACTGAGTCAAGGTTGAGACTGAAAACAGCTGCTTCATGCACCAGTTTACTTAAGGGTGGGGAGTCAGGGGATATGGGGCCAGAAGGAGAGCATATTATGGGTGAAGTTCTTCAAGAACTGAGTGGGATATTATGACCTGACCCCAAAAATGGACCTGGTGTTTCTGGCACACCAGCCAGCAGAGGGTAGCTACAAATACAGCATGCATCGCCCCTGCCCCTGCCTTCGTAATATCCTCTTTCTTTTCCAGATAAATATTAAATTGGTGACTCTTGTCTCCAGAGCTAGAATATGGCAGGTGGTGGGTGTAGAAATTCTTAGTAACTGGTGGGAATCTTTTTGGATGTTTTAATTTGGCACTTGAAGCTAGGGAACATGGATGAGCTTAGTTGGAAAAATGATTATGCAGTTAGAACTAACTTTGAAGAAGCAGTATTATATGCCAAACACTGTGCTGACTCACATGCATTAGCATATTTAATCATCACGAAAAAGAGGATGTACTATTTTATCGGTCCCATTTTCTGGGCAAAAAATCCAAAACATTGGTTAATTTAAGCAACGTGAAGAGCTTGGAATCGAAATGACACTTATTCTCATGGTTTATATAAGCTCCCCCCCGTGGAACTTTCCGGTTTCGACCAAAGTGCTGTTCTGGGTGCTGGGCTGTGGGATCTGAGCTGGCTTCAGCCAGAGGAAGGGTCCTAGGGAAAGAATGGAAGCAGAAAGAAATGAAAAGGAAAGGACATTGAAGTGACTAAATCTAAATCACAGTTTCAAAATTGTATTTATGATACTAAAGGAAACTATGATATGATTCAATATTTATAGGTTTTTTTGGTAATGGTTACAGATTTCCTTAATTTTTTCTATCTAATATCCGTGATTGTTAATCTCACACATTTTCTTTTTTTTTTTTTTCCAAAACAAATTTAAGTTTATTTATTTATTTTGAGAGAGAGGAAGGAAGCACACACACCAGCATGAGCAGCAGAGAGAGAGGGAAAGATAGAATCCCAAGCAGGCTCTGTACCATCAGCACAGAGCCAGATGCAGGGCTCAAACTCACGAACCCCAAGATCATGACCTGACCTGAAATCAAGAGTCGGTTGCTTAATCAACTGAGCCACCCAGGTGGCTCACACGTTTTCTTTACTTAAATTGTCTCATCACTGTCTCCACGTGAATGGATGAGGAAATTTATTTAGAGCAGCCAAAGCCCATCTGGCCACAAGATGAATCCCATCATAGCTCTTGAAGACTTAGGTTAGGACCAGCATTGATGGGGAGAGAAATGTTAGCAGATTTGTCGGGAACAAAGTCAAGATCTCTTCAGTTCACTCTGGGTAATGTTTTTGAGTGTTGACTGGGTGGCCGGGCAATAAGCTCCCACAGGACTGACAGGTATTCAGGACTCAGAGCTTACCTTCACCTTCCAGCTGGAACAACAGACACATGAATCAATAACCATAATGCAATGTGATCAATCCTATCTTCAGAGCCTGTGCAAAGCACCAAGACGGCAGTGAAAGAACAGTTTTTTGGGTCTATCAATATACAACAGCTTGCCTTACGGATTAATGCTTACAATTTGCTGGTGCTCTTGGAGTTCACACTTGCCATGATAATCGATAACTTAGAAGGTTAGTTTTGAAACTCGGCATGAAAACAATTGCGTCCTATGGTCGTGGAATGCCCAGAATGCTGACTTCATCAACTCACTGAAATGTTGAGGATAGAAAGCAATGGTATGGTGCTGCTATGGTTGGCCCATTGGCAATTAATAGTCATCTACTGAAGGCTTACTGCATGTAAGATACTCCAGTAGCCATTATAGAACAATGGGCAAGTGGCTGCGGAAAAACCAAATCCATCTAAATAAAGAACACTTTATAGAGAATACATCTTCAGGCAGAATCATTTAATTATATAGCTCAAGATAGCTGAAGAAAACATCTAGGTTAACTCTGTCATTTGGCAGATGAGGGAACTGAGGCCTGGTGGTAAAAAATGATAAGTTTTTCAAATATTCTACATCTAATTAATGACGGATCTGGGACCAGGGTCCTCAGAGAACAGATAGGCAATGCAGTGAGTAGCTCACCTGTGAACTCTAGAGCCAGACTGTGTGGGCTCCTGTCCCATCTCCAGACTGGCTGGGTTATCTTAAGTTTTTATAAACACTCTGACTTTCAGTGTCTTCATCTGTAAAAAGGAATAATACCATAGTATCTGTCTTATATGAAAATGAAAGGATACATATAAACCAGTAATTAAGAATAAAATGAGGGGGTGCCTGGGTGGCTCAGTTGGTTGAGCGTCAGGTGTTGATTTCGGCTCGGGTCATGATCTCACTGTCACTTGGAGCCCCATGTCAAGCTCCACGTTAGGCTTGGAGCTGCTTGAGATTCCCTCTCTCCCTCTTCCTCTGTCCGTCCCCTGCTTAAGCTCTCTCTCTCTCTCTCTCTCTCTCAAAATTAGATTATGCGTATTAACCAGGAACATAATAGGAGCTTGATAAATGTTAATTATTAGAACTCACGTGTCCCGGTCTCTTCACCAGTATTCTTTCTGCCACAACAGTACAATGGGCTTTCGTTCATTTTTGTTTCTCTGACACAGAAAGAAATCTATGTGCCAGATCTGTGTGCTCATATGGTGTTTCCATTGCCCCTTATATCTTTTCTAGGGCCAAGGAGATTAAGACCAAGTTGGGAATTCTCCTCCAGAAGCCAGACTCAGCGGTTGACCTTGTCATCCCGTACAGTGAGAAGCCGGAGAAACCAGCCAAGACCCAGAAGTGAGTCACAAACATGGGTTCCGCTCCTTTTCCTCCAGAGGATGGCTATTTCTCAGGTGTCCAGGACCCGCCCTCCCGTGTACAGCTCCCCGCCTTCGATCACTCGCCGAAGGTCATAAGATCCCTCAGAGAAGAGGTGGTTTATAAATAAGCGTATTTTTACCCTTCCATGTCTGGAGCATCATATTGGGTATTGGCAGGTGACTTAAAAAAATAAAGATAAGGCCCTGCCTTGGGACCCTGTTGCAGAGGCGGACAACACCAAGGCAGCCGATTTAAGCCAACTAGCTCCTTCTCTAAAATACTATTCCTTCAGGGTCCAACAGAGGAGCAGAAGACTCTGTTCCCTACCAGAGGAAGGAAGGAACACTCGACCAGCCGACTCTAATGTACATTAAGAGTTTTTAACCCCGATCCGTAAATTAATATTCTTGACTGGACCTCTCTCTCCTTTTCCCCCACCTCCCCACTTCCATCGATTCAGGCCTGGAGAGAAACTAGAATTCTCAAGATTCAAGCTGTCATGGTAGAGCCCAGCCGACCACTGGAGGAACTGTCCTCATAGCACCCACGTCATTTTCATCTCCATCCACCCCCTGGAACATTTTCACGGGCATGAAAATCAAGAAGGGCAAGTGGGTAGGAGAGAAAACAGATGCAGTCGAATTCCTTCACTCTGCCATCTAAAAGCTTTGAGGAGATCACGGAAGCGTGGTGGAAACACAGGCACCCCTTTATACCTGAATTTCTTCTTAAACGTAACATACGTATAAATTGGCCAATCATTTCTTTGTCCAAATGCCCTTCGAGCTAAGATAGCCGGGTGGGTTGGGAGAGGAAGAGACGGGTTATTCCTCTTAAATCTTTTTCCTTCAACCTAAGTGGATATCTCCATTCTCCTCTTATTACTTCAAAGTGATTCCACGCCGGAAGTGAGGCGTAATTGGGTTTTCTGCATTTAGAAAGGGGAAGCTAATTCAGGGTGGAGTGGCTCGCACCAGGCACTGGCAGGGAATGAGAAACACATTTCATAGCAGCGACAGATCAAAAAAGCCATCTATTTTGAAGAAAACAATGTAGTGGTTATGGATCTGTAGGAATTCACTTTCGGAAATAAATATAGTACTACATTTCCTGCTTTGATTCTCTGTTTTAATCTTGCACACAGACACTCGAGCTATTTGGCTTAACAGGGATTCAGAGTGAAGCAGTTTTGGAAGAAAACCTGGGGTCGATATTTACTGGATGATTTTCCTCTCTTGTCTTCTGTCGCCTTTCTTCTTCCAGGAGTTTAAATTGCTTTTTGGGGGGGGGGGGCCCCCGCCTCCTTCATATCCCTAGAGACTATTGTGTCTCTCTTGCATTTTTCACGGTGACCATTGCAAGGCTTTCTCACCCTCTGTCAAACCCCTCAACGCCTTCCACCTCTTCATGTTTGGCCAATTTCCTTGCCTTTTAATTATCATGAAAAGACTGTGTTCTGCATGAGCTTGGTCGATCTCTCTTCTCGCCACTTGAAATTTCTCTGCCTTTTTGTACCCATGTTCCTCTCTCACAGAAGAAAATAAACCTTCTCCAGACTGAAGATATTTTTAACCCCCTCATCTTTAAAAAAAAGCAATCCCTTTTTAAAAAAGCATTTCTACTTTTTCAATGTTTTTCCTTTTCTTCTTTTTCTTTTTCAATTTTTTTTTTTTTTAACATTTATTCATTTTTGAGAGAGAGAGACAGAGCACGAGGGGAGGCGGGGCAGAGAGAGAGGGAGACACAGAATCTGAAGCAGGCTCCAGGCTCTGAGCTGTCAGCACAGAGCCCGACTCGGGGCTCAAACTCAAGAGCTGTGAGATCATGACCTGAGCCTAAGCCAGACGCTTAACCGACTGCGCCACCCAGGTGCCCCACAAGGTTTTTATTTTTCTCATTAAGAAAACAGAAATCGAGGGGCGCCTGGGTGGCGCAGTCGGTTAAGCGTCCGACTTCAGCCAGGTCACGATCTCGGGGTCCGGGAGTTCGAGCCCCGCGTCGGGCTCTGGGCTGATGGCTCAGAGTCTGGAGCCTGTTTCCGATTCTGTGTCTCCCTCTCTCTCTGCCCCTCCCCCGTTCATGCTCTGTCTCTCTCTGTCCCAAAAAATAAATAAACGTTGAAAAAAAAAATTAAAAAAAAAAAAAAAGAAAACAGAAATCGAAAAAAATAGAAACGAAAAATAGACGAGAGCTGCCCACATCCCTACCACCCATAGCTGGCGTCTGTTACCATTTTCGTGTTCTTAATTGCTCTTTTCCTTCTGGGGCCATGTTCCACTCTGAAAAAACTCTCTCAGTCCCCCACTCCCACTCCTATCCCTTTCAATGCTTTCATGGGGGTAATTCTAGAAACAGAAAGGGTTAATCATGAAGCCCGTAAAACAACCAAAGCATTTATTTGGGGTCTTAGGGATGGCAATCTAGGAGATACAGAGCCTACCCAAATTGAAAATGTGCTCCGGATCGCCAACGTGAAGTGCAAGCTTATGAAGTCAAAAACCACAGGGTTACGTAATTTGTTTTGAAAGAATGGTGATTGGCGCTGGCACAGTTTTAACTAATACACAAGTGGCTGATCAGCTAATAGGTGTTACCTTAGCTCTATTTCGGTCCAAAGTAGAAGGATGTGTCCTGGGAGGTGGTCCAGATGCGCTGACCAAAGTCACACATTTATGGTGTCGGGAGATGTACCTGCTTCCTCAACGTCTTCTCGACTCCATTCTGGGTCACTCCTTACAATGCTTACTTGGTTTTGAATCTTCTTTCGCAAAAGTCGCCGCTTCCAGGATCTTCTCTTCACTCTTTCTGGTCAGGTTGAAACCTTACTACCCACAGGAACCCTCTCGAAGGCCTCGCCTTTGACTCATCACCAGGGGTTGACTCTGCTCAACGGTCTTCTCTCTCTCTGAGGACTCCCACTTTTGTTCATCCTGTCCATACGCGAGCATTTCCCCAGGCTGTGCCGTAGGTCCTCCTAATGAATAGTAAACAAATTAGCACAACACATAAATTTAGTTTGCAATAACTGTTATCATGGCTTGTCATATAATCAATTGTAAAATGCTTAGCAGCTGATACAGATAATCTTCTTTTTAAATTTAATTTAAATCCAAGTTAGTTAACATGTAGTGTAATAATGATTTCAGAAATAGAATTTAGTGATTCATCATTGGCATACGACATCCAGTGCTCATCCCAACAAATGCCCTCCTTAATGTCCACCGCCCATTTAGCCCATCCCCCCATCCAACACCCCGCAAAGCAACCTCCAGTTTGTTCTCTGTATTTAAGGGTCTCTTAGGGTCTGCCTCCCTCTCTGTTCTTATCTTATTTTTGCTTCCCTTCCCTTATGTGATACAGACATTTTGTAGTTCATTTTATACTCTAGATGTTCCTTTTCTCCTTCCCTCTGCCACTAATTTTAAACTACACTTTGCTGTTGCTGTTTGACCACTTTATAACTCTAGAATGACCACACAGAAGCAGGCTCTAGCTGTGAACATTTACCAAGTGTTCCCATATGCAGACACTGACCTGGTGAGCTGCTGAGTGAACATCATGGCCAGGATTACGGCCGTATGTACGATGTTTGGGCCAAAGCTAGACAACGAAAGAGCATGAGCAGGGGAGGGGCGGAGAGAGAGAGAGGGAGACACAGAATCCGAAGCAGGCGCCAGGCTCCGAGCTGTCAGCAGAGCCTGACGTGGGGCTGGCACTCGTGAACCGTGAGATCATGACCTGAGCCGAAGTCGGAGGCTCAACCGACTGAGCCACCCAGGCGCCCCCAGATGTTTTCATCTACATCCTCATCATAGGCGCCCAGGTCACTGTTGGCCATGGGGTAAGGGCTCAACAAATGTCCATGAAAGGACCTGAGCTGAGTCGTGAGCACAATGCCCTGCGGGGAAGGAAGGGAGAACAGAGCAGGCACATCAGGGCCGATAAATAACTGGGATTTCATGTCCCTTGTCACGAAGAAGAGGATGTGAGAACATTGCCAGGAGTGTTCCAATACGGGCCAGGGACCGTGTGGATTAAAAAACGAGGAAAGAGGAACCCACAGTGTTTAGAGAGGTCAAAATACTTTCCCATGGTTACAGCTAGGACGTGTCAGAGTTGCCAACACTCATAGCAATGGTTCACGGGGCTAACATTTTTGAAATCGAAGGTTCAGTGTTATTTACGGCTTTCATCAACCAGACTGACTATGGGCACGCTGAATCATTGCTCATGTTTGCATTCGTTTGATGCACACTTATTGCAGGGTAGATTAATGATGTAGGGGATGCACCATCGGACAGGTGGAATGGGAAAAGTTCTCCATGACTCACCGACTACGTTTAGGCAGTGAGTTGCCACATAAGCGATTCAATGACTAAGTGGCTAAGAGGACAGTAAAAGAGAGAGGACACTTCCGGTCGAGATGGTCACTTCCTGGACCAGGTGGCATTTATACTGGGCATTAGAAAACACACAGTTCACCATCTCTGTAAATGTGTGTTTTGCCTTTCATGTGAACTGGCTCCCTCCCTTTCCCCCACACCCACACTCCGAGACCAGGCCCACTCTCTGTGGTCAGCTATGGCCTTGCAAACCGGGGCACTTATTGGCCATTTAGATCTGCGTCTATCTTGTTTCCAAAGAAGTCAGACTTAACGAGGGCTGGCAAATTCTGAGAATCGGGACAGGATGAACCTCCGTTACCTCCTAGGCTGGTAATCAGAACACTGGGCTGAATGCTGTGGGGTATGTGTCCTGCTCAACTGTGTCCTTGAATCAGTTTGGACTAATTTAACCCCCAGGCGGACTCTGCACATGTCCTTTTCAGGAATTTAATCTTGGCTGTGATGTACCGCTCATATTGGTCATTAGTCTGGTTCTAACAAGACCATTTGGGACAAATTGGATCGGGCAGCACGCTTAAGTCAGGTGCACCTGCTTATGTGATTTCTTCTGCCTGTGTTCCTCTGTGCTAACCAGAGGAAAAGCGGGGAGAGGAAGGTGATTTCATTTTAGGAGAATATTTATGAAGTGAGAAAGAGGTTCAGTGAGGGAACCAGGCCTTTCCCTTGCTCTCTTTCTTTTGTCCAATTATTGAATGTCCTGCTCTTTCTGTCAACAATCAGTAGAGACTTGAAGGGGAGTCTTTTATTTTCAGAACATCACACCTACTGTAGTGAATTAAGATGCAGAAAGCCTTATGGTAAAAATGTAGGTATGAAATAACATATACATAGGAAAAGTTCTCAGTAGGGGGGTAATAGAGAAGAGCCAAAAGGAGTTACGACCTCTAGAAAGCAGGTCCTTTTCTGGTTAGAAATAAAACGAGGCAGCAAAACATAGGGACATACTTGCCATCCCTTTTTCATGATTTCTCTTTCCTGAGCTCCTTTACACTAACCAGAAGAAAATGGGAGGAAGGAAGGCTGTTCACATCTTAAAAATAAATTTCCGAGGGATTAGTGTGGTGTTCTTGATCTGTGACACCTGTGTTCTTAGCCAGGAAAAAGAGAAACCACCTAAGATCGTTTCACCAGGTTTGTTACTCTTATTTTTGGCATGTTTAATCTTCAAATAGTAAAAACAGAAAACATTATGGAGAATTGAATAATTAAGACCCCAAATCTGCCCATATTCCATGATGAAAAGTAAAGAAGTGAAGGAGGGGCACCTGTGGGGCTCCGTCGGTTAAGTGTCTGACTCTCGGTTTCGACTTAGGTCGTGGTCTTGCGGTTCGTGAGTTCAAGCCTCACGTCGGGCTCTGTGCTGACAGTGCAGAGCCTGCTTGGGATTCTCTCCCTCTCTCTCTCTCTCTGCCCTTCCCCCATTCGCTCTCTATGTCTCTCTCCAAATGAATAAATAAACTTAAAAAAAAATGAAGTGAAGGAAATATAGCACGTTAGCCAAAAAAATCTACTGCCATATTGGACTCCCTACGTAAATAAAGTGTATCTATATAGCAAAGCCTGGGCAGCAAAATGAAGAGTGGAATTAGCAAGTGTCTTATCAAGCTCAGCTGCTAATCTTAATACTTGAAACCCCAAGATAATATTAAAAAAAAAAAAAAAACAGAAGCAGGATCAGTCCTGGACTGTCTGAACAGTAGATAAAAATAGTGAAGAGCTAAGGAAGTTCCAATTTAGGAAAAATACCTTCACTGGCCTTGCTATTCTAAAAAATGCCTTGTTACTTTCTTTTGATTTGACGGGGAAGGACTCCCATCACAGTGCAGGAGCGAGAGCAGGGGAGCCCCGGGGAGAGCACAGTCAGCCATATTTCCCAGACTGCACCAGCCGGACTTGACACAATCCTGCGGGGAGAGGGGAATTAGTGGTTATAATGAAATAGCTGCAGGGTTGCTGCATATAAATGTTAAAATAAAAACAGCCCAAGGGGAAATTATATGTTAGCTATCACCTTCTCCTTTTGAGTCAGCATCTGGAGCGTTTATGGACAACATTCCTAGTCACGATGTAGACCACTTTTCTTCTCAGGAGGAAATCTTGCAAAAATCACTATCTGTCCTAACAGGGCAGGAAAAATGCACCCAGGTTTTTAAAAACGTAGACATACTCTGATCCCATTTCCCGTGTGAGGCAGCATTACACCCTTCATCTTCCAGCCTTGATGGCAATGGGATGTGGATGTGGAATCAAATGCTCTTTGCTGATTAAATTATGTGGTTAAAGTGAAGCATCGGGGAGGCAGAGAACATGAGTTCAATCCCTATAACAGGGCCACTGGATTTCGTTCTGTTGCATTCGGGCCACAAAGGGCACAATTGGAGGTACTGTCGTCAGATATACGAGAATATCAAGACACAGCTTCATGATGAATGGACTTTACTTCCAAAAAGAGGCAGACCTAAACAAATTGCTCAAAAAGAGATGAAAATACACGATACAGATGAGGGACAGCAAACCCAGCCCACCAAACCCAATTGCTAGAAAGAAAATAACTCACACTCCCTTGTCCTGAGGATGGGTCACTGGTTGTAGCTTTTCTGCGAAAAGCAGATCCAGGACATGGTCAGTGGATGTGGTTAGTACCCTTCTCATGGCGGTCACCTTTTTTTTTTCTCCCCCTTAATTCTTGATGAAGACCCCCGCTGGATGAGGCTCTGCAATGGCGTGACTCCCTGGACAAGATCCTGCAGAACAACTGTAAGTTGGAATTGTCTTTTATCAAAGGTCAGGGGAGGGAACAGAGGCAAAAATCGCCTTTGTGTTGCTGGTGTCCTTCTCCAATTTTGACACTTCTTCAATTTTTCGTTTTTTCTTTTATTTATTTACTTTGTTTATTCTTGAGAGAGAGAAAGAGAGAGAGAGAGAGAGAGCACAAGCTGGGGAAGGGCAGAGACAGAGGGAGAGAAAGAATCCGAAGCAGGCTCCGGGCTCTGAGCTGTCAGCACGGAGCCCGATGTGGGGCTGGAACCCAGGTACTGAGAAATCATGACCTGAGCCAATGTCAGATGCCTAACCAACAGAGCCACCCAGGTGCCCGCTTCAATTTTTCTGTGTGGACTCAACAAGGGAAGGATGCCCAAGGAGTGTGGTTACCCAGATCACAAGAAGACAAAGTTCTACTGTACTGTGAGAGAATGTGAAAAGAAAGTGGCTTGAGGACTCATGATCGCAGATTATTTTCCCATCTATCCTACTTATTCTTATGAGCCAGAGCAAGTGGCTTGACCTGTGTGTTTCTCAATATTTTTTAAAAGTTTTTTAAACGTTTATTTATTTTTGAGAGACACAGACAGAGCACGAGTGGGGGGAGGGGCAGAGAGAGAGGGAGACACAGAATCGGAAGCAGGCTCCAGGCTCCGAGCTGTCAGCACAGCCCGACACGGGGCTCGAACCCACGAACCATGAGATCATGACCTGAGCCAAAGTTGGACCCTTAACCGACGGAGCCGCCCAGGCGCCCCTCGATATTTTCATCAGTAAAAGAGAGACACTGCCCTTTCCACCTTAGCCTCATCATGGCTTGGTAAGGACTGGTTACAACAGCATGAAGAACAGTGGATTAGGAACCAAGATCGGGTAGGTATGTCCTAGTCCAAGCTGCTATTGACGGCTCTGGTGGCCTGACATGCGTTGTTATCTCCCCCAGCCTTAGTTTCCTCTTCTGGTGCTTGCCTTCCTTCAAGACACGACAGAAGTGCCAGCAAGAACCTGTTCCCACGCTAATACCAACAGAGCACTGCTTGCCTCTCCCCTAATCCAAATCCTTACTGATCCTCAAGGCCTGCGGTATCGAGGTTAAGGTTCCCCATGATAACAAGATGGCTGGTCTGCAGTCAAACTGAGGTCTTCTTCCTCCCCCTTATGGGATTTCTACATGTAATCCCTGTGGCCGGAATACTTTGTATTCCCATCTCTGTCTGTTGAAATACTTCCTCTCCTATGAAAGCAGATCTGAATGCTGACTGCCTAGTCTTCCTTGGCCATCCAGAATGATTTATCCTCCCTCTGAGCTTCCAGAGAACCTGTCTGCACATCTTTTCTGCTGCTTGATACTACCTACCGAGTACTTCTTCACCGCTGTCTCCCTCCGATGATAGATTATAAACTCAGGGACAGCCAAGGCTTAGCCTTTTGATCTGAACAACTTCCCAATAAGAAGTGCACGATATGGGGAGAATAAGTATTTATGGAATAGTTCATTTTAAGAATATGATTCAATTTAACGTATCCAACGTGTATTTCTTCATCTTTGCCCCAAGAATGGCATATGAAATTGTTGGATGCTTTGCAAAAATAAGGATTTAAAAAATGCTTCTTGCAGGTGCATCATTATTAATAAGCACAGCATAGATAACAAAGAACATATGTTGAATCGTGTATGAAAAATTTTTTATGGCTCAGTCGGCTAAGCTTCTGACTCTTCGTTTTGGCTCAGGTCACGCTCTCACGTTTCATGGATTCGAGCCCCGCGTGGGGCTCTGCACTGACAGTGGGGCCCTGCTGGGGATTCTCTCTCTCCTTCTCCCTCTGCCCCTTCCCCACTCGCACATGCGCGCACTCTCTCTCTCTCTCTCTCTCTAAGTAAATAAATAAACCTAAAAAAAATTATGTCTTGTTTTGAGTAGGGCAAGCTTCTGCTTACCTGATGTAGAATCATTACCTCTTTGTAACTTTCTTAATCTTATCCACTTTGATTCTCTTTTTATCTCTTCGGCTAAACAGAATACCATGCCCTGACACATACAAAGTGTTCAGTAAATGTTTGTTAACCTAACGGGTGAATGAGTTCATTCATTTTGCTTCTTGGATCCAGAAATTCCACGAGGTTGATTAAGAGAAAAATATTTATGTTTCTCAATTGACTTATTTATTGTCTTACACAATGGTTTTGGGGCCAATTGCAACCAGACAGATGGTATATTGCTACATTAAGAATACTAAGTACCCTGGGTCCAGGTATTTATTGCTAATGTCAAGAAACCTGAGAATTAGCAGACCTATTTTCATGTTTACAAAACCATGAAGGAGAAGGATATATATTTGTGTGCCCATATCCAATCCTTTTCAGTCCCGCTAATCCTTAGGGTCACGTGTTCATATATTTCAGGCTTTTAGGGACGGGGAGCTATTTGGTATAAGAAAGATAGGGGCAGAAGTTAAATCAGAGGCAATTAGTGTTAACACCTTAGCATTTGTTGAGGGTCTGAAGCCTTTCAGCTTGAGGCCTGAGACTCACAGTAATATTTGCTACTTCTCAGTGGAGAAAATATACATTCACGTCAGTGTTGTGTAAATATGTATATATAATATTCACATTTCATTTAATTATATACGTTTCAAAATTACATATGCATATAGATGTGTTACACAGTATGTATCTGTGTATACGTGTGTGTACGTATAATCTTAAGTTCTACGTAATTATCCTCCTAAGTAATTAACGTTTTTCTTTAAATGTGTTTTGTCACTTCTGTTTTTTCGTTTTTTTAATGTGTGTGTAAGAGAGAGAGAGCAAGCGAGCAGGGGAGGGGGGCAGAGGGAGAGAGAAAGAAGCTTGAGCAGGCTCTATGCTTGGTGCAGAGCCCATCTCGGGGCTCGATCCCACAACCCTGAGATCATGACCAGAGCCGAAACCAAGAGTCGGAGGCTCAACCAACTGAGCCACCCAGGTGCCCCAGGAATTAACATTTGAAGGCTGGGGAAATTAATTTCCCCTAGTGATAAATGGAAAAGCACTTGATAACCATTCAGGTCAAAATTCTTCCTTTGAAAGAGTCTTTCTTTATATTCAAAGAAGCTCAGGTGAAAAAGAGAGGTTCTGGTATGAATATAGAGATCTCGCAGAAAGAGTGGAGACCCATGCCCTAAAGGGAGGGGGATGCCATTAGTAAATAAGACTGCCTCTCTCTCGAAGTTTGTTCCTCTGCCCTTACTCTCCGTGTCTCTCTCTTCCTCTTTATTTTTCCATTCCACCCTCTCCCCCGGCTTCTCTCTATGGCTCCCCTTTTTGCTCTGTGTGTCCCTCTTGCCATGTTGTCTCTGCCCTCCACTTCTCGCTGTCTCGTTCTCCCCAGAGAAGGACTAACAGAACACCAGGCACCAGAAACCTGAAGAGACATTTGACCTATTCTCCCGAACACCCACTGTTGTGCCCCGTGAATAACCCTAAGCCAAACTTTAGCAACTCAGCTCTCGGGAAATGTTATTGGAATCTGCTAAAACTCATGGTCTGGGATCAGAAATAGCGAACATTAGCTGTGAATGATGCAAAATAGGTAACCAAGAAAGATACGTTTGAGAAATCTATGCGTTTGAAACGCCACAATCTCTGCTTGGATGTTTGATTGGATAAACTAAACCATTTCACCTCGAGGAGTGGCATCTTTGTTGATTTACAGAGAACAGTTGGCGTTCTGTACTGCTCATGCAGGAGGTTGCCTCACAATTGATAAAGTTCCCCAGTATTCCTTAAATCCACATTTTTCTTGAGCGGAAATGAAGTCAATTGGTACCTAACCTCTTAAAAATTAGACAGTTAAGGTGCTATTCAATCTTTCCCAACTAACAAGCTTTCTCTTGCTTTTCCTCATTTAAGAAATCATTTTTAAGCCTCCAGTGTATTCAACTCTGTTTTGACAGTATGTCAATTTCTTACCTGTTTTGTGTTCAACTCTGCAGGTGATGACACCTGTATTCATTAGGTCCGTGGGACAAATGACCAGTGTGCTGCTCATTAAACACAAACACGGATTGCACGCGGAAGTCTAAATAAAACAGTGACATTAGGGGCACCTGGGTGGCTCAGTCCGTTAAGCGTCTGATTCTTGGTTTCGGCTCAGGTTGTGATCTCACGGTTCATGCGTTCGAGCTCTGCATCGGGCTCCATGCTGACAGTGCAGAGCCTGCTTGGGATTCTCTCTCTCTCTCTCTCTCTCTCTCTGTCCCTCCTCTGCTCACTCTTTTATCTCTCGCTCTCTCTGAAAATAAATAAACTTAAAATGAAATAAAAAAAAAAAAGACCGTGACATTAAATTCCTCCACCTGACTGTCTTTAAGAGCCAAGGAAGGGGGCGCCTGCGTGGCTCAGTTGGTTAAGCCTTGACTTCAGCTCAGGTCATGATCTCGCGGCTCGTGACTTCGAGCCCTGTGTTCTGTGCTGACAGCTCAGAGCCTGGACCCTGCTTTGGATTCTGTGTCTCCCTCTCTCTCTCTGCCCCTCTCATACTCTGTCTCTCTCTCTCTCTCAAAAATAAAAAACACACATTAAAAAAAATTCTTTTAAAAAAGAGCCAAGGAAGAATGAAACACAATCCAGTAGCAGCGGGAAAGTTTATATGCGAATTCTTTTTTTCCCAGGAGCTCCAAAAGGTCAGAGCATTTCCTGAGACACCCTTGAGATTTGGACTCGTCCGTGGGGAATGGAACAGCCCAGATCTAGCCATCTCTCTCTCTCTGTGTCTCTTCTCCCTATCTTTGCCTTCTCCTCCTGCTTCTCTCTCTTTGGTTTCCAATATTCTCCTTCCTTTTTTGTCTGGCTCATCTATGCCCTCCTCTGACTCACTGGCAACCACAAATTCCTTCAAAGCAATAATAATAATAGTATCAGCAATAGGTTACTTGTACTGTTTGTTCACGTGTCGGGCGTTGCCCAATGCGCTTAGCATGTAGTGCTTTATTTAAGGAGCGTAATAATTTTAGGGCTTCGATACGATAACAATTTCTACTTTTCAGAAAAGGAAAGTGAGGTTAGGTAATGTGCTCATGAAATAAAACACTACCGTGGTAGATTTATTTTTCTTTTAGCTCTCTGTCCTTCGGCTCTGCGATGTGGGAGGAATGGCGTCCCTTAGTGTGTCTTATTTGGCTCAGCGTCTGTCTATTCGATGTGAGGCACAGATGTGAGGTGGGCGGGAAGGAGAGGCGAAGGTACATGAAACTCAGACCTTGAACGCGAAGCCTGAACGGCCTCCTGGAGAAGACAGGCATGTCAGGGAACAGCAGCAACAAAAGGATAAAGAAAGCTCTTCTCCCATCACCATCCAAAAATCTTCAAGAGCAAGGAGAAGGCAGTGTACCTCCCGTCTGAGGCAACCTGGGAGCTGGCTTTTGAATGATGGCAAACACTGATTTTAAATTAGGCATGAATAAAAATGATGAAAGACAGTACTTCCTGAGCTCTCATTATGTTCGACACCAGGTAAGAGCTTGGCGTGAATTGCTGAGTCCTTACAACAACCTTATCACGTGGGTTCACGTGGGTTCCATGATTATATCCGTGTAAGAGGAGGCAGTTGAGGCTCAGAGAGGGTGGGTCACTTGCCCCAGTTACCGAATAGTGACATTTCTGAGTGGTGATGTGGTGAAACAGGACCCACCCGAGGGTTCCTTGACTCCAGAGCCCGTGCTCGGAACCGGCAAGCTATGTAATGACACCTGTCAACTATCCACTCATGACATTCCACCATTTTTCCTCTAGGAGGGGAGATTTATTCTAATCTCCCCCCTTTAATATTTTTTTTAATATTTATTTCTTTTTGAGAGACAGAGAGACAGAGCATGAGTGGGGGAGAGGCAGAGAGAGAGGGAGACACAGAATCCAAAGCAGGCTCCAGGCTCTGAGCGGTCAGCACAGAGCCCGACGTGGGGCTCAAACCCCTAAACCGTAAGACCCTGACCTGAGCTGAAGTCGGACGCTTAACCGACTGAGCCACCCAGGCGCCCCTCGCCCTTAATAGTTTTCCTTTATATACCCAACTGACTTGGATTTGTCTCACACTCCTTTTATTTTCCAAGTGGTTTTAGAGCTGGCTTCATTTCGTCCTTTGGTAGGGCTGTACGTTCTTTTGCTTAGATGTCAAAAGTGACACCATTCCTTAGGGCCAGCTCTGGGGCCGTAATGTCGGTCAAAACCCAGACTGTTCCCACAAGACCAGCGAGCAGGAGGTTTCCTCTGCTTCCTAGTAGGGGATGCCCGAAGAGGTGTGTTGAGAAGTATCCTGGGGTTCTGTGCAGGCTCAGCAGGGGAGGACGCAGGGATTTCTCAGGGATGTGTGCTGAGGGCCCCGTGCGGTGGGTGTGGAGTGCGAGGGCAGTAGTGTGGGCCAGAGATGATGTGTGCGTTACTTGAAGACTAGACAAGTTTCTCCTGGAGTCTCTTTGGCTCTGACCCAAGAGGACTTCCTCAGGGCTGATGGGAATTGAACAGAGAGTCAAGGAATGGCCCACTGGAAAACCAGAGGCGAAGGAGGAGAAGGTATCTGGGGAATGATTTGAAGGTCCTACTAAGGGGCCATCCAGAGAATTCTCAAAAGCCAGGTGAGAGAAAGAATAGCTTTAAGCATCTCCCCGGACAATAGAGTGAGTTTAAAGCCGGTTATGAGTCTCTGATCAAAGTGTGTGCATTGATAAAAAGCCCTGAAATAGTGTTGTAGAATTCAGTGAGAGTGATAAAACCAGTGCCCAGGAAATGGACTGACTTCACTGGAAAGTTATTTTCCGAGCTCAGCCCCCGGATGCCTGGAAAATGTTAATATTGTTCTGGAGTCCTGGCGTGCGTCCTCAGGTCATAAATACCAAAGCTTGGGAGGACTGGGATTTTATCTGTATCTTTTATAAAGACTTGGAATGGGTGATTCAGAGAGACAGATAGGTTGTGGGGACAGGGGCCTGATGAGAATACAATGGCCACAGACTTAATTCTGTGAAGTTATAGTTTCCTCCAAAGTCTTGCATGGGTGTTCATAAGACTTCACCCCTGCTATCATTTCCCGGCCCCTAGAAAGTCCTGGGCGTTTTTCCATTTCAACAGAGGCTACCTGACACATTTTGTTTAAGAAACAGTGAAAACTTTAACTATGACAGAGAGAGAGCTCTAGGCTTTATTTCTTCTTTCAGCATATATGGTGACTCCTGTGTCACTAAATTATAACAAATGGTGCTAGAAATAGAGTGCAAAATATGGAAAGGGAGAGAAGAAAAACACACCCGATTTTGTCTAGATACGTGTTACCAAATGGTTTTACAGTAACTCTCCTAGCGAGGTCTCCAGAGCAAATTGTTCATCATGCCTACCATTGCTCCCAGCTTATTTTTAGATGTCGATCAATAAAAAAGGAAAAAGTCTGGGGCACCTGGGTGGCTCAGTCGCTTAAGCATCCAACTCTTGGTTTTGGCTCGTGTCATGATCGCCCGGTTCGGGAGTTCGAGCTTCGTGTCGGGCTCCGCGCTGACAGTGTGGAGCCTGCTTGGGATTCTCTTTCCCCCTCTCTCTTTTCCCCTCCCCTGCTCATGTTCTCTCTTTCTCTCTCTGTGTCTCAGAATAAGTAAATAAATTACAAAACAAAAATCTTAGGTGAAGTATAAAAAGAGGGGACTAACATGCAAAGTGTTTTTGTTTGCATCCAGAAATTGCTGAGGACTCTAATCCAAGTTACTTATCACTTAACCACTCTGTTTCTTTAGAATTGAATGTGGCCGCAGGGGATGGTAAGGGGCGTGCAGACAATAAAAATGTATTGAAGGTAAATTGACAAAAAAAAAAAAAAAAAAAGACAACTATGTATCCTGGTTTAATCGGCACCCGTGCTGGGTGCGTGTTCTATGAAATCAGTGAATTCCCACGTATCACCCCCTATGGAGGGTAGGGAGGAAAAAGAAACACAGCATCAGGCCTAAGAGCTTCTCATATACACATTTGTAACAGACGAATGTATGCATATATATTACATGGATGGATACCTATTTTGAAACAAGCTGGAGTCCACATGAGCAACAGCACACGGAAAACACGGTAGTTGTAATTATATTAAAGCTAACGTGTTTTAAAAAACTGACGTATTGGGGCACCTGGGTGGCTCAGGAGGTTGAGCGTTGACTCTTGATTTCAGCTTAGATCACGGTCCTCGGGGTCATGGGATGGAGCCCTGCATCGGGCTCTGCACTGAGTGTGGAATCTGCTTAGGATTCTCTCTCTCTCTTTCCCTCTGCCCCCGCCCCCCTCAAAAATAAATACAATGGAAAAAAAAAAAAAAAACCACTGACGTATGATTGACAGGCATGGTAACTCCTTGGGGGGTGGTAACTTCATTCAGTCCCTGCCTGCCTGTCTTCAGGTCTCAAACAGAACGTCCCTTTCTCATGGGGCTTTCCGCCAACTTAAAATAAAGTTAAGTCCCTCCTGTTACTCCGTTACCATCTTTCATATGGTTTTTCCCTTTTTGTGTGTCAATGTTTCTTGTGTTTCTTCACTTTCTTCCTACTTCCCCCAGAATCTGGAAGCTCCATTAGGGCAGGAACCTTGACAGCTTTACTTACCGTTGTGACTTACTGTACTGCCTGGAGTCTAATAACGGCCCAAAAATCATCGATAGAAAGAAAAAAAAAAAAGAATTGTCATGCACACGATAATCAACGCCAGTATTACAGTGCCAAATCAGGCTCCAAATGTATCTTTTTCCTTTCGGTGACTGAAGAGTATCCAGAGTGGCGTTAGTGTTCTTAATATTCCTAGATGGTCTTACAGGTAAACCTTTGTCACCAAATGCAGGTTCCTGGATTTGAATCCTGCCTCTGCCACCGACCAGCTGGTTACCTAAGAGCAAGTTACTTGATCTCTCTTTTATTTTTTTTCATTTTTTAAATGTTTATTTATTCTTATGTGGGTGGGTGGGAGACGGGCAGAGAGAGAGGCAGACACAGACTCCGAAGCAGGCTCCAGGCTCTGAGCCGTCAGCACGAAGCCCGACCAGGGGCTCGAACTCACGAGCGTGAGACCACGACCCGAGCCGAAGTCGGACGCTCAACCGACTGAGCCACCCAGGCGCCCCTTGATCTCTCTCATGTCATTTTGTAAACATAGGACACGAATAGCACCTGCCTCATGGTTCATAAGGGGAGTAAATGAGAGTTAATACGTGTAAGGTTCTTACACGAGTGACAGAAATATGTAGTAAATAAATCCAGGCCATACGGCAGGATACAGTGTTGGTAAGCAAGCGGGCAGATTTATAATTTATAGTTTACAATTTTATAGTTTACAAATTTATAATTTGCAATCTATTTTGGATAAACTTCTAAAAAATGTATGGATAATGTGAAGGACGCATGTATTTATCCATCCAACCGAACTTTCCCCTGGCTAGATGGGCTTGCCAGCTTCAAAAGTTTCCTGAAGTCTGAATTCAGTGAGGAAAACCTCGAGTTCTGGCTGGCCTGTGAGGACTACAAGAAGATCAAGTCCCCTGCCAAGATGGCCGAGAAGGCGAAGAAAATTTATGAAGAATTCATCCAAACGGAGGCTCCTAAAGAGGTAGGTCTTGATGGGTGAGTGAGGGTGGTCACCGTGGGCTGAGCTGCACGTCAGGGAGGATGGGAACCCCGCCCCGGGCTCATCGGTGGCGGTCAGCAAACATTTGTGAGGCGAATGGATGCGGACATTCCAATCCCAGGCTTTCCTCCACGTGTGACTTCGGACGGGTTCTCCTATCCTCGGTACCCTTCGCTGTAAACATCTCACGTACGTGTATGTGTGTGTGTACCTAGAGCATGCTTCAATGTTTATTTATTTGGGGGGGGGGGCGGGGGAGGGGCAGAGAGAAAGGGAGACAGAGAGAATCCCAAGCAGGCTCCGTGCTGTCAGCGCAGAGCCCGACTCGGGGCTCCATCCCACAAACTGTGAGATCAGGACGTGAGCCAAAACCAAGAGTCAGACGCTTAGCTGACTGAGCCACCCAGGCACCCCTGGCACTAAGATTTTAAAAAGAGAAATGGCCACACATAGTTGAATGCGTGGATGATGTGGACATTGCCGATCGTCAGGCGATCATACCTGGTTACCGTAATCGTATTTTCCTGGCTCAGCAAACATGTGAATCTGTATCAGAACGATTCATTAGAGGGGGCCTGCGCACATAAAAGTAATAAAACCAGTAGAGGCTGCACGTCACTGGATACAATGTGTTAGAGAGAAGTAAGGTCATCCCTTCTTTTAAACATTAAGACTAGGAGAGCGCTTTATACTTTTTTGAAATTCAACCATTCTGTGTAGGGTTGCCTACCTAGCTCAGTATATATTCACGGTGAGAGAGGAAGAAGCATTGCTTTAGTGTGGCAAGAGGAATAAAACGAGGGGCGCCTGGGTGTCCCAGTTAGTTAAGCCTCTGACTTCGGCTCAGGTCGTGATCTCGCAGTTTGGGAGTTCGAGCCCTGGTGTTAGGCTCTGTGCTGACAGCTCAGAGCCTGGAACCTGCTGCGGGTTCTGTGTCTCCCTCTCTCTTTGCCACTCCCCTGCTCATTCTCTCTCTCTCTCTCTGAATACAAATAAACACTAAAAAAAAAACAAACCAAAAACATCGGACTCTCAATTTTGACTCCGGTCATGATCTCACAGTTTGTGGGTTCGAGCTCCGCATCGGGCTCCATGCTCACAGTGTAGAGCCTGCTTGGGATTCTCTCTCTCTCTCTCTCTCTCTCTGCCCCTCTCCTGATCGCATTCCCTCTCTCAAAATAAGTAAACATTTTTTTAATTAAAAAAAAGAAGAAGAAAAGCCTGGGAACAGAGAGGTATACATTACAGCGTCGCCTCCATCCTGTCCCTCCTGAGCGCTAGCGGGCATGTAACTTGACCTCACCGGGCTGGGGTCCCCACATGCAGAGTCAGGCCCTGGACCTCAGCTCTGAGGCTGTGCTGCATCGTTTCCTCCTGCAGAAAGCACTCCGGCCCCTCTCACCATGGAAAATCTTACCACAGTCTCAACTCCTTTTATCTTGGAGCTTGGGGCCCAGCTCACGCCCGCTGTCCGGCCCATCCTGGCCTGGCACTCTCCGCCAGGCTTTTGTCCCTGACTCTGCCTGCATCCACACCCACATCCTCTGAGCGCAGAGAGCTTTTCCGGTGTCGAGGACCTCTAGCAGCCCAGGAGCGATCTAGGACGTTTTGCGACGCTCCAATTCAGAACCACTGGCCAATTTGGATTCTGTTTCTTTCTCTTACAGCCAGGTAGCTTAAGGGTCCTTAAAGCCCACGAGATGATGAGCAGCGAATCCTCCCAAGTCACACTCAGGCAGGCCCGTGCAGGGCTGTGCCCTGCACAGTCCGGGGGACCATCCACCTGGCCCTTAATACGAACGGCGTCCCCCCGGGGACTTGGGCGATGTGTCGCTAACTGCACGCAGGACATCAAGCCGCGACGCCTTCCAAGGCTGCAGTCTATTGGTGAAGGGCGACACTGCCTGGCTTTTTAATCTTGTCTCTCCCACTCGTGACCTGGAGCGAATGCCTCGCATTCTGCCCCTCGGTCGTAAGATGGACATGTGGGTGTCCCGCTCAGAGCGGCGAGGTTCAAGGGGAGCCTCGACCCAGAGCCCGTAAGACTAACGTTCCCGGCCAAGAGCCTGTGTAGACGAAGCGCCTGATGAACACTAGCCGCTATTCTTATCATTTGTCTGTCAAAAACACTGTTGCCTGGTTTGTTCCGGGAAAGGCCCCATTTCCTCGCTCTTCCAGATCCGTAAAAAAAGCTTCTGGATCGGGTCAGAGTTCGCTTCTCTTCTTCCCTGTCTCCGTCAGGCGTGAAAGCACACGCGGCCGAGGGAAGGTTGAGGGATGAGGTGTCAGGACACGCGGATTCAAACTCTGAGTCTCTGACTCATGTGCACGCCTTAGCTCGGTGCCCTGGAGAAAGCCACTTAAGCTTTGCCTACACATGTTCTTGGGGTTCTTGTGAGGGTCAAAAGCCGTAAGCACGGTAGCTGCCGGTGGAATTCGAACACGCACGTTATTTGGACCGTAATCCGACTCGTGCATTTTTTAGAGTATCTCTTGCTTCACCCCACTGCCTATAAAACAGAAATGACATTTCTTCTCACTTCTTAGGAGCCCCTTCCCCTCATGAGTTTATTGGTGACCAATTCCTGTCCCTCCCCACCCCCCCCCCCCCCAACCCCCCATCAAATCCTGCCACCTGGGCTGACTCGTGACCCTGTTTCCCGGCCCGCAGGTGAATATCGATCACTTCACAAAGGACATCACAACGAAGAACCTGGTGGAACCGTCCCCGAGCAGCTTCGATGTGGCCCAGAAAAGAATCTATGCCCTGATGGAAAAGGATTCACTGCCTCGCTTTGTGCGCTCGGAGTTTTATCAGGAATTAATCAAGTAGTAATTTAGCCGGGCTGTGTGGATCATCCAGTGAGTTATTTCCTCTGTAATAACCCTGCATTTTCCAGCAATCTAATCTACATTAGCTTCCCATGGCTGCTTCATTCGAAGATACCCAAATGGGAAAATCCCGGGTGGCGTTGTTGACTCTTTTTGTGCACATTGTTTTGGATGTTTATCTAGTGACCGAATGCCTTCCTCCCCCGATTTCTTCTTCCTGCCCCATTCTTAAGGATGTTGTTGTCAACGCTAATCACAGTCACAGGGAAATTCTGCTTATGGCAAGGAAACATAAGAAAAGAATATGATACCGTAGATATGGTTTAGGTAATGGATCTCTATCCACCCAGATTGGTACGAAAAAGAATGTGGATGTGGAAAGACCGATTTCAAATGAGATCCATTGATCTCATTTGTTGTTTTCATTCTGACCCAGGGGGAATTATCCCTCCATTTCTGACCTTGGTTACTAAAAGGTGGTAAGAATTTTATGAGGCAGCCATTATTTGATTTCTAAGCAAAGACATTATTTAAAATATCAATCTTCCCTTTAGAGCCTCTTTGCATTGGCTGGAGATCACTAGCCAGAGATATAACCATAAATATGTTATGTTTATACAAAGTCAAGCTGAATACAATCCATATTGGTTCTTTCCTTGTACCTCTCTCATACCCCCCACCAAGTTACCAAATCTTGTATTAAATCAACAACCTGACAATGGAGTGTTTAATAAATGTGTGTATATATATATATATATATATATATGCATCTAAGTACGTAGGCCCAAAGTTTCCATTTTCAAATTATTTTAAGTCCCTGTGAGTATAAAATTCCAAACTTTGCAACTCCACTCACGTAAAATACAACAGATGCCGTCCAGCGCGATTTCTCTTACCGCCACATCAGGAGAGCTATCCACTAAAATGGGAAAACTTTGTCAGGCCTACAAATGGCTAATTACCCTATGATGCCATCTGTTTATTTAGGGAATGGCGATTATCTTCAAAAGATCAAATTATCTTTAGAAAAATTAATTCGACTGTGGACGCCTTCTGGGATAGCATTCCGAAGGACCCCACATTTTGCGAAATAATGTGATTTTTTACCAACTCCGTCTCTCCCTGCCCTGTTTTGCTGCCCATGTTAGTGGGTTGTACTCGTCTTCAAAGTGCACATTTATATCCTAACGTGACTTGCACACAGCTGATCGATAGGCCGTGGTATTTTTTTTAGTAGTTTTAAACTTTTAATTCCGTCTTTCGTTATTGTAAGTCTCACTAGATTTTTTTCTTATCTCTAGTAGATTTAAGTAATGATTTACATAATTTAGTAATAAGGAGAATCAAGCTAAACTATATTTGAAGCTAACCAGGGAGAGGATATTGAGTTAATTTGAAAAGAACTTGTTAAGGATTAATAAAATTCTGAAGTGTTTAAGGAGAAGATTACATTTAGTCTTGTATTTACTCCTTTTATTTCCCTTTCTCTTCCACACACTCCTAGTTTTCCATGTTTGTAGCCTGTTTATTCAATTACTTCCTGAGAATATCGTTACCATATCCTTCAGGCAAACACTGGCTGTTTTTGTTGGCTTTTCTCTAATTTTGCTATTTCAAAGGATACCATGCACTTCTGAATACTTGCTACTTATCTCACATTCTGAAAGTGGGCTGGACTAAGTGGGTCCACTGTCAACGGTTGCCAGTGTGGTAAGAGTCCACTTATAGGTGTAGACATTGCTCACTGCAGAGAAGCTTGTCATAAGCAGTCGACAGCTCTCACCGTGAGCATGGAGACATCCTCGCCATGTGCGTTTGTGTAGAAGTGACAGGCGACTCAGATCAAAAATTCCTGGTACTGCCTTCCTCAGCATCCGTCTACACTGTCCAGATTAGCATAAAATCTCCAGCCCTTGAGTTTCTCATGCAGCTAGAAAGGGTAAGAACGCAAGGATCTAGGGGAGTTACTGTCCTTGAATGCCAAAACATTTTTCAGAAAAATGTTCGTTGAATTAAAAATTCAAAATTTTTGATTCGCATTATTTGAAAGAGCCAAATGGTTGCAAACGCTCAGAGAATCTACTAGATGTTACAGAGCTCACCCAGATGGTTGATGTTGCACAGACCCAGATCAACTGGATTCACAAACTGCACGCCCTCTGGCGGTGGGGAGGACTTGTCTGTGGACGGTAAAAGGGAGGCCTTCACCTTTCCATAGGCTGAACTCAGGAGGCAGAGGGCAGGAAAAGCACCATGAGGGCAGGGCTGTGAAGGAAAATAAAAATGAATGCTTCCCAGCCAAACAACGACCTGTAATAGAGACATCTGTATATACTATTTTAAATTTAAAGTAGTATACACACACAATAGAAACTATTCTAACATATGAAATGAAAAAATTCAAAGGAAAGCAAGTATCACAGCCCCAAATGAGAAAAGCAAACATATCAAAATTGCCCTAAAAAAGTTCTTTGAAATCTTTCAAAAGGGTTTTTAAACTTAGACAAAAGAAAATTAAAAAAAAAAAACCCACAGTGTTACTGGAAGTTTCCATGGTAACACAAAGAAAATAACATTCGTTTAATTCTGGGAACTTAGAAAAACTGGGATGATCCTTCCAGGAAAATAAAAACCTGTGTAATGTCTGTGTCTCACTGCCTCCCCCGGCG
>NW_024412470.1:9144702-9146936 GCF_014898765.1 Herpailurus yagouaroundi
CCCCCCTCCTCCCCCCTCCTCCCCACTTTTTCTTGAGTAAATTGCTGGGAAAGCGTGAAACTTCATGCAGGAGTCCTGTGGTGCTTCGGTTCTCCGTCCCTTGTGAAAATGTAGCTACAGTTGTAAGTGACCTGGGATGTACAGAGGTAGCGGAACCAAATTGTGGTCAATGCGAAGAGGCAGCTACGCCTCTCCTTCTTGAAGGAAACCTAAGATGAGGCCAGGGAATAGCCCGCAACCTAACTTTCTCTGCCTGGGTTTGATACAGTTTGGGCTTGGTGTCAGATTACGGTCCCAACTGGACCAGAATAAAGACATAGACTGTTGATTCTAGAGGAAATTAGGAGGCTGTGTTTATCTACCAAAGCAGTACTTGTTCACGCAAGCGACCCCCTACACACACACACACACACACACACACACACACACACCCTTGCCTTCTCCTGGCTAGACCTTCTGAAATGCAGAACTGAGACATTTCAATCACTGTGCTTTCACATCAATAGCATCAATTGTATGGAAATGTTCTGTGCCTCACCCCCCACACCCAGGGAGGGTGGGGGAGGGACTCCAGTGCTCTAGCGAATGAGCTCTCTGCTCTCCTCTCCGTAGATTTCAGTTTTTCGTGCCTAATGAGAAAAAATTGGTGAAAGGAACTGTTTTTATTTTTATCCTCTACAAATATGTCGCTTTGCTTGGCTGCTGTGTGCTCTCTCTCTACTCGCTTTGGGTAGGATGGCGTTACCAACTGCCTCCCAAAGAATAACAAGTGTTTGGAATGTTTGGAAGTTTCCATAAAACCTTGAGCATCAGCAGATCAACCGATCCACCAACAATAATTCTCTGCCAGGGCTTTGTCATCTGTCCCATCACAGATTAGATAATAAAAAGTGTTTAAAGGGAAATTCTCTATTTCAGGGAAAAGATTTTTTTTTATCCCTGAAATCATTCCCTCCAGCAATCCAAACATTTCCTGTTTCAGGGAATTTAGCAAGTCTGGGAGATAAGGGCCCAGGAGAAGAAATGGGAGAGAGGACAGACGGCCGCGGTGAAGAAATAAGTGCCCAGGCCTATAAAGTTAATCCATTTCCTAGGAAACATTTAAGAATAGCTCCTCTTGACCAAAACCAAACCATTTCTTTCTGTCATCAACACGATTTGCGGAAAGGCATTTCTTGACTCACAGTGCAGCTCAGTGAGAAACTTCCTCTTAAAATCCTAGGGAGTCTCACGGAGCGCCTGGGTGGCTCAGTCGGTTGAGTTTCCGACTCGGACTCAGGTCATGATCTCATGGTTTGTGGGTTTGAGCCCCGCATCGGATTCTGCGTCTCCCTCTCTCTCTCTGCCCCTCCCCCGCTCATACTCGCGTGCTCTCTCTCTCTTTCTCAAAAATAAATAAATATTAAAAGAAATTTTAAAACAATAAAATCAAATCCGAGGCAGTCTTGATTAGAGGGAAGAATCAATATGGTGGATCTGCTGTCCCCACTTGGCTCACCTGCGCCAGGGAGCAGAGAGTGGAGAACTGGGTTTCTAACATCCAAACGTCTAAACCCAAGAGCCAGGCAACTCTATGTAGGTTCCAGACGTGAGGTCTTCACTACAGCCCGACTGGATCGTCATTACACTTCTCTGGTTGTCTGGTCTCCTCATTCTATGAGACAAGTATGTACCTAATGGTTTTCTTGGAGGAGGCCGAACTGCTGCCTGTGTCAAACATACTTTCGTGCAAATGGGGCGTCTGGTAGACCAGAGTAATTGATACCCAAAGAAAGGCTTTCCCCAGCCTCAATGAGCCATCCTGGAACTGAACAGATTCTTCCAACTGAGGGGACATTTGCAGCTTTGAATGGAGACTCAGAGCAGAGAGTGAAGGGGGGAAAAAAAATCTTTGGAATATTATCCTCACCTCACAGCTGAATAACAATAATAATCTTCTTATCTGATTTTTCTAGTAGAGAAGATACGCATCAAACTTTTTCATATCCGGTTTAAGAAGCCTCTTGCAAGGTACTAGTTGTCTCCTGAGGTATTTTCCCTCCCCACCTCACACCTATACCTTCCCTTCTTCTCTACCCCCCCCCCCCGTAAGAGGAAACATTTAAAATAGGTGAGTGTAACCACAATCTTGTAATAACCGATATGTTAAAAGCATTTAATTTCCTGTCTAAGGAAATGTGTGAGCAAAGGGATATGCTGAGAAATTTTCCAATGGAGGGAAATTATCGGGATCA